>NW_022436983.1:10398470-10462042 GCF_009761245.1 Sapajus apella | reverse complement strand
TTTTGCGACAGGGTCTCACTCTGTAGCCCAGGCTGGAGAAGAGTGTTGCAGTCATGGTTCGCTGCAGCCTCAACTTCCCATGCTCAAGCAAGCCTCTCACCTCAGCCTCCCGGGTAGCAGGGACTAGATGTGTGTGTCACCACACACGGCTAATTTTTGTATTTTTTGTAGAGATGGGGTTTCGCCATGTCACCCAGGCTAGTCTTAAACCCCTGGATTCAAGCAGCCCACCCACCTCAGCCTCCATAGCACTGGGCCTACAAGTGAGGACCACTGTGCCCGGCCTCACTGCCTCTTTTCCTTCAAGGCTTTGTTTGAACATCAGCCTTGCTGAGACAAATATTCATCGACATGTGCCACACACGTGCTTTACCCAAGCGACCTCATTTATTTATTTATCTTTTTTGAGATGGAGTCTTGCTCTGTCTCCCAGGCTAGAGTGTAATGGCACAATCTTGGCTCACTGAAACCTCTGCCTCCCAAGTTCAAACCGTCCTCCTGCCTCAGCCTCCCAAGTATCTGGGATTACAGGCACCTGCCACCACACCCAGCTAATTTTTGTTTTTCAGTAGAGATGAGGTTTTGCCATGTTGGTCAGGGTGGTCTCGAACTCCTGACTTCAGGTGATCCACCCGCCTCAGCCTCCCAAAGTGCTGGGATTACAGGCCTGCGCCACCATGCCTTGCCCAAGTGACCTCATTTAATCCTTATAGCAGCCCTGTGGGGTTAAGACTATTACTGTCCCCATTTTACAGATGAGGAAATTGAGGCCCAGAAAAGTAAAGTTATATGCATTTGTTTGTGCATTCATACTATATTCATACATATGATAGGATGTGCTTATTTGTTTTGTTCACTGATTGTCTGTTTCTCTCTGCTAGAATGTTTGGTTGTTTTGTCCATTGCTAAGGTCAGAAGCCAAAGCAGGGTCACAGGACAGCAACCTGAGGTGCTAAATTTTAGTGTGGGGCCCAAGTAGAAGGAGACCTGGGTTCTGACCGTACTGGTAACTTGCCATGCGGTCCTCAGCACGTAGCTAACCCTTTTCAAACCTCAGTTCCCGTCTGTCCACCAAGGGCCTCATTCCTGGTTTTCAATCCAACAGCCAATGGAATGGGGGCACGTCCACACTGGAGACCCCTCATGTTCCCATCTGGAGTCCTTGTTCTGTGCCTGGGAGCTCCCAGAAAAGACCCCTGCACCCTTGAGAGAAGGTTCCTGGCTTGGCTCGCTGGCTAGTGAGGCCTGTGGGAGCAGACAGGTAAGGACGTACACGCGTTGCAGTGTGATGTAGACACTGGGGCAGGAGCCTGGGACACAGAAGGGAGCAAAGTCCTTGGAGAGCACAAAGGAGCCCCTTCCCCTTCCTGAGCCTGCGTTCTCTGAGCTCTTTGCCCCTGAGCCTGGGTCCCAGGGATCCTGGAGGACAGAACCACCCCGTGAGGCATTTCAACTCTTTCCCCAGCTGGACCTACAGAGCCCGCTCCTGCCTGAGGCTCTGCCAGTCCATCCCTGCCCTTCTACATGCCACTTATACCAAGTTCTTTCCGCTCTTCCTTTGAGCTGTACCTTCTCTGGCTTCCAGGCTTCTGCCTATGTGGTTCCCTCTGTCTGCAACACTGGTCCACTCCACGGTACTTTGTCTCCTTTATTTTTTTAGATGGAGTCTTGCTCTCTTGCCCAGGCTGGAGTGCAGTGGTGTGATCTCGGCTCAACGCAACCTCCGCCTCCTGGGTTCAAGCAATTCTCCTGCCTCAGCCTCCCTAGTAGCTGGGATCACAGGCATGCACCACCACGCCCAGCTAATTTTTGTATTTTTCGTAGAGACGAGGTTTCACTATGTTGGCCAGGCTGGTCTCAAACTCCTGGCCTAGGGTGATCCTCCCACCTCGGCCTCCCAAAGTGCTGGCATGATAGGCATGAGCCACCGCGCCCCGCCTACTTTGCTTCTTTCATTACTGGCTTGAAGTCCGTTTCCCCTTTATCATTATGCGTCAATATCATTGCTGCCCCTAGGAAGCCTTCTGAGACACCGCACATGGGATTACATGTGATCCCCTCTCTGATCCATTGCTTGCCTTTCTCCCGCATTAGACTATAAATCTCCAGGGCCAGCTTCTCAGCCATTTCTGTATCCTCAGCATTGGATCTTGGGCTTGGCATATCGGAAGTCTCCATAAATATTTGTCGAATTGGTAAATGAATGTATGAAAGAAAGCACGTAACTTAAGTTTTTTAAGCTCAGCTTCCTTATCCGTAAAATGGGATAATGATGGTCTCAGCCTCACACGGTTGTTGTAGAAATTAAATGAGGTAGCCTGGGGAAAGCACTATGGGTGTGACACACAGTAGGTAGTAGGTGATCAGTTAGTTCCAACCCGCTTTGAAACAGCCCCGTTACTGGGGCCGACTGAAGAATACCTAAACATTCAAGAGGTGGTTGACACAAATTCTTTATCCCCTGTAATGCTGATTCTGTAGCTGGGACTGGGATTTTTATCAGGCCCATTTTAAAGATAAGGAAATGGAGGCACAGAGCATAAAATAATTTGCTCGTTTAAAATGCGTCTATTTTGTTCACTGATGTATCCCCAGTACCTTTAACTGTGCTTGGCACACAACATTTTTTTAAATGAATTAATTGAGCACCTATTATGTGCCAGGCACTGTGGTAAACACTGGTTTAGGGGACACAGCCTAAATCATATGGCTGGTAAGTGGCAGGGCCAGGACTCCAACCCAAGTCCATCTGATTCCAAAGCCTGATTCCTCACGGGTCCCTCCCTGAGTTAGAAACTGTCCTGAGGCCTCAAGGCACTTCTGCCCACAAGGGTGTGAGCAGAACAGCCCACACAATAGTGTCTGGGCATGAGTCACCAGCAGGGTAAGCATATACCTCTCATCCTGGCCAGCCTCAGCCCCAGGCATCCAGCCTGGGCACCCAGTTACACGCCTGGGTAGGTGCCAGGAAGCCTCACCTCACCTGATCCAGAGCCCCAAGGCTGCCAGGTTCACCACGTGAGGCTGTGACCTTCTCAACACTGCCCAGCTCCTCTGGGCTGGAGACCAGATGGTCAGCCAGGGCTTGGGGGGCAAATGGGGACACCCTTGCCATGCAAAAACCCCCACAAATAGGAAGGTGATCTCCAGGGCTTGCAGTGGGCATCATCTCCAGGGAGGAAGCAGGGGCACCCACCAGGACCCTACACTTTACCACCTGTTCTTTGGTTACCTGCAGGGAGGGTGTGGATCCATTCAGCAGGTCTTGGCAGACACTGTCACCTGTTCGAGGGCTAAAACCTAAATACTTTAATTCCTGCCTCATCACCTCTGTCCAGGGTGAGATCCATCAACTCGCCTCCGTCATCAGGGTATCCTGGCCAATCACTTGCTCACCTGCAGCCACCTGCCCTGGGCACTTCGTGACCTCAGGGCCCTTTTAAGCCATGCTTAGGACAGATGCTATTCTGACTTCCTAATGGGAGAAGTCAGTGAGTCTATTCCTCTGTCTCTGTGCGGGACAGTATCTCACGTCCCCAGTTTCTCCAGTTTTTCATGAGCAGTCAGAGACCTGGCCTTTTGTGGGAGGTCCCCTGATGTATCTATTTAATGTTGGAGACTCATTAAGCTCATAAAATGAAGTAGGCCAAAAGACGGCAGGCCGCAAGTGTCTGAGTTTCCTCCTAAGATTCTGTGATCTTTTATATCTGAGACCCTAGGTCACCAAGTCTTTGATTCTAGGATTCCACGCAGGAAGTCAAGGCCACTTCTCAGACTGGGGAATTGTGTTTGTGATGGGGGCACAGGAGGGTGGATGCTGCTGTTGACCCCTCATGCCCCCCCCTCCCTCCCTGCTCCCTCACTTGGGGAAGCTGCTCCCGATGAGGATCCGGCCCAGCGGGTACTCCATGCCGCCCACCGTGACAGGCGGGCTGACATCCAGGTTGCCAAAGGAGTCAAGGCTGGAGGGAGCAGCGAATGGGATCTCCCGGGTCACGTATCCAAAGTCAGGACCCTATGAAAGGAGCAGCGAGACCCCCACCCCAAGAAGGAGAGGTCAGTGAGGCCAGGACAAGACGGTTCTTGGAGCAGGGGAAGATGCTGAGGGACTCCTAGTCCCTGGCTCTTGGAGCCTGAAAAATGACCTCTATCCACTGTATACAAATCCCCCCTGGGCTCTGAGAACCATGCAGTTAAAGTCAAATCGATAACCAAAAGATAACTAGAAATTCCCGCAAGTGTTTGGGAATTAAGCAATACACACCTAAAGAATCCGGGGATCAAAGAAGAAATCAAAGTGGAAATTAAACAAGGTTTTAAAGTGAAAGTTCGCCGGGCGCGGTGGCTCAAGCCTGTAATCCCAGCACTTTGGGAGGCCGAGGCGGGTGGATCACAAGGTCAAGAGATCGAGACCATCCTGGTCAACATGGTGAAACCCCGTCTCTACTAAAAATACAAAAAATTAGCTGGGCATGGTGGTGCGTGCCTGTAATCCCAGCTACTCAGGAGGCTGAGGCAGGAGAATTGCCTGAACCCAGGAGGCGGAGGTTGCGGTGAGCCGAGATCGCGCCATTGCACTCCAGCCTGGGTAACATGAGTGAAACTCCGTCTCAAAAAAAATAAAAAATAAAAAAAATAAAAAATAAAATTAAAATAAAGTGAAAGTTCATGAAAATCTACTGTCTTTTGACAGTACAGTAAACGTCATGGGAGGATGGTGAGGCACACGGCTAGGGAGTTCCAGAGCTCTAGACACGTGTCTAAACCGAGTGTGGTGGCGCACACCTGTGGTCCCAGCTCCTCAGGAGGCGGAAGAGGGACGATGGCTAAGCCCAGAGGGTTGAGGCTGCAGTGAGCTAGGATCGTACGACTGCACTCCAGCCTGGGTGACAGAGCAAGGCCCTCTCTCACAAAATAAAATGAAAAAACACGTGTATTTTTGGGGGAAGAGAAAAGGCTGAAAAATCTTAGTTTCCATTTCAAGCTAGAAAAAGAACAGCAAACTAAACACAAAGAAAGTAGAAAATGACAATGATTAAGATGAGAGCAGGGCCAGGGCGGTGGCTCACCCCCGCCATCCCAGCACTTTGGGAGGCCGAGGCAGGCGGATCATGAGGTCAAGAGATCAAGACCATCCTGGACAACATGGTGGAACCCCGTTTCTACTAAAAATACAAAAATTAGCTGGGTATGGTGACACACACCTGTAGTCCTAGCTACTTGGGAGGCTTAGGCAGGAGAATCGCTTGAACCCAGGAGACGGAGGTTGCAGTGAGCCAAATTCATGCCACTGCACTCCAGCCTGGGCAACAAAGCAAGACTCTGTCTCAAAAAAAAATGAAAGATGAAATCAGTAAAAAATCCCCTGGCTCCCGTAGGCCAAGCCTGGGGCAGGTCAGGTGGGTCCCTCTCCAGCACGCTGGCCTTGATGGGTGCACTCACCTGCGGGGTTCACTGTCACCTGATCCCTCCAGGCTGGGATGAATGTCCCTGCTGTGTGTGCCCACAGACTGCATCCCATCATGGCTCCCGCCTGGATCGGCACTGTCCCAGCAGTGGGGCAGTGGGAGCCGGGAAACAGACAGAGACCGTAGGCTCACCTCGAGGGGTAGTGCAGCCTCAAGGCTGAGTGCAGGACTCGGGGGACAGCCCCTTTAGCTTTGCATCTTGATGCCACCATTAACTTGCTGCATGGCCTTGGGCAAGTTGCTTAACCTCCCTGAACCTTGATTTCTTCATCCATAAAGAGGGAATAATGAAAGCACTTATCCATAGGCGTGCCCCATGGAATAAATCAGGTAAGCCATGGAAAACTAAGAGACAGCTCCTGGAACGCAATACATAATGGTGGGTGCTGTTGTTGCCATCTTGCGCACAGGAGGTAGCATAGTGCCTGGCACATAGTAGGTGTTCAGAAAACATTTGACACCTAAAGAGAGGCCCTAGCTCTTAAGAACAGGACCGAGGCAGGCTCACTAAGGGTGCATTCCCTCCAAAAGGCAGTTTGGTCTCCCCTAGAGCTGACCACAATGCTAATTTCCCCAACACAGGAACAATCAGGCTGCTGCCTATTTGCATGTTTTGCATATCATTTCCATCTCTTGCCCAACCTTGCCTATTTGCATGTGATTTGCATATCATTTCTATCTCTTGTCCGACCTCCCCACTGGTTCCCCAGTTTGCTGATATCCCACCTCCTGTATCCGTCTGCCCCCTCTTGCCGTTCTCTGGGCCCTATAGGACCAGGCCCGGAGGAGACTTCACTATCGCTCCTCCAGGAGGGCCCACCCAGGGTTTCCGCACTCTGCCTGTCGCCACGTACCAGGATCCTCTTATAAGGGAAATCCCTCAGGCCTCTGTTCCGGGGGGAGTCAAAGACCACGGGGAAGGATTTGTGAGGGGCCTCGATGTAGCCAAACTCCATCTCGTCCTGGGAGGGGAGAGATGAGAAAGTCACGAAAAAGACCTTTTTCGGGTTTACAGAGCAGGGTGGTCCCCACCAGGCCTGGGGCAGGGCAGGGCAGCAGGTCCTCCCTAAGACCTGGCGGCGGGGCAGAATGAGGCTTCTTAGGACCCCAGCCAGGAGAGAACTCTCGTCTGGGACCAGAGCATGTGGAGGGAAGCAGTGGGGCTGGGGCTGACGCAGGAGCAGAAGAGCCCTCACCCCAGAGGCCTGGCCCAGGCTGCCCTGGCTTCTCCAGCCACACTGAGGTCCAGCAGGAGCCCGTGCGGCTTCCCTTTCCCCAAGCCAGGCTGCAGGCCTCCTGGGCTGCCCAACCCTCTTCTGGAGTCCGCTTCTGCTCCCACCTGGATCCAGCGGTCATTTCGATTTTCAACCCGAGGGCAGATGACCAGCTTGCAGCTGGCTTTCAGTGCCAGGTAAGACATGTCCTCCAGGAATTTCTCATTGGAGCCGTGGTCGTCCACCACACTGTAAAAGACAGTGAGCGGGGAGCATGCTAAAGACCTCCGACTGTGGCTGAGGCGTGGGTGGCCTTCTTCAGTCTGTGCTGGGCCTGTGCAGCCTCTGGGGAACAGGGGTTCCAGTCCATGACCTTGAGAGGCTCATAGGCCCATGGGGAAGATGGATGAAGTCTGCAGATCATATCAGGTGGCAGGTGCACGGTGAGGCGTAAGCGCAGGCTGGGGAGCCCAGAGGCAGGGCACCTAACCCGGCATAGGGAGTCAGCAGAGCAGCCCCGGAGGTGACCTGGGGCTGAATCTTATGGGCTAAGGTAGCAGTGAGGGGCAGGTAGCCCTGTGTACTCCTGTTCCACCCAATTGGCTTAAGCCAAGGGGTCAGGGGAGGGTTAGCAGGCAGGAGGAGAGCTTCTTGTTAATACCTGTACACACCTAGACCCAGAGAAGCAGAGCAAACCTGTCTGACCACACCCTTCCCAGCCTTTTAACTTCTGTCCAGCTCAACTGTGGCTTTTTCCAGTGGTCTGACCTCTGGCAAAGAGGCCTGGCAGGGCTTTGCCCATCGAGGCTGATCCTCCCCTCAAGGGCATGATGCGAATTCTGAGAGATGGCAGAAGGACCAGCGAGCTGGGTGAGATGGGGCTTGCCGTGGGCCCCGGAGATGGGTTCCCATGTCCTCAGCAGGCAGGGGATTGTACCCGTGTCACAGCGAGGGTAGGTCTCCTATGGCCACCAGCAGCCTCTGCAGGGCCTGGCCCTGCTGCCCAGACTAAATCGGAGATGCTCCAGGGCTGCAGGAAGAGGGCAGGACAGGGGCAGGGCGGCCGGAGGTTGAGCTAATGACCTGGGCGGGGTCTTTGCTGCACAAGGCAGGGTGGGGCAGGCTGGGGCAGGCTGGGGCAGGGTGGGGCAGGGTGGGCCCAGCCCACCTGCTGCTGTCCCGCCACTGGCTCTGCCCAAATGGGTGCCCACCGTGAATCCACTGGTCTGAGTGAGGGGTGCAGCCCTGACACAGCTTCTGCCCCTACCTTTGCACTCCAGACTCAGGGAGGGCTGGGGAAGGGAGCCTCACCTGCACACATACAGTTCCTCGGGAGGCTGAGTGTTCGGCGTCATGATCCAGGGGGCCACGCGGAAGACCACAGTGTCTGTGAAGAGGGTCACCTCGAGCAGGGCCTAAGGGGAGAATGAGGACTTGGTGGGCCCTGCAGGGATCCTTAGCTTGCTCAAGCCCCATCAAGCCCCCCAGCCCCCAGCCTGCCCAGCCCTGGAGCCTCCACACTGGGCCTCCAAGCCCCTCAGCCCCCACGCCCACCATCCAGTGCTGTACACACCCTCGCGTCCACCAGGCAGACACTGAGGGAAACCAGCCCCAGGAAGTCGTCATCGGGGAAGGTCAGCCCCTCCACGTAGAACCTGACCTCCTGCTCCCCCGGCTGCCGCTCAACTTGGTAGGACCGACACTGGGGCCCCAGCACCTGCTTGTAGTCGGAGAGAGAATTCCCACCTAGAAAGAACGAGAGTCAGGGGCCAGCGCAGAGACAGGGACGAGGGGCTGCAAGCCCAGGAATCCAGCACCCTTTGTGGTTAGAGCTGCTTGGGTTCCTCTCCAGCTCTGCCACGTGCAAGCTGCGTGGCCTTGGCTCAGTGACTCAGCCTCTCTGAGCCTCAGTTTCTCATCTGTAAAATGGCTAACATTACATTTCTCATGAAACCAATATAAACCTTAAACAAAATAACGAGATGGAAGCACCTGGCATAAAATGTGAAGACTACCCATGGATAAATAGATATGCAAAATGTGATATATTCATAAGACGGGATACTTTTAATTCATAAACAGTAATGACCAGCCAGGTATGGTGGCTCATGTCTGTAATCCCAGCACTTTGGGAGGCTAAGGCGGGAGGATTGCTTGAGACCAGCCTGGGCATCATAGCGAGACCCCATCTTTACAGAAAATTTCAAAAAATAGCCAGGCATGGTGACACATGTCTGTAGTCTCAGCTACTCGGGAGGCTGAGGTGGGAGTATCGCTTGAGCCCAGGAGTTCAAGGCTGCAGAGAGCTGTGATCGCATCACTGCACGCCAGCCTGGGCAACAGAGTGAGACCCTGTCTCTAAAACATAAGAAAAGTAATGAAGCATTGATTCATGTCACCATGGATGAACATCGAAGACATTCTGCTCACTACAATAAAACCATATAATACGGCTCCATGTATATGAAATGTCCAGATAGGGAATTCCGTAGATGCAGAAAGCAGAGCAGTGGCTGCACACAGCGGGAGAGGCGGTCCATTCCCTTGACGAGACTTTGCTCACATCCTGGTGTCACACTAAGTGCTTTCAAGCTGAGTCCTCTGCCCAAACGCCCACCGCTGGTGCGTGGGAGGGAACATTCTGGCTCCTGCCAGGCTCATTTAGCTGGGACAACATGTTCTCAGTCAGTTTCAACAGAGCAGGGTGAAGGGGAAACAGGAAGGGGAAGGAGACGCCTGTTGCCGTTTGTAAAAACAAGGAAGTGCCCTCGGGGTTAAGGAGTGGTAGGTTTTTTATTATTTGATTTCACTTTTTTATTTATTTCAGACGGGGTCTCACTCTGCCTCCCAGGCTGGAGTGCGGTGGCGTGAACACGGCTCCCTACAGCCTTGACTTCCCCAGCTCAAGCGATCCTCCCACTTCAGCCTCCAGAGTAGCTGGGACTACAGGCTAATTTTTTTGTATGTTCTGTAGAGACAAGGTTTTGCCATGTTGCCCAAGCTGGTCTCAAACTCTTGGGCTCAAATGATCCTCACGCCTTGGCCTCCCAAAGTGCTGGAATTACAGGCATAAGCCACTGTCCCCAGCCTTTTTTTTTTTTTTTTTTTTTTTTGAGATGAGGTGTCACCCTGTTGCCCAGGCTGGAGTGCAGTGGAGTGATCTCAGCTCACTGCCACCTCTGTCTGCCTCCTGGGTTCAAGTGATTCACCTGCCTCAGCCTCCCAAGTAGCTGGGACTACAGGCATGAGTTACCACACCCAGCTAATTTTTGGATTTTTATTTTATTATTTATTTGTTTATTTATTTTTTGAGACAGAGTCTTGCTCTGTCGCCCAGGCTGGAGTTCAGTGGCCTCGGCTCACTGCAACCTCTGCCTCCTGGGTTCAAGCGATTCTCCTGCCTCAGTATCCTGCGTAGCTGGGATTATAGGCTCTCACCACCATGCCCAGCCGATTTTTGTATTTTTAGTAGAGATGGGGTTTCACCATGAGGGTCAGGCTAGTCTTGAACCCCTGACTTTGTGGTCCACCCGCCTTGGCCTCCCAAAGTGCTAGGATTACAGGTGTGAGCCACCCCGCCTGGCCTAATTTTTGTATTTTTAATAGAGACGAGGTTTCACTATGTTGGCCAGTCTGGTCTTGAACTCCTGACCTCAGGTGATCCGCCTGCCTCTGCCTCCCAAAATGCTGGGATTACAGATGTGAGCCATTGTGCCCAGCCTTGGCCATATTTTTCAAAGCCGCAGACTGATTAATAAAAACTGGTGGAAAAGTTGGGTTCTGGAGGCAGGGGCAGGGCCTGGGCCTCAGCCTCACTGGTCCTCACCCCCTCCCTTCCCGGACAGTGCTTGGCAGGCAGCTCAGTCCACACTGATTGGCCCGAGGAGGGAACAGGGGTGGGGCAATGGTAAAAGGAGGAGCTTTGGTGCAGCCAAGACACCTGGGTTGGAATGCCTGCTCCCCCCAGATGGTTGTACAACTGTGAATTCCTGCATCGCAGCCTCTGTTTTCCTCCCCGGAAAATGAAACCCATTGTTGAATCTCCTCCTTGGGGACTGTATTTTGTACCGATGGAGGGGTTGTGCGTGAGCTTCATGAGGGTTGGAAAAAGGTGATGGAGAAAAAGAGAGAGAGATGGGGGGAGGAGAGGAGAGACAGGGATGGAGCCGGGAGTCCAAGGCCACTCACCCCGAGCACAGAAGACCCTCAGTCTTTTGGAATCAGAAAAGGACACATTCAAGACAAGCTTGTGGCTGTCGAAGAGCTTGTCGGGGCCATTGCAGCTCAGCACCAGTGGGGACATGTCCTGCAGGTCTGGAGAGAATGGCTCCCTTGAGATAGCACTTTCTCCACCCCAACAGGATCGCCCCATCCCCCATCCTCACTGCCCAGACAACACCTTGGGTCACTCACCAGCCAGCGACCTCAGCTGGCTATGGGTGAGGTCAGGCTCCGTGGACCTGTGATCGTCCCGGTCACAGTTCACCAGCAAGATAGCCCCGTAGCCCCCAGGGCCCCAGCGCCAGGTTTTCTGTAGCAAAACAAGATGCCTTGGGATCAGTGGGACCAGGAGGCTCCAGGAAGGGGTTCTAGACGTGGCCAGGGCGGGCTGCTTTGTTAGATTGTAGACTTCCATACTCTGGGTTTGCTTCAAGATTTTAAAAAGGATTATTTGGGGAATGGAGTTCCAGGGAAGGCTCTAGACCCACCTCATCCTTGTGCAGTGAACAACCTGCACAACCATGTATAATGGCTCTACCCAGACACCACACTGGAGAAGCAGAGGTTTTGTTACCACACCCAGAAATGGCCTTCAAATACTAGCTGAGCTTTAGCTCTGCCAAAGTCACGGTGGGCACACCATGACCTTGTTGAGGGGCAGGATCTGGAGAATCTTTGGGAGACCCTCCCCATCCCAGCCTTCCCCTGGGACGTATCCCACAGACACCTCGGGCATCTCCCTGCAGTCAAGCAGGCTCTGCAAGCTGAGGTCTGAGCCAGGGCAGGAAAGATGTCTGGAGCCCTCCCTCCTCTGTGGTTGCCGCTCTCCCCAGCATGCCTCCCCACTAGACCCATGAGGCGGAGCTCACTTTCCCCATTTCACAGAAGAGGGTGGGGAGGTTCTGGGAGGTGAGCCCCAAGTGACATAGCTGGCCTTCAAATCCAGGTCCTTAGGATTGCATAGGGCCACTGTTAGCCTTTATGGCACTCTGTAACAGGGCCCCAGACATGATTTGTATCATAGTTGCCACTGTGCCCAAGCACGCTTGTGCAGTGAACAACCTGCACGGCCATCCATGGCAGCCCTGCCCACCTTATCCTCAAAGCCTTGTGATCCAGGCTGCCTCTCTGGAGTCTTTCCCTTCAAATTGTACCTTCTACCCCTCCCAGGACAGCTTCCAGGTACTTCCTGTGAGGTGATGCCCTGAGCCCACCCTGTCCTCTTCTTTACTCTCCAGGCTTTACCTGGGGCTGACCACTATAGCCTCCTCTACCCGAAAACTTGTCTTCTCCTTGCCTTCAGTCACTCAACAGCCTTTTAGGAAGTACTCCTGAGTGTTTAGGGCTCCAAACATAGCCCTCAAAATTTAAAAAGGCAGCAAGCAAAAGAACCAATCTCAATCTCAAGGTGGCACAAGAGAGACCCAGAGAGGGTAAGCTGTTTTCCAGCAGTCACACAGCATGTCGGTTACAGGGTGTAGGTTAATGTCCACTCATGCCCATTTGGCTGTCCTCAGATGGGTTCGCTACACAGTTAGATAGTACAGTCCCTGGGGATCCATCACTCTTCTGGAGGAAGGCCACAATCCACCCGGGACCACCCCAAGTTTGCCTTTCAACCCTGCAGTCCTGGGTTCCCGGGAGGGTCTCACCTTGTCCCCTTGGATTCTCTCCACCTTGCCTGTGCGGCCCGTGTCGGCATCAAGGGAAATATCTGCAAAGGGATAGAGAGGGGCTGCCGGGGGCTCATCCAGCCCCATCCTCACACCCCTAAAGTCTAGGCTGGGTAAACTCCAACCCCTCCAAAGCCCATGAGGACCAGGATGCCCTGCCCTGCCCAGGGCTCCAGACCTAACACTTGGGAGGCTCTTGAGGCTGGCCCTGTGGTTCTGGGAGGTGGAGGGACCCAAGCCTTCGGCTCTCGAGTCACTTCCTTGCCTGCTCATGTCCACCTGCTAGCTCTAGGTGGCCTTGGGGTTCTAGATCATATGCTGGTGACCCCAAACTCTGGCAACTGGGGACATGGCCCGAAGTTCTGGGGGCTGCCCTTCCATCGCCCTGGCCCTGGCTGAAGGGGGTGCGTGGCTCTCCACAGTTCCGTGCTGGGTCTTGGAGGTCTAATGAGGGTCTGCAAGGGACTCCGGATAAAAGAGGCCTAGTGTGGGTCTAGCTGTTGTTCACTGGGAGTGAAGTTTCTAGATCCTTGTGGTCCTAAGGACGGCCGGGTCTCAAGCCCTGTGGATCCAGAGTGGACAGAAGGTCCCTGAGGAATCCAAGTCCCTCCGCAGTGGAGGAAGCTGGCCATGAAGAATCTTCCTCTCCAAGGAACCCACTAAGGCCCTCAAAGAGCCAACCCGGGGGGCGGGGCGAGGGGATATGTGGGCCCCCAGGAGGTGCTACTTACCGACGCCAGTGAGGTAAAGCACACTGTGGCCCAGGGCTCTGCCCTCCTGCTCCCCAAAGTAGGAGACCTTCACCTGCGGAACACAGCCCTTAGCCCGCACGGCCACCACCTTCAGAGATGGCGGCGGCAGAGGCGGTGGGGGACACATCCTGACAGCCCTGCTTAGAGGCGCGGGAGGCATGGAGACCCCCAGTCTCTGCTGTTCCAAGACTCAAAGGTGCCCGGCTGGGATATTCAGAGCTGCCTTCTCCAGCAAGAGGCTGCGGAGGACACCCTGGCTCCCGGAGCAGGTGTTAGGAGCAAGGAGAGTGGGGGCAGGGTGGAGGGATGGGAAGGGTGGGGTGGAGGGATGGGAGGGGCGGGGCAGCTCCCAGCAGGAGCAGCTGGCAGATGGGGGAGGAGCAACTGGCTCCATCGACTTAGGCAAGTCTCTCAGCTCCTCCACACCTCAGGTGCTTCCTATATAAAATGGGAACGAGAGCCCCCCATCATCACAGCCCGTGGTCACAGAGCTTATAGCATGGTCCAGGCTCCACGCCAAGCCTCCCACATGGGCCATCCCAGGGAGCCCCTGGGATGAGAGGGTCCAGGCCCTGCCTGCAGGCCCAGCAGTCCCTCAGCAAGCAAGCAGAGGAGGTGGGATCTGAGCCCATGGCGGGCTCCTGAGCCCCTCTCTCAGCAGCTGCTCCGTCCCTGCCTTTTCCCTGTGGGGGAGAAAGGACCATGTCTAGGATTTGGTGGGTCACTGTGTGCCGTGGGTGCCTGGGGCTGGGGCGAGTGAGGAGGGAATCGTCTGAGCTTCAGGCAGGCGGTGAGAGAGAAGGTGGGCCGGGCGCGGGAAATCCACGCACCCAAAGGTGTGGACACGGGCGTGTGCACGTGCACGGGTTCTTGCTGTGCAGTCCTGCCCACACAAGAGCAGCGGGACTGCTTTCGGGGTCTGTCTGTCGGCTGAATACAGGGATTAATGTGAGGTTGTCAGTGAATCTGAGGGGGTGACTAGGAGAATTTGTGTTTTGTGGAAGTACTCGTGTGTACACGTGTGATATGGGGGCGGTGGTGGAGGTTTGCGTGTTTTGGGCATCTGTGGAGTTGTATCAGGATATGTTTTGTGTGTGTCGTGTGAGAAGCTTTGTGAGCTTTGGTTAAGTGGGGAGCTTTGGAATGGGAGTTGCCATGGTGGGGGTCTTACCTTGGATGGGGGTGGGGAGATCCCACCCTTTTCTATGAGAAAGTGGCCTCTTACCTTGAAGTCCTTTAATTCCTTACTGGCTGTGCCCACAGATACGGCCACGTCTGCATCAGTGTCCAGGGGCCAGCTGGCCTTGCCTATGGGCTTTGTCACGTGTGTGCGATTGCAGGCCATGAAGACCTCCACACCGGAGCTCCCAGAGACCCCGAAGCTGCTGGCACCCTTGGGCACATCACTGGCAGAGAAGGAAGAGGGGAAGAGACCCAGGACTCAGGAGAGTGGCCACAGTGGGGTGGGGCCTGGGGCTGCCAGGCCATTCAAACAGCACCCCTCAACAGCCAGGCCAGGAAGGCACAGGGCTGTGCTACTAGCCAGGAGACCAACCTGGGCTGGGCATCAGAGCACCAGGACATAGATGGGAAAGCCTTGGACAACCCCAGCCCACACCCAAGTCTCTTCCAGATCTGACACTTCCAAACTCTCCAGCTCAACAGGAAATCCACTAACCCACCACCTCTCACCACCTCCACTGGCGTCTCTGCGGCCCAAGCCACCATCACTCCTCGGCTGGATCGCCGAGCAGCTTTCTGATTGGTCCGAGGTCCCACCCGGGCCCCTGCAGTCCTGGACACAGCAGAGCTTGTTGTTCCTTTGCTTGAAAGCAGTGGTTTCCATCAAACCCAGCACAAGCAGAATCCTCCTTTCACCGAGCTGCTCACGAGGCCCTTCTGACGTGCCCCTGACACCTCACTGACCTCCTCCTCCCTCTTACACTTCCCCTGGCTCAGTCCGCTCCAGCCACGCTGGCCTTCTCGTTGTGTCAGGAAGATGCCAGGCTGTCCTGCCTCAGGGCCTTGGCACTGGCTGCTCCTGCCACATCGACTGCTCCTTCCCGAGATGCCACAAGCCTCCCTCCCTCACCCTCTTCAGGGCTCTGCCTAAGTCTCACCTTCTCAGCAAGCACCTGCCATCGCTCCGTTTAATGCTGCACCTGGGCTGTCTTTCCCCTCGTCACCCCCCATCTCCCTTCCCATGATTCCTTTTTTTTTTTTGAGACAGAGTCTCACTCCGTCATCAGGTGCCAGGCTGGAGTGCAGTGGCACAATCTCGGCTCACTGCAACCTCTGCCTCCTGGGTTCAAGCAGTTCTCCTGCCTCAACCTCCCCAGTAGCTGGGACTACAGGCGCATGCCACCACGCCCAGCTAATTTTTTTGTATTTTTAGTAGAGGCGGGGTTTCACCATGTTGGCCAGGATGGTCTCGATCTCTTGACCTCATGATCCACCCGCCTCGGCCTCCCAAAGTGCTGGGATTACAGGCATGAGCCACTGCACCCGGCCGATTCCTTTTTTTTTTAAGATGGAATCTCACTCTGTTGCCCAGGTTGGAGTGTGGTGATGCGATCTTGGCTCACTGCAAACTCCACCTCCCAGTAAGCAGTTCTTCCACCCCAATGCCAGTCAATTGTCCATCTCTCTTTCGAGAAGATCAGCTCCACAAGGGCAGGAATTTTATCTGTTTTGTTCACAGCTGCATCCCCAGCACCTATAACAGTGTCTGGTACATGGCAGGTGCTGCATAAAAACTTGTTAATGAATGGACGGATCTCACTTTCTGCCCCCCTGCAGGGGGGTTCTCAAGCCCCTGAACTTGAGTGAGATCTAGAACTTGACTAACTCCAGTACCCGGTGCCACTTCTTTCCATCACCCAATACACCGCATTCACCTGATACACCAGAGCTCTGGGATCAAGAACTGCACGTTGAGAAGCCTCCCATCCGCCTTGACCCCAGCCTGGGGCACTCATCTGCCAGGTTCCCACGCTACTCCTCCTATCACCAGCAGCTCCCAGCCACACCTGGTCGGGGCCAGCGCTCCTGGCCCACAGCTTCAGAGGGGGATGCCCTGCAAACTCAGGCTACAGGGCACCCAGAGTGGAACCAACAGGGCCTCTGAGGGTGGCATCCCATTCTTCTTCATCCCCTGCGTAAGCATGAACTGTGGCCTCTGTGTGCCAGGCACTGCGGTAACCCCCAGAGTTCCAGGAGGCTCTTGGGCCCAAGGCGCTCACACCCTAGAGGGGAGGTCAAGCCAGAGCACTACACATTGCTGCTTGTTCTTCCTTTGCACTTCAGGGGACATCATCCCCCGCGGCAGAGCCATCAGCCCCCAGGACACCACCAAGGTCAAGTCCACTTACAGACATCCACCTGACCGCAAAGATGCTGCTGGAGGAATTTTGTGTTCTGCATATTCTCTTGCCTTCATTCTTTCCTAGGCCCCTAAAAACCCACCCAAATTTCAGCCCTCTGGAGAAACCAGACCCCCTCCCCAACCTCTGCCATGGTCACTTGGCCCCATCAAAACATTACTGCACTGACTGTGGTGACAAACGGTCCTAATCCCAACAAACCCACGTCCTGCTTAATGCTCCCTAATGCTCATCGCAGCCACCCAAAGCCAAGATTATTATCCCCATTTTACAGATGAGGCAGGAGTGGACAGGGGCCCCAGAGCCCCCGCAGGCTGCTGGCAAGACCCACCTCCCCATCCCCCGCTCCTGATTTTACAATCACCACATTCCACGGCACTTTCCGGGGTCCTCCATCTTGCCTGCTCTTCCTCATCATTTACATCAGTTACCATGGAAACCCCAAGTCTTCTGGACTCTCATCCTCTGGTCTGACCCCATTCCCCATCCCCCTCAACTCCCTTTCAATCCCAGCCACCATCATCTCCAGGGTATCCAGTCCCACCCCAGAGAGTTTCCTTGACTTGTGCTCTAAAGGAGGCCTGCCCAAACAGTAGGCGTGGCCTCCCCTGCGGCCATCTCCATGGTGACTGCTTCTGCCTTACTCCCTCCAGCCCCTGGGCCTGGAGATGGGCAAGGGTCCTCCATGCTCCTCAATGTCCCTTCCAGGTCATCGTCTTTCTTTGAGTCTGGCTGGAGTACAGTGGTGAGATCTCAGCTCAACATAACCTCCACCTCCCGGGTTCAAGTGATTCTCCTGCCTCAGCCTCCTGAGTAGCTGGGACTACAGGCATGTGCCACCACACCCAGCTAATTTTTTGTGTGTGGTTTTAGTAGAGACGGGGTTTCGCTGTGTTAGCCACGATGGTCTTGATCTTCTGACCTCGTGATCTGCCCGCCTTGGCCTCCCAAAGCGCTGGGATTCCAGGCGTGAGCTACCACTCCTGGCCCATCTTTCTTTACTCCCTAATCCCCCAGCTTTGCAGACTACACCGCCCATCTGCAGGGACACCCCTGCACACCGTCGCTGTGTCCTCATCTCGAGGGTGCCAGCTCCTGCCATGTCCTCAGCCTTCTGCCTTCACCGGTTTATACTTTGACAGTGACGTAGATGTAGATGGTGTACTGATCCCTGGTCCCTCAGTCCCTTGACCTCTTCCAATGCTCCTGTCCCCCACCTGGCCTCACCCCCTCCTTCCTGGGGGCAGGCCCTGTAGAATGTCATTACCAGAAAACTGCACCCACTACAAGCTTCCCTGTGGGCAGATCACTCGGACACCACTTCCCAACATTGCAGCTCGATCCTAACACACCAACGCCACCAGCCTTCAGCCCACCAGGACGTGTGACCTTTGAAGCCTGAGTCCTCTCTACCTGCCTCCCACTGCTGTCCCTCACCCCTCACGTTCCCTCCTCCCTTCATCAGCACAGATCCCAGTCCCCCGCTGCGGCCACTCCCTTGCCCCACACCCTAATCTTTTGCTCGTCTTTCCCTCCCTCGAGCTGCCTGGCAGAGCTCCAGCTACAGTCAGACCCAACTCTCTGCCCTCTGCACCTGCACCACGCAGCCCACCGTGGTTCACTTGGGTTCATGACTGCCGACCTCGAGGGATGCGAGACACACCCGGGGCTCCTACAGCGCTTCTCCAGGCTCTTTTCTCTTTCAGTGTCCTGGTGAACTATTTCCTGTCTTCTCCCATCTCCGGGAGCCTCCCCCTCCTCCCGATCATCAGTCAGAGCCGCAACCTCCCTCCTCCCACCACCTCATCTCCCAGCCCGCCTGCCTCTTAGCCCACGGCCATGCCTGCCGTCCTGGGTCAAGGGGCTAGCCACCTGGGCTCTTGCCCAAGACCAGCCCTCCTGGGAGCACATCCCCTACTCAAGGGCATCACCCGCCTTGCCCCTTCTCCCTTCCTTGCACCCAGCACAGGCATGGTGAATAACGCCCATCCCAAACTCGTTCCGCCTTGACCCCCTCATTTCTTCTGCTCCCGTGACACCTCCAACTATTTCTTCTCTTTGCCTCTGCAAGCTGCCTCTAATCACCATCCCTCCCCACCACACCGGGGAAACCCCACTGTTGCCAAGCCCGAGGGTCTTTCTCTTCTTCCCCTCGTTGACCTGTCAGAGGCACTTGGCCCAGATGATCACCTGTCTTTGAAACACTTTCCCACTTGGCAGCTGGGACACTCCCACTTGGCTCTGCTTCCTCTCTGCCAACTCCCTGGCCTTTCCTCTGATGCCTTTGCTCTGTCACTTTACTGACCTCCTAACTCCGGGCAGTGGTGTGCTGGTAAATGTTTAACAACCCGCTCTCCAGAGTCGGGGGGTCTTATGCATATATATAAACTTATATAATGTTTCACTGATGTAAATAATGTGTAGCACATAATGTAAAAATAATATAATACATATTATTTTTTTTTTTTTGAGAAGGAGTCTTGCTTTGTCGCCAGGCTGGAGTGCAGTGGTGAAATCTCGGCTCACTGTAACCTCCGCCTCCTGGGTTCAAGCAATTCTTCCACCTGAACCTCCTGAGTAGCTGGGACCACAGGCGTGTGCCACCACACCCAGCTAATTTTTGTATTTTTATTAGAGACGGGGTTTCACCATGTTGGCCAGGATGGTCTCAATCTCTTGACCTCGGGATCCGCCCACCTTGGCCTTCCAAAGTGCTGGGATTACAGGCGTGAGCCACCGCGCCCGGCCTATAATACATATTATTCTTTATTGTCAAACGTGCTGTAAATTCTATATAGTCCATCGAATCTTCCAGATGTCCTCTCTTTTAACCGCAGTCAACCTGTGGTTGCCAATTTCATCATGATTTGACCAACGCAATTGCCTTCGAATCTGCTAATTCTTTCTCCATACGTTTATTGTCTTTAAATCTGATGTGTGACACAAACATTGGTTGATATTTTTGTTTGTGGTCATGAATAAGACAAAAGAAAAACAATGAAGATGCATGTCACCCTTCATTCATTCATCTAGGATGAAAGCAACTTGTTTGCGGAATCAGATAATCCTAGGGGAATGAATACTTCAATTTTTGGTGCTAACCGCAGTGTCACGGCTATAGACGCAATACACTTTTATGTTTGGTCAGCACTGTTAACCTTTCTCCATCACTTTCTGAAGTCTAGACATTCAACAAAACCATGAATGCAGCCCTGGTTTGTAGTCTTGACCAATTTCTGTGGTGTAAATACTGCCACTACGGTCAACTTACCAGCCCAACATCGTTGGACTCAGCGTTTCAAAGAGATGCATCATAGCCCCTCACTTCGTCACTATTTCCACCACATATAGACAATGGGAGAATTGTAAAATAACTAGGTGGTGATGAGTTTTCAGTATTACTGCCTTTGTTTTTAATATAATTTGTTTAATTGTAAGTGTGTATAGTTTAATATTAAATAATGGTTGTGTTTAACTAGGGGCCTGTAACCTTCCTAAAAAATAAACAATCAGATCTCCTTGAGGAAGAACCCTGGCACGTTGTCAAAAACTTACCCTGTTCATCTTTCTCCCAGCCTTCCCGAAGAGGACGCACAGCCTTTTACCAGGGTGACTGTGCAGTGGGGAACGGAAGTACAGACGTTCCCGGTTTTCTTGCGCCTTCGTCCTGAACTGATCTAGGAGACCCTAAACAGCACCCGGCAGAGCAGGGGCTCATGGAGGCCAGGTGATGCACCGAGTTTCAGCTCAGGTTCTTCTCACAGTGGATTCAGTGGGCCCCTAAGCCCATCTGTGGTTTCCCACCCCACCCCACAACAAGTTCCAAAATGTGTAATTGGAATAGACACCATCAGCAACGGGCAGAATCCCCACACCAGTACTCTTCAGAGTGGGGCTGTTCCCAGCACACCTGGCTTCAAGTTCAGCCTCCCCTCTGCTCCTCTCCTCTTCTCTCCTCCCTCCCCACCCTTCCCTTCTCCTCTCTTCTCCTCCCCTCCCTCCCCACCCTTCCCTTCTCCTCTCCTCTCCTCCCTCCCCTCCCTTCCCTTCTCCTCTTCTCCCCTCCCTCCCCACCCTTCCCTTCTCCTCTCCTCTCCTCCGCTCCCTCCCCACCCTTCCCTTCTCCTCTCCTCCCCTCCCCTCTCTCCCCTCCCGTCCCTTCCCTTCTCCCCTCCTCTCCTCTCCTCCCCTCCCTTCCCTTCACCCCTCCTCTCCTCTCCTCCCCTCCCACCCCCCCTTCTCCTCTCCTCCCCTCTCTTCCCTCCCTTCTCCTCTCTTCTCCTCCTAATTCTCCTCTCCTCCCCCCTCCCCCCTTTCTCCTCTCCTCCCCTCTCTCCCCTCCTTTCCCTTCTCCCCTCCTCTCCTCCCCTTTGTCCCCTCCCTTCCCTTCTCCTCTCCTCCCCTCCCTCCCCTCCCTTCCCTTCACCCCTTCTCTCCTCCCCTCTCCCCTCCCTTCTTCTCTCCTCTCCTCCCCTCCCTCCCTCCTTCTCCTCTCCTCTCCTCCCTCCCCTAACTTCCCTTCACCCCTTCTCTCCTCCCCTCTCTCCTCTCCTCTCCTCCCCTCCCTCCCCCCTTCTCCTCTCCTCCCCTCCTCTCTTCTGCCTACACCCACTCCCTTGGTTTTCTCCACTTGCCACATCAATATGGTTAGAACTCCCAGACCTCTTATTTTTTGAGTATCTCCCTGGGTATCTACCAGATATTTTATTTTATTTTATTTTTTATTTTTTGAGACAAAGCCTCGCTCTGTCGCCCAGGCTAGAGTGCAATGGTACAATCTCAGCTCACTGCAACCTCCGCCTCCTGGGTTCAAGAGATTCTCCTGCCTCAGCGTCCCGAGTAGCTGGGATTACAGGAGTGTACCACCACGCCCAGCTAATTTTTGTATTTTTGGTAGACACAGGGTCTCACCATGTTGGCCAGGCTGATCTCCAACTCCTGACCTCAAGTGATCCACTGGCCTCAGCCTCCTAAAGTGCTGGGATTACAGGCATGAGCCACTGCGCCCGGCCCTACCAGGCATTGTAAATTTCACAAGCCCAAAGCCAAACGCCTGTCTCCCTATGTCCACTCCTTCCCCAGCTCCTTCCCCATGCCTTTCAAATCCGCCCCTGCCCAGTCGATATCGGCTCCACCTTCCAGTCCAGCCTCACCTCCTCTCGTTTCCTTACACGCACAGGCAGTCCCTCAGCAAATCCATCAGCTCCACCCTCACGGCCACTGCAGGCAGACTCCGCCCACTCCCACCTCTGCCACAGCTCATGCCCGTCCAAGCCACCAGTTGCTTCCACGTGGATTTTCCCATAGGCCAGTCCCCCACTTCCCCTCTCTCCCCACAGTCTGTCTTCAACACAGCAGCCAGAGGGACCTTTTTAAATGGAAGTCCCAGGCCAGGCACGGTGGCTTACGCCTGTAATGCCAGCACTTTGGGAGGCCAAGGCAGACGGATCCCAGGTCAGGAGTTCAAGACCAGGCTGGCCAACATAGTGAAACCCCATCTCTACTAAAAATACAGAATTTAGCTGGGTGTGGTGGTGCACACCTGTAATCCTAGCTACTTGGGAGGCTGAGGCAGGAGAATTGCTTGAATCTGGGAGGCAGAGGTTGCAGTGAGCTGAGACCATGCCACTGCACTCCAGTCTGGGTGACAGAGTGAGATCCATCTCAAAAAAAAAAACCAGAAGTCCGATCGCATCCCTCCTGCTCAGAGGCTGTGTGGCCTCCCAGGCCTCCCTGACCCCTTGCCTTCCCTCCCCACGGCCTCTCACTGGGTTCCCTGCCCTTCCTCGAGCTTGCCAGGGCTGCAGCTCTCTCTGTCCATAATGTTCCTGCCACAGATCCCTGCAGTCCGCCCAGCCCCTCACTTCCTTCCCTCGGGTAGCGTATGAGACCTTCTTGCCTGTTGCAAATGTTGTGACATGAATGACACCATGGGCTTGGTGCCCTCTGACCCCAGCTTCACTCCAGCGCATGGCACAGCCACCTGACAGAGCATGTGTCTGCTCATTGCCGTCTCTCCCTCTAAAATGCAGAGATTTTTTTCTGTTTTATGCTGCCTGCATCACTGCTGTCATCTCCACATCCAGCTGAGTCCCCGGCATGAACCAGGGACACAATCAACTCATTCTGGACAAGGACACAGGAACTCAGGGCCGTGGAGTGGCTTTCTCAGGACTGCCCAGCTGGGAGGTGGCTGAGCCATCATGGAATCCAGTCGGCCTGGCCCATAAATTCCAAGAGCAAGTAGCCACCAGCCCAGGGCACCCAGCTGGCAGCAGGAGGGTTTGTAGCTCATGGGGGGGGACCCCTGCTCCGCCCCGCTCAGGGACCACCAGTGCCAGACACAGCCCTTTCAAGAGGAGCAGGACTCTGTGAAGCCAGTCCCCAGCTTTGGGGAAAAGTTGACATCTCCAAGTCAACTCCAAGACTCCCCCTATTTGGATGAAGATGATGATGGAAGAAGGGGAAGAAACGGCAGGTAAGACTTCCCTGGGGCTGTCGAGACCCTCCAAGCCCAGCCCAGCTTCCTACAGTCTAGACCTGCTCGTCCCCACCCCAGACTTGCTCAGTAGCTCACATCTCCCTTCCGCTGTCTCTGGCGTGCCAGGCTCCCGGTCTCAGTATCTCACGCCCCTGTGAGTGCCAGATGAGTGGCCAGTGCCTAGAGGGGTTGGTTGGGCCTTGGGGGAATGGTGGCTTCCTGCGGGAGACACGTGCCAGGCAGGTCTGAGGCCCAGGGCCACTCCTGCAGGCATGGGGAGCGGCCTGTTCTAGTCCCAGCCCCACTACCTTCAAGACGTGGCTCCCACCCACCCACATCAGATCAGCTTCAGCTACAGAAGAGCGGCAGGAGCTCTGAAGACCACCAGGAAGAGGCAGGAGGAGGGGTCTGCTGATCCTCTCTGGCACCCAGGCAAGTTCCCTTGGCATCCTACCCCCACCCCTGACCCAGGCCTCGGAGATGGGGCCCACAAGCCTTCCCTTATCTCTCAGGTGCTCAGATCTGTGGGCCTGGCTGTGGATGAAGGGCTGCCCTTGGGAGGCGTGGCAGGCAGGGGTGGGAGCTTGGGGTGAGCCCCAGGCTGCCCCACAGTGGGCTGTGCCATGCCAGCTTTCCCGAGCTGCTCCCAGCTTCCTCCGAATCTAATGACCTTCTCCAAGATGCTTCTCTTGGGTGATGTCTCATGATGCAATCCCCAGACCTAAACAACCCCCAGATATGCAGTCCTGGCATGTCCCCAAACGCATAGTCAGGTGAGGTGACATGTTCAAAAGCACCCCTCCAAATAAAAAAGACCATCATCATCACCACTGCAGGAGTCACCCCTCAGGTGTCCTGGTAATCACTGTCATATTTATCATGGTTTCCACTGTTATGCTGATGAGGCTGCCCCTCTCCAGGCCCCTCCCCCATCTCTGCTGGGCAGGGTCACAGGGCGGCGGGGTGGGGGGGATCTTTTGCATTCTTCAAGGCCCACTTCAAATGCCACCTCTTCCATGGAGTGAAGGGTGGGTTCTGTGTGGAGCATGGCCTCAAACTGGGTCACTCAACCGCCTCGATTTTCCTCCACTGTGAAATGGACATAATCCCAAGAGCTACTCCCTAGGCTGGTGGAGGGATTCCCTGAGATGATGACCTCTCAGCATTGGATGCTGTCGCCATGTTATGATGACTCTTCTCAGAGTCCTCAGATAGCCCAACTCACTCCAGACAGAAGCCTGTGTCCTTCCTCTGTGCCCCCACGGCCCTGGGTCAGACCTTCCTGGGTGCCACTTCACACCTTATCGGTGCCGCCCAGAACAGCGTCCTCCTACTCACCCTGCAATGCCCACCAACCCCATGCCCAGAGCAGGGCCAGTTGCATCAGGTTCAATAAAGAGGCTATGAGCAGAATAGGTGAATCCTTAGAGAATCTCCCACAGGGCAGCACAGAGGGTGGGATGGGGAGTGTAAAACCAGCTACTCTCCACCCCTGCCCGCCTCCTGTGGTAAGGTGTGAACCCACCCACTGGTATGGTGTAAGGCAACATGTTCCACCGGCTCTATTGGGGCAGGGAAAGAGCCTGCATCTTCATGCACCTGCCATGTGCCAGGCACATGCTTAGCTTTTGCTATCCATGATCTCCGCTCAACTTCACTACAACTCCTGCTCCCGACCAAGGTAGGTGTCACTTGTCACAGGGTAATGCAGGAGTAAAAGAAATTACCAGGCGGAAGTGTAAACTAGTTCAACCATTGTGGAAGACAGTGTGGCGACTCCTCAAGGACCTAGAACCAGACATACCATTTGACCCAGCAATCCCATTACTGGGTATAGACCCAAAGGATTATAAATCATTCTACTATAAGGACACATGCACACGTATGTGTATTGCGGTACTGTTCACAATAGCAAAGACCTGGAACCAACCCAAATGCCCATCAATGACAGACTGGATAAAAATGTGGCACATATGTACCGTGGAATACTATGCAGCCATAAAAAAGGATGCGTTCATGTCCTTTGCAGGGACATGGATGAAGCTGGAAACCATCATTCTCAGCAAACTAACACAAGAACAGAAAACCAAACACTGCATGTTCTCGCTTATAAGTGGGAGCTGAATAATGAGAACACATGGACACAGGGAGGGGAACATCACACACAGGGGCCTGTTGGAGGGCGGGGGGCTAGGTGATGGAGAGCATTAGGAGAAATACCTAATTTAGATGACAGGTTGATAGGTGCAGCAAACCACCCTGGCATGTGTATACCTATGTAACAAGCCTGCACATTCTTCACATGTATTCCAGAACTTAAAGTATAATTTTATAAAAAAGAATTTACCAGGACAGTTGTATGTAAAGGAAAACAGATTGATTACAGAAAGCAGGAAAACACATTGCCAGAGACACAGCAGTCAGCCTTCGGAAAAAAAAAAAAGCCTCTCTCTGGGGTGTAAGAAAGAAGCCAACTGCAAAGAAACAAAGACTTGCTTGGGATTTTGCAGGATGATGTTTTTGCTGTCTGCTGAAGAGGGCTTTGTGCAGCACTGACAACGCCAAGGCTGCAGGGGGCGCACTTGCAGGTGTCGGGTGAGAGCGGGGCGCAGGAAGATTGTGAGTTACTTGCACAGGAGAGCTATGTGTCCTGGACCGTGAAGAAAGGTGGGCTTGGAGCTGATCTGCTTTCTTTTTTTTTTCTTTTGAGATGGAGTCTCACTCTGTCACCCAGGCTGGAGTACAGTGGCTCGATCTCGGCTCACTGCAACTTCTGCCTACCGGGTTCAAGTGATTCTCCTCCCTCAGCCTCCTGAGTAGCTGGGATTACAGCTGCCACCATGCTCGGCTGATATTCGTATTTTTAGTAGAGACGGGTTTTACCATGTTGGTCAGGCTGGTCTTGAACTCCTGACCTCGTGATCCGCTCGCCTCAGCTTTCCAAGTGCTAGGATTACAGGCGTGAGCCACCACGCCCAGCCTGGCTTTCTTTTTTTGCTTTTTCCTGCTCCCACCAGCCTGGCTCCTTTTCCCTAATGAGGACCCCGCATTACTGTCCCACTTCGCAGATAAAGAAATCGCACAGAGGTGAAGTAATTTTGCTCAGGTCATACAGATGGCAGAGGGAGGAGCTGTCCTGGCTGGTATTAAAATGAGTGCGTGCATGCCCCAAGCATGACCCTGTCGGGGACTGGAAGGAGGAGACAGTCGGGATGTCAGAAGGAAACAGGAATGTGTTGGGAGTGTGCCAGGCGAACTCCTCTGCATGGCTCTTTGGCAGCAGGCCAGGGAGGCCCAGGCAGGATGGTGGCACTGAGGCAGGAAGCCACCACCCCCTGGCCCCACCCATGCACCCACATCTTCACCCATGCATCCACAGCTTCCAGGGGCAAGGTCAGTACGGGCCGGGGAGTGGTGCCTGTGATCTTCTTGTCCTTGTCTGCCCTAAAATGACAGAGAAGACCAGGCAGCCTCTTGCATAGGATAGGCCATGGGTCAGAGAGGGCCCTCGGAGGTCATCCTGGCCAGCCCCCTGCCCACTCCCCAGGATAGACAGCTCACGACTTCACATCCCTCTCTGCTCTGACAGCTCAGGTAATTAGAAAGCTCTTCCTTTTGCATGGCTGCAACTTGCTTCCCGGAAGCCCCGACCCCCTGGGGCTTAGCAGACCAAACCTTGTGTTGACAGCTCAGAAATGTGCCACCTGGTCTCTAGGGAGAAGAGGAACACAGCAGTCACAGAGAAGTGCTGCCCTGCTGACTGTCCTACCCTGCAGTTTGGACATGGCCAAATCCTGGGGACAGAAACTGAGTGGATGGGGGTGGGGGTCATTGTGCCCTTTGGGGGTCATCTGGGGCACTGTGCTGGGTGAGTGGCGGGGGCAGGAGGGGAAGAATCAGGAAGAAGAGGATGAAAAGGCTGAGGAGCAGCCAGCGCTGGCTCCCCTGCACACCTGGCCAGGATCCTGCCTGCCAGGAGCCCTACAGGCGTGTTAGATATTGTGAACCCCAAGTTTCTCTTCAGAGAATCAGTATGTCAGTATGTTCAGCTCTCTTATTCATTAATTCTCTATTTTAAAGTTTAACTACCTTGTAGTTTCCGTAAACAACCTTTTCCATCAGTTCTAATCAGTAGTTCACATCCTTTCCCTCGGTCCCGTGGTCCATCCTGATTCATCCTGGTCACCTGCTCCGGTCACCTGCTTTGACCCCTGACTACCTGCTCTGACCTGCTAGTAACCGTCCTTCCCACCAAACGACCCACCCCGCCACCCTGGCTCGGTACCCCTGCTCCCTTTAAAATAGCCCAGGATTAGTCTAGACTGTGCAGTCTAACCCTAGCCAATAGTGGAACGACACAGCGGTAGGGGTGACTCCATCAGGCATAAGTGCCCTTTCCCCTCCCTTGTCCAGGCGTGTGCTTGCCATTGTTCCATCTGTGAGCAGCACCCTTCAGTGCAAGTAAATTGCCTTGTCGAGGAAATTTATATTCGAGGGCTACTTCTTTTGCAGCACTGAAATTTTACTAATAACAGTTGCCAATCTCTAGGTGTTCTGGAATTAAGCCACAAGAAACACTATAGGGTCAGCCAGCAGGGCCCAGCAAATCCCCAGGGGTGACCAGCTCTGTGGGTGATTCTGCCTGGAGCTAGGGATCTGCCTGGAGGCTGATGACCCAGGATACTGGCCGCCACCCTGTGGGCTCCAGGACTAAAGGCCAGCAGCTCCCCTGGGGCACACGGGGCCCCCATTAGTGCTGCCAGTGACTCTGCCTCAGCATACCTCCCTGGGCACCTGCTGTGCAGCAGGTCCCATGCTGGGCACCAGGAAAGCAGAAACAAATCATCCCTGGCTGTGCCCTCGTGCGGTCCACGAGGGGTGGGTCCATCAGAGTCTGTGGAGGGTTTTTACTTTATTCTCTGACTCCATGCCCATGGCCCCTGCCTGCTAATAGGGGAATGATTATTCTTCTCTCCATTTTACAGAAGATGAGCTGAAATGGAGAGAAGTCACACAGAGGGTGAGCGTGACGGAGCAGAGCTGTGCTTGGCCCCCACCTGGGTCTGACTCCAAAGCTCATCTGCTGCCCCACCTCCACTTCGCCCCTCACCCAGCAACATGGAAGAGGCCCAAAAGGCTGGGCAGTCTCAGGGCTGGGCTCACAGAATTTACAACCAGGTGGACTTGGGTCCAAATCCCAGCTCTGGCATGTGTGGGCTGTGTGTCTTCAGAAAACTCTCTCCGCCTCTCTGTGTCTCAGTGTGTCTGCAAATGGGGATTATAGTAGTCTGCATCTCACAGGCTTGTTGTGAGGTTTAACTGAGATAGTGCAGTGAGCCCTTAAAGCAGGGCTGCCGTCATGGCCATTACTGTCACAGAGGGCATCTGAAAGGCATGGAGGAGTGGGCAGACCGGGGCACGAGCAGACACAGTTGAGATGCGTGGTTGAGAGGACCCTCGAATCTCCTTTCACTCTCCTACCTAAGAAAATGGATCACGTGTGCAATTGTTGAAACCCACTTCCTGAAATTTATTTAACTCCTGACTAAGATGGGAACGCCTCACAGGTGGCCACGGGCTGTATAGGGCTGTATAATCACGGAGTGCCAGAGCCCAGCACAGAGCAGTTGCCCAGGAGCAGACTGCCCTGGGGAAAAGGCCACAGGAGCTTCCTTGAGATGGCAGGTGTGGCCGCCAGACAGTGGGAGGGGCAGCTCCAATCTGCAATCCCCTGGCTTTAGGTTTCTCCTGGGCCCTCTCCCCGGGGAGCTGGCTGGGGCTGGCTGGGGCAGATGGAGGTTGGGGGAGGGCAATGGCTGACGTCCCAGCCCCTCAGCAGCCTCAGGCATTTTCTCAGCAGTCAAGAATCACACATGATGTGGCTGTGTCCTGTCTTCTCCCTCATTCCCAGAAATCGCACTCCTGGGTGCCTATGCCATCATTGCTTGGGAAGGGGCACACCCAGAGAGCCCAGGTTGAGGGTGCAGGCTGGGCAGAGGTCCACTTCTCCTGTCTCCACTAAAAATACAAAAACAATCAGCCAGGGGGAATGGCGCATAACTGTAGTCCCAGCTACTTGGGAGGCTGAACCTGGGAGCCAGAAGTTGCAGTGAGCCAAGATCACGCCACTGCACTCCAGCCTGGGCAACAGAACGAGACTCCATCTCAAAAATAAAAATAAAATAAAATGGAAAAAATGAAGGTGCCAGCTTCGCAGGTACCAACAATATGGGATGTCACTTCTATTGGGAGTGATGTGGAAGAAAACAGGTTCAGAGACGCTAAGTGACTGGCCCAAGGCCACACAGCCTGCAAAGACCAGCTGGGAGTGGAAGGGATGGAAGCTGAGAAGGAAAGAGAAGTCTCAGAGTGAGGATCAGGGAAATGCCAGGAGAGGGGAAGGAGGTGGAAAGCGAAGGGCCTGGGGGCCAGAGGGAAAGGGAGAGATTCCCAGCCAGGCCCAAAATGGCAAGTGGCAGCTGGCACCCAGAGGAGCAGGGAGTTCCACAGAATTAAGGGGTGGCTGATCTCTGCAGCACTTCCTGAGGCCAATATTTTCTGTTTCAAGAATGCCACCCTCCACCATTGAGTCCAGTTTCTACAACTCCTGGGCCTGTCAGGGCCCCATGGAGCTTCCTATTTTCTAGGAACCCTGACACTTGAACTTCTATGTTTCTTCTGGTGACGATTGTCCTTCCTGCCGCAGTGACACAGTGACAGGATGGAGCAGAGTCTGTGTCCAGCCAGGTGCCGGCAGCCTGTCGGTCCTGGAAATTAGTGTCGGCGTCAACCCCATAATTTTCCCCTGAGGAGTACAATTATGCCTCGTTGTTCTTCTGTGCAAGCTAAAAGTATTAATTTACTCAATGTACACATTAAGTGTCCCACGAGTTTTATAACTCTGTTTTGGTGTTTTCATTTTCTGAAATACAGGGAATTCCAGAAAACTACATCTGAGAGCCAGCAGAGTCCCTCCTCCCCGTGCCCCTCCTAGTCTACCACCCTCTGATCCCGAGTTCGTCTGGCGTTGCTGCTTTTGCAGGGGTGGGGAAGGCTTGGGGGTAAGTACAGGAGAATGTCCCCATAAGGCCAGCCTTCCGCATCCCGAAGAATAAAGGTTCTTTCTGGCCTCCAGCCTGGGGCTCTGGATCTGGCCTCTGGGCAGTCGAGGAAGGCCGTGCAGGGCGGCAGATGTATCACCCACACTGACCACGCCAGTCTTTACTGGCATGAGCCACCTGAAGTCCTCAGGCAAGGACAAGGACAACCAGGGCAGTCTAGCCAGATCCAGGGAGTGAGGGTGGCGAGCTAACCCACTGGGGCGTGGGGGTCAGGGTGGTAAACTAGCCTGCTGGGATGTGGGGGGTCAGGGTAGTGGGCTAGCCTGCTGGGGCATAGGGGAGCCAGGGTGGTAAGCTAGCCCACTGGGGTGTGGGGGTCAGGGTGTTGAGCTATCCCACTGGGCTTGGGGGTGGACAGGGTGGTGAGCTACCCCACTGGGGTGTGGGGCATCAGGGTAGTGAGCTAGCCTGCTGGGGTGTAGGGTTGGGACTTTCAGCACATGCTGAGTGGAAAATTCCTAAGGGTTTCCTAGGCCGGGACATCCTGGGGCACACAATTACCCCAAACACAAATATTTCTCCAAATAACCAGTCCACGCAGCCCCTGGGGGAATGAATCACTTCCTGTGACATCATCCCTTCACACCCATCTCCTGGGGGGCTCAGGCTTCCAGCAGCTCAGGTGACTGGCAACACCTCCTCTTCTGGGGGCTTCCCCCATCCCACCAGTAAGGCCAACTCGAAACCCCTGACTTGGCCTTAGCTAGAGCCAGGCACTGGGCGAAGGGGTTGGGGAGGCCCCAAGTTCATCATCTGTCATCAAATGTAGCCCCTTCCCCCTGGCCAGCCCAGCTGCAGAGTGAGCTTTAGGCTCCTCTTAAAAACCTTCCAAGGTTGACGATTCCATGCCCCTCCTTCCCTGCCCATCACAGACCTGGCCGCCAGGAAGCTCTTCCTTATTGCTGCAGAATAAACTTCTGTGTCCTAGATGGGAGGCTTTCAGCAGCTGTGACTGTCGTCACCACCAACACTCAGGTGAAGCTTCCCGAAGGGCGCTTGGGTGGAGGCGCCCCGGGTGCTCACTCAGGATCCCAGAGCAGCCGCTGCCTCCCAGAGCCAATCAGAGCACAACAGCTATGCATAGCCCAGGGAACCTTCCGGTGCCCCTCAGCTGTGCCAGGGCCTGCACTTCAGGAGGCTAAAGAGCTTTACAGACACCCTCTGCTCCCAGCACACGCAGTCTGAGCTGTTCTCGTCTCCTCCCACCCTCTCAGGTGTGAGTGAAAGGATAGATGCTGGAGAAAAGGGGGCCCGCAGAGCTGCCAGGGCTGGGCACACTGCCAGGGCACACACTGGGCACACTGCCAGGGCTGGGCACACTGCCAGGGCACCCACTGGGCACACTGCCAGGGCACCCACGGCGCAAGGGGTCTTCTACATGCAGGGCCTCATTCATCTTTCCCTGAACCCATTATACTTGGTGTTACTGTTTCTTCATTTTCAGATGTGGAAACTGAGGCTCAGAGAAGTGCAGCAGCTTGCTCAGGGTCACACAGCATGCATGGAGCCAGCCTGAGAACAGAATGTATTCATCTCCAGGGTCTGGGCACCTCATCTCCACAGTGAACTGCAGACGGGACTTGGCTTATCTCACGGGGGCTCAGATGAGGAAATAAAACCAAGAGAGGACAAATAACTTGGCCCACGTCGGGCAGGAAGTCAGTGGCAGAGCTAAGGCCAGGTCTCCTGGCTCCCCATGAAATACTTCTGGCCTTAGTCGGCCAGAGGTAAAGCCAGAGGTTCCGTGTAAAGCCAGAGGTTCTGGAATTGCCTAGAAACAGCCATGCCCTCAGATGAGAGCAGAAGCCTGAAATAAGAAGAAGGGGGCCTGCCAGGGACCCTTTTCCTACTCTTGGTGTGGATGTAGATTTCCAGATACGGTGTGGGATATCTAGTTAGATTTCAGCTCAGCAGTCAGGCACAGTGGCTCACACCTGTCATCCCAGCACTTTGGGAGGCCGAGGCAGGTGGATCGCGAGGTCAGGAATTCAAAACCAGCCTGGCCAAGATGGTGAAACCTCGTCTCTACTAAAAATACAATAATTAGCCAAGGGTGGTGATGGGCGCCTATAATCCGAGCTACTTAGGAGGCTGAGGCCAAGAATTGCTTGAATCAGGGAGGTGGAGGTTGCAATAAGCTGAGATTGCACCACTGCACTCCAGCCTGGGCGACAGAGCGAGGCTCCATCTCAAAAAAAAAAAAAAAAAAGATTTTAGCTTCAGGTAAACAGCAGATTTTTTAGTAGAAATATCTCCCATGCAATATACTAAAAATACTTTTTGTTATTTATCTGAAATTCAGACTTAACTAGGCATCCTGTATTTTTATTTGCTAAATCCAGGAAGCCTATGTGAACAGGGCAGGAGACAATGGGGTCTCCACTGGCCACCGAGACCCAAGAGAAGCAGCCCCCACGCCAGGACTCGCAGCAGCAACTTAGAGACAAGGATTGGTTTCCATGGCTCCTGGCTCTCCTCCCCAGCCCTGCCACTGGAGTCACAGACCACTGCCCAACAGAGGAGCAGGAAGGGCTTCTCGGGCAGAGATCACTAGAGCCAGGTGGACAGCTGGACCCCGCATCCATTAACCAGACCTGCAGGTACAGGGGCTGAGTCCTAAGAGGGAGGTAGGAGCTCAGATCCCACCTGGTAACAGGCCCCCAGGTCCCGGCTCCTCTTTGAAGGGGACTCCTAGCACGAGCCCCCTATCTGCAAGGGGTTCAGCCCCCACGTGGTCCAGCAGCGATGGAATCCATAGACAGCCTATCAGAGTTGGAAATGCTGCCAGAGATCACCAAATCGAACTCCCTTAGGATTTCGGGGAAGCTAAGGAACACTGAGGCTGAGAGTCCCTGGGTCCCCATCCGGTCAGAGCCAGCACCGGGAAGATTTGGGACAACAGGAGAAGCAAATGCTACTGCTGCCCCTTCAGCTGTCATCATTGCCACCACCACCACCATCATCGCCATCACCACTGTCCACCACAATAATCACTGTCATCGTCATCATCTCACAGCAAACAAGTCCCGGCTTTCTTGCTCCGCATTCTCTCCTCAGGCTAATTCACTGAGTATTTCCTAACCACTCCCTCCTGATTCAAATCAATTAGTTACCCCGGCTGATCTTTAAGGATTATACATGCATCCCTTCACCTCAGAGAGATGGGGGCTTGGCAAGAAATTGAGGGAGGGGAGGACCAGTTCTCTTCCCCGTCCTGAGCAATCTGATACTCCACACAAGTTCCACCTGGGTGTCACGCAGGGCCCAGACCCCAAAGCCTGACCCCAGGGTTCAGAGTTAGAATCCTAAGGCCAGACTCTTATCCAGGGGCTTGAGGCCAATGTCCTGAGCCTAGCACCCAGAACCCAGGGGTAACTGGTAAGCGATTCTCCTGCCTCAGTCTGTGAACATCCACAAGTGTCGTGATTCCCACCACACACACGGCATGGGTAGGCATGGACCCGAGGGGCGGAGGTTGCAGTGAGCCGATATCGTGCCGCTGCTCTCCAGCTTGGCCAACAGTTAAATGAGAATGTTCTTTGAGATGGGGGAAAGAGAAAGGGGGGCAAGGAAGGAATAGCAGAAGGTGGGCAGAGAGGAGAAGAGGATCAGCATCAGTGCACCTCTATTTTACGCCGAAAGAAACTGAGGCACAGAGAAGTTGGGGACCTTGACTCTTACCCAGGGGCTTGAGGCCAATGTCCTGAGCCCAGCTGGAGCCCCAAGCAGGACCTGATCAGACCCCTAGTCTTTCCTCCCAGGCTCCATAGCCAGCTCCACCTTCTCTGCCGTGTCCTGCCTGTATCCCCTCCAACGTGCCTGACCTGTCCACCAGGCACCCACCCCATTTCCCTGCATTCTAACCCAGCTCTCTGCAGCCAGGTGAGTGCCTCCCAGCTCCTACCTGTGAATGTCCACAAGTGTCACGACTCCCACCACACACACGGCATGGGTAGGTGTCTTCAGGGACAGCCGCACAGCTCTCTTTGGGGCCATGCTGTCCGCCAGCTCCCAGCCTCCTAGATCAGCTCTGGCTCCCCAGCTCCTGTCTTGGACACCTCTTCGCCAGGACGAAGTATGAGTTCTGATGGGTTGGTGCCTCTTCCTCTCTTTTAATTTCACCCTGTGACCTGATTAGCCTGCCTGAACATGGTCCCCACCTCCTGGCTCCACACCCTCCTCACTCGGCTGTCAATCCAGGAGGTCAGGGGAGGAGGTGCCCGAGGCCGTCTGGGAGATGGGGAAGGGGAGCTTCAGCTGAGGCCCCGGGTGGAGCAGGGCTCAGCTGCCGACAGGAGGCCCTGCAGAGCTCCCCAGCAGCCCCTGCCCCCGCCCCAAAGACTCCTGGTGCCAGAACCCCTATGGCAATGATGTCAGCGTTTCTGAGGCCTGACTGTGTGGGCTCTGCCTCTCACCACCTGGAATCCTTATCGAATCTTTTAACCTCTCTGTGACTCAGCTGCCTCATGTGTAAGTTGGCAGCTGTCACAGTAGTACCTGTCCCTTATCTTGATGTGGGAAAGACGTGAGTTATGTGTAAGATTAGCACAGATCCATCCTGGTACCTGGTATCCACTAAAATGCTCACAAGGATGACTTGTATCCTCATTTTGCAGGTAAGAGAATCATGACTGCAGGTCTCACTGCAGTGAGTGGTAGAGTCGTAATGCACCCACAGGTTCACCTGGCTCACCACACAATACCACCCCCCAACAGGTGAGGGTAGGCCCTTGTGCCCAGACTCCACAGACAGCAGAAGCTGCCCCAGGCAAGCATTCTTGGGGAGCCAGAGGGGAGGGAACTTGAAAAAGAGCTCAGAGCCATAAGCTGGGAATATGGATTCATTTCTGAAAAATCCTCCTCCTTCAGCACAGCAAGCTTCAGCCCGTTCTGAGGCTCTTTGTAGAACTTCATTCATTCATTTACCAATTTTTGTTAATCATCTTTTATGTGCTAGGCACTCACTTAGGTGATGTGGATACAACCATGAACAAAAGAGGTCACAATTCCTGCTCTGATGACATTCCTGCTCTGATGATACGTTCTGGGGGAGACCGTAGGTGAAGTTAAATGAGTAAAGTGCATATGACATTAGATGGTGCACTGAGGTTCTTTCCATCATCCAAGCAAGCGATGGCGTGGCTTGGCCCCAGGGTAGCAGGGAAGGTGGTGGGAAGGGGTTGGATCCTGAATGTACCTTGAAGGTAGAGCCGATGAGGTTTGCTGATGAGTTGGGTGCAGGTGAGAGGGAGAGTGGTCAAGGATGACCGGAGTGTTTGGGGCCTGAGCAACGAGAAGGATGGAGCTGTCATCAGAGAGATGGGAAGGGCTGCAGGAGGGCAAGCTGGGCAGGGGCTTGGCCATTCTGCGTTGGACTGGTTCAACATGAGGTGTCTGTTAGATCTTGGAGCAGAGTTGGCGAATTGCAGGTGACATGTTCCCTTCACGTCAGGCATCAGGGTGATGAGAAGAGGCATTCCCTCTGGAATCACAGGACACCCCTCCTCAGCCATGTGGTCCTCTCCTTCCAGGGAGCTCTCATACAGAGTGGGAAAAAGGGCACACAAACCAGAACTCCCGTGTCCACAGGGCTGGGGTGGGAGGGCAGCAAAGAGCGAGAGAGTGAGACAGTGAGAGAACGAGAGAGAGAGAGAGAGAGACAGAGAGAGAGAGAAGAAACAGTCTTGCCTGGGGAGCTGCCAGTCTGATGGAAAATGTGGGGGACACATTTCCTGCCTCCAGGAACCCCCAGTCTGATTAGGGAGACAGGAAATGCTAAAATGGCATAAACATTTACTTGGTTACTTTTGATTTTGAAGATCATTTTGAAATAATCTTTCTTATTGCAAATATTATTGATCTGCAAAGTTCATTACACCTAAAGACACCAAGAGAAAGTCTAAGTTTCCCCCACGGATACAGAACCCAGGAAAACAGATGTTCAGAGGTGGTTTTCCATCACCCAAACCCCAGTTTACCCGGACCTCAGTCATTTTGCTTAACAGTAATTATTGACATAAGCGTGTCCATTTCACATGGAATGGAATGCGGAGTGCAAAAGCAGCTTCCTGCAGAGCACATGGGTGTGTTCCCATTAGAGAAGATTAAATGGATGGATGGACGGATGGATGGGTGGATGGACGGATGGGTGGGTGGATGGACGGATGGATGGGTAGGTGGGTGGATGGACAGACAGATGGATAGGTGAACTGATAGGAAAAAGGGAGGAAGGAAGAAAGGCAGGCTGGTGTATAAAGAGCTGAAGATGATGATGATGATGGGCACGGTGACGATGGGGATGACGACAACCATAATGACAGTGCAAACACATATATGGCACTCACCATGTGCCAGGCACTGTTTTAAGACGTTTCCATGTATTCATTTATCTAATCCTCACAATAATACTGGGTGGCAGGTGTCAATCAAGCCTGGAATCCCAAGTTCAAACAGACCACATGGACGTGCAGGATGTTCCTTGGCCAGCTGTTGGCAGGGCAGGGGCACAGGCAGGTCATGGTGTCTTAAAAGAATGTTCTTTGGGCCGGATGTGGTGGCTTATGCCTGTAATCCCAGCACTCTGAGAGGCTGAGGCAGGCAGATCATGAGGTCAAAAGTTCGAGACCAGCCTGGCCAACATGGTGAAACTCCGTCTCTACTAAGAATATAAAAATTAGCTGGGCGTGGTGGCGCATGCCTGTAATCCCAGCTACTCCGGAGGCTGAGGCAGGAGAATTGCTTAGACCCGGGAAGGGGAGGTTGCGGTGAGCCAAGATCACACCACTGCACTCCAGCCTGGGCAAAAGAGCAAGACTCCACCTCGAAAAAAAATGAATGCTCTTTGAGACGGAGCAAAGAGAAAGTGGGGCAAGGAGGGAATAGCAGAGGGTGGGCAGAGAGGAGGCGAGGAGGATCGGGGCATCTCTAAATGACAGTAAAAGAAACTGAGGCACAGACAAGTTGGGGACCCTTCCGTGTCCACAGTTGGAAGTTGGTCCCATCAGGACTTAAGCCCAGGGCATCTGACCCTGGGGGGCTGATGGTTGACTAGATCACTGGAAGGCAGAATATCAGGTCGTTTCTTCCTCGTGCTTTTATGTATTTTCTGAATCATTTTCATGAGCAAACAACAGTTTTACGTTGAAAAAAACAATGAACCCACCCTTATTATTCTCTCTTCAAGGAAAAATAAGATGCGTTTCCTCCTTTTGGCTTCCCTGCCCACCCTCTGCTATTCCTTCCCTGCCTCCCTTTTTCATTCTTTCAGCTCAAACAACATTCTTTTAAGACACCATGACCTGCCTGGGCCCCTGCCCTGCCTACAGCCCACAAACAGCACATCCTGCACACCCGTGCTGTGGTCTCTTTGAACTTGAGATTTTCAGTCTTGGTCGGTAAGACTGGGGAGGAGCAGGGGTGGGAGACCTCCGTGACATCACTGCCTCCTTCCCCTCTGGAGGAGGCCAGCCCCACTTAACCTGAAACAGGCCCCATGCAGGGTAGAGGCCTGCCAGCTGCGAGGGATCATGGGACTATAAGATGACCCCAGGAAGTCCCTGGAACAACCCAAGAAATTCGCTACAGGGAAGGTGTCTGGTACCGGGGCTATGATGGCCAGGCTCTCATTTTTCCCTCTTCTTCAACAATTTTTTTGAGTGCCTAAAATGTGCCAGACGTTATCCTTGGCCCTGGAAATACCACAGTGAATAAGACAGACCAAGCCCCAGCCCTCATGGGGCATCCAGAAGGACAGGCAGGTAAGAAGCCGGTGGGATAGAAACTGATGTGAGGAAGTGATTCGGACAAATAACACAGAGGAGAGGAGGGGATGGGATGCTGCTTTCAGCGGAGTGATCAGAGAAGGCCAATCTGAAGAAACGATATTGGAGCAGAGATCGGAAAATGAGAGCTTGGTGATAATGGCATAAACATTTATTTGGTTACTTTTGATTTTGAAGATCTTTTTGAAATAATCTTTCCTGTTGCAGATGTTATTGATCTGCAACTGCAAGGTACATTACCCTTAAAGGCACCAAGGCAAGGGCTAAGTTTACCCTATGGATACAGAACCCAGGAAAGCAGGTGTCTATGGACTAAGGTTCTCTGAACCTAGTGAGGCAAGGCTGGTTTCCATCAGCGGCCACAGCAGCCTCTAACGCTTTCCTCTCATTCTGATGAGTGCATACGCTAAACATTAGAGAACTTGGGGAAAATGGTGCCCAAGGATGAGGGCTGGAATGGGAAAACAAACCCATTACAATCCCGCCTGCGTTTTCTCAGACCCTAAAGTCTGATGAACAATAAAAGTATTCTTACATATACACCTAGTACCAGGGCCCACTTAAGATTAAGAAACTTTCTGCTGGGCGCAGTGACTCATGGCTATAATCCCAGCACTTTGGGAGGCCGAGGTGGATGGATCACTTGAAGCCAGGAGTTCCAGACCAGCCTGGGCAACACGGCAAAACCCGATCTCTACTAAAACAATAAACTAGCCAGATGCGTTGGTGTGTGCCTGTAGACCCAGCTACTCAGGAGGCGGAAGCATGAGAATCGCCAGAAGCCGGGGGCAGAGGCAGCAGTCAGCTGAGATCACAGCATTGCACTCCAGCCTGGGCAACAGAGTGCGGCTCTGTATAAAAAACAAACAAAGCTTCCCAGACCCTAGACCCTAAAGATTAGATAAGATGGAATGAAACAGATCTGCTGGTAAGGTGTGCACTCCCACACGTAAGCACAGAGCTTAGAACGTACATAAGCACTGGAGAAAAACTTGTCATTTTCAGTTGGTCTGGTGAGTTACTCTGACCTTCTCCCTGTAACCGGTTGCAGAAATAAACTTCTTTCTCAGTCTGTCTGCATCTCCTCATTGGACCACGAGAACAAGCAGGTGGACCTTTTTCATTCGGAAACCCTAGGATCACCCCCGCCACAACACCCCCCTCACCCACCCCCCGCCATCTCCCTATTTACAAAATGGAGCGTTGAGCTAGATCAGAGTTTCCAAATTGAGACACCTTCAGGGGGCAGGCAGATAATATAAGCGTGTGAAGCTGCCAGCCGAGAGACAATAGGGAGGGGTGGCCACTGCGGCAGCAGGGACAGAGCCTTCTGGGCTCACGCATTCAGTCTGTTTCTCAGAAACAGAACACTGAGATCAAACAAAACCAGTCGGTAGGCCAGACCCAGCTCTTGGGCCACAGGTTTGAGCCCCCAGCATTGGTTATTGTGTGTTGGTGGGTAAGCAGGGCAGTGGAGGGAGTAAGTCTGGTTGGATAAATTATTAAAAATAGATGTAAAATGTGCCTGGCATATAGTCGATGCTCAAGACCTAGAAGCTTCGCCTGGCATTCAAGGCCCCTGAGACTAGACCCCTGAGGGACCTCTCTTCACTCAGTAAGCAACGTGGGCCCCAGTGAGCCTTGGCACCATCAGGGCCTGGAAATTGCTTGCCTCAGGCCTTGGGACCAATCAGGGTAGGCTCTGGGGCTACTTTTGTTGACATCAGCTGTGGGCTCTTCTAGTCTGAGGGACCTCTCCTTCCAACACACACACACACACACACACACACACACACACACACACACACACACTGCCTGCTGTGCCTGAGCTCACCTAGGACCCCATGGAGGAAGGTAGGGAGGATCAGCAGAGCCCAGTTCTTAGAACCCCCTGTCTGAGGCCGTTCTCCCCTCCCAGCACCCCCAGGCACCACAGGGATAGTTCCATTTTCTGGCCAGAACCTTCCAACTTCAAGCTGGAAGGGCCTCAGAGGCTATCAATCCAGCTCCTTCACTTTCCAGCTGGGTAAACCACAGCACAGAGAGAAGCAGTGACTCGCCCAGGGTGACACAGTAAAGTCACAAGAAGCCAAATTTGGATCCAAAGTCTTCATTCATTCAACAAACATCTATTAGGCACTTCTTACATACAGGTGCCGTTCCAGAAGTCAGAGTCCTTGACACCTGCCGAGTCTGCTCAGCTCCCTGCATTGACCCACCCCTCTGGGATCTCTCCAGCCTCTTCTACGTCCTGGCACCCAGGGCAGGATCCCAGGCCTCCTGGTGAGTGGGGGAGAAGCCTTGGTGAGTCTGACTTGGCCTATTGTGAGAAAATAGGGCAGCCACTGATTCCCACAGGGCCAGAGGACGGGCCAGAGGCTCCAATGGCAGGAAGTGGGGAGGACCATGAGTCACCCAACTCAATCCACACTGTCCCCTCAGCACCCAAAATCCAGGCCCAGGCTCTGCTGGGCACTGCGGACCTGCAGCAATTACCAACTCCCTCCTCGGGTCTGGGGACATCCAAGGCTCCATGTGGCCGCATCAGCAGTGTTAATGACAGCATCGTGGGGCAGGGCGGGACATGGCACAGCCCCAGCTGAGCAGGCGTGTGTCCTCTGCCCTCGGGGGGCTGTGACCAGGAGAGTCATCCCCACAGGTGGCCGACTCAGCAGCCTCCAAGCACATCAGCCCCTTCCCTGCCCCCAGCTGGCTTTTCCCATCTCAGCAAGTGGCGTTGTCTCCACCCTAGCCGCCAAGCCAGCCCAGGTAATCTCTCCCTCCTACTCCCTCACCCCTGCTGACCGTCAGCTCTACCTCCCAAACACCTCTTGGCCCTTCCCTTCCTCTTTGCCCCTACCCTCACCTCTACCGTCCACCATTCTGGTTCCAGTCACCCTCTCTCAGCTGAGACCTCAGCAGCTCCTGATCTCCCTGGCCCCAGGCTCACTGCATTCCTTGCTGCAGGCAGTCATGTTCCCTCTGACACGTGTATCCAATTGCATCATTCCCCGGCTGAAAAGCCTTCCCTGGATCCCCCCAAGGTAAAGGAAGACTAAGGGGCCCCACCATCTAGGGTTCCAATCTGGGAGCAGCTGCTTCTCCAATTTCAGGGCTCTGGGCAAGTGATTTAACTTCTCCGAGGCTCAGTCTCCTAATTGGGAAAATCTGGAAATAGTTATTTATTTATTCATTTATTTTATTATTACTTTCTTTTGAAACGGAGTCTCACTTTGTTGCCCAGCCTGGAGTGCAATGGCACGATCTCAGCTCACTACAACCTCTGCCTCTCAGGTTCAAGCAATCCTCTTGCCTCAGCCTCCCGTGTAGCTGGGATTACAGGTGTGCACCACCACATCCAGATAATTTTTGTATTTTTAGTAGAGACGGGATTCCATCGTGTTAGCCAGGAGGGTCTCAAACTCCTGAACTCACATGATCTGCCTGCTTCAGCCTCCCAAAGTGATAGGATTACAGATGTGAGCCACCACACCCGGCCTAAAGTCTGAAATAATTTAGAAGTAAGAAACAATATATGTAAAACGTGCCTGGCGTATAGTTGATGCTCAAGACACAGAAGATTTGCCTGGTGCTCAAGGCCCCTGAGATTAGACCCCTGAGGGACCTCTCTTCACTCAGTGCCTGACCGCTGTCCTGATCAAAATTCCTCTGAGTATTCCGGCTGTCCCCACTGCGGGATTGCTCCCTGACCTGGGGGTCTCCATGAATCCCTGCCCATCACCAACCTTCCTGCTCTCCCCGTCACTCCCCTAACTCCACCTTTTTCCCTCCAGCAGCCACTTCACTGGAAGACTCAGCACGGCTATTTCTTTTATGGATTTACATCCTACATCCTAATAAAAAAAATTAAGACTGCCCATAAAATATGCCTTGGATAAGGTTTTATTTTTTAAGTGAGGAAATTAAGTCAAAGAATTAGGAAAGAAAGAAAAAGATAGGTCTGGACAACCTCTCTGGTTGTTAGATTTCACTGTGAGTTCCCTAGTGGCCCAGGAGAAAAAAGAAAATAGAACCGATTTTATGAATCATGGTTCTCACAAAGTAAAACTAAACCAGTTGACGGAAAAAAGCCCTGCTCTTCTAGGCCCTGAGAACTGAGGGAAATTCATCCCCTTCCCACCCTGGACGGGGTTTCATGGATGGAGAAAGTGTGGAATATTGAACCATGTGGTTCACAGCACCCTTATGTTTGGGTCTGGCTTGACCCATGGGTTTATTTTGGGATGAGGCAACGACAGAAATATGTGTTTTGGGTCCTTCAGACTCTTCTCCATGAGAATTCTTTGTTTTCACCAAACCTTTGTTTGAATGGTGCCAGGGAATGTGGAGTTGCCCTCCCTGGCATTGGGTCTTCCTTGCAGCTGCGAGAGCAGCCACCCAAAGTCCTCCAAAGTCAGCCAACCTGGGGCTGGAGTTGAGGTTCCACCGTGAGAATCAGCCCAGGTCCAGCACCTTCTACTGATTCCCTCAGAGCTGGGGGACACTCATACCCAGAAAGGGGGTGGGGGCAGCACCTCTGTGGGGCATCCCCCAGTGCAGGGCTTACATCTCGGCAGCCCCTTTGATGAAACTTGGACCCATCTGCCTCCTTGAACACATGGAGACAGAGGGAGAGAGTGACTTGCCTTAAACCACACAGCCAGGGAGAGGCAAACCGAGGTAAAAGACAGAAAATTGGCCCCAGAGTTAGAGACTTGGATTCTTGGGGGCCGCCTATCATGGTTTCTTGAAAAACTCTCTTCTTTCACAAGGCAGCTCTGCCCAGAGGAGGCTCACCATCTAGATCTGGCCCATCCGCTGTGGGTCTCACAAGCCAGGTTGCTGGCAAGACGCTGTCTCACAAGAAGCTTCACAGGACAGAAGGGCTCTGCACCTTTCCCCAAATCACTCGTTTATTCCGCAGACATTTCTTGGGCCCCTAGCACGGGCCAGGCAATGAATAAATGAAGAGGAGCCGGACGCAGCCTGCCTTATAGGTGAGCACAGTTGATGGGGAGTTGTTAGCTGGGAGCTGATTATTCCACCGTGATAAAGGGACGTGCTGAGGGCGTGGAGGGAAGGGATGCTAATAATGGGAGCCAGCATTTATTGAGCACTTACGGTATGCCAGCTCTGACTAAGCACTTTGCCGACATCACCCTTAATCCTTGCAACAGACCCAGGAAGGGAGCCCTGCTATTGTCTCTGCTTTGTAGAGGGGAAAGTCTGTCAGTTTAAGGAATGCAGCCAAGGCCTCTTGCTAATCAGGATGGACGCAGAGAGGCAGCCCCAGTCCATGGGGCCCCAGAGCTTGTATTTTAGATGCTCCATCCCACTGGCTCCAAGGAGGATGCAGCCAGCAGGCACCTGCGTCCCCTCATGGGATGTTGGTGCCTGTAGGCTGCAGGCACCAACCCCCCGTTGTGTCACACAACCCCGACTTCAGCCCTGCCAAAGGTGTGACTGTCTGGTGTCTGACCCCCTCGTCCCCAGCAGCCCACTCAGACAGATGCATGGTCGCAAAAGAGTTCAAGAGACACCCAGTTTCCACCTGTCCCCACACCATGAAGGTCCTCTGGGCACCAGCCACCCAGCTTCATCACTCCAGCACCCCTTACAGCCCGAGCCTCCCAGGGCATGAGTGCAAAACTTCCAGTTCCTGTCGGCCTTGAAAAGGGCTGGCATTGGGGCCTAGCCCAGAGCTGGGAAGAGGCCGCTCTCAGAAGGGCCCTGATGGCTGGGGTGAGGGAATAGGGATACACACACTCCCAGAAAGTCGGGAAAGGAGAAGGCTTAGAGGTAACTCGGAAGTCCTGGGGGTTTGCATTTAAAACAGATTAAATAGTGGACACTCAGGACAAAGCAGGCAGGTGTCGAAGCCTACCGGCTCATCCTTCCCCCTCCAGAAGTCCCTGTAGCCCTGGTGCAGGAGCCTGAGGTTGCATAGAGGCTCTCAGCAAGTGTCTGATTTGTCGCCAATAAGAAGGCCCAGAGAGGGCAAGCAATTGGCCCAAGGCCACACAGCCCATGTTCTTTCCCCTACAACCAGGGAGAAAGGAAATGGCACCAGGGGTGGAGGGGAAGAAACAATGGTCATACAAGTAAGGCAAGCCACAGGAGTAGTGGATAGAGCATGGGGACAGCAACAGGCCCCACCTGAGGCTACCACTCACCAGCTAGGTGAGCATGATGGACGCTTCACCACTCTGGGCCTTTACAACACATGCCCCTTGACACCTCCCAGGGAGGAGGCTGTGCTTATCTCCCAATTTGGTGATGTTTATAAAGTACCAGCAGGCACTCAGTACATGTCAGTCCCCATCCTGATCCTTTATGATCTGCCTCCTCCAGGAAGCCCTCCCAGATGTCTCTGGCTCCCAGGGAATGTTCTCTAAGCAGCCCCCACAGGCTTCTGCACCGGGAAACCACCCGTTTCAACTCTATTCCCCTTGTTACTCTGGTAAGTAAGACTGCACATTCCAGAAGGACAGGGACAGGGACACCCTATGCCCTTGGCTCAGGGGGATCAGGAAGCTGACGTAAGTGAAAACCATCTAGATTTGCGGTGGTATGAGAGTCCTCAGCCACCCATCCCACCGCTAGCCAGTGGCCCCCATGTCCCCTGGGATGAGTATTCAGCGGCCCCTCAGCAGAGCTCTTAGGCTGACCGGCCCCCATCACCCTGACTGGGGCACTCAGCGTCCTCTGACAACACAGCTCCTGCTCCTTCCTACCCCAGCCCGGGCTTGTGGCTCAGTGAAGCCAGAGCGGCCTCCAGAGAGGACAGTATGGGAGGAGAAAGGGAGTGCAGGGGCCAGAGACATACGGAGAAATGAACAGAGGCGGAAAGAAGCCGAATGAACAACAGACAGACGGCCGGGCGCAGTGGCTCACACCCGTAATCCCAGCACTTTGGGAGGCCGAGGCGGGCAGATCACAAGGTCAAGAGATCAAGACCATCCTGGCCAACATAGTGAAACCCCGTCTTTACTAAAAATACAAAAATTAGCTGGGCGTGCTGGCATGCACCTGTAGTCCCACCTACTTGGGAGGCTGAGGCAGGAGAACAGCTTCAACCCGGGAGGCAGAGGCTGTAGTGAGCTGAGGGCTGAGACGGTGCCATTGCACTCCAGCCTGGGTGACAAAGAGAGACCCTGTCACCAAAAAAAAAAAAAAAAAAGAAAAGAAAAGAAAAGAGAGAGAGACAGAGACAGAGAAAGCCCAAAACAGGGACAAAAGAGAGAGAGCCCAGGAAAGGAAGAGAGGCACAGAGAAAGGAAGAGACAGTGAGGAGCAGAGAGACTGTGACAGCCAGAGACTGAGTTAGAGAGGGACAGACTGAAGGCCAGAGAGAGGGACAGAACAAAGAGAGGCGACACTGCGAGGGAGAACAGGAGGCAGCTCCAAGGCAGGCAGGACAGGGCCAGGAGCACAGAGCCCCAGAGCCCATGTGCGCTCCACTTTCCGCTTCCCTGTGGGTTCCCTGTCCCAAGCCTGCTGCTCCTGGCACTCAGGCAGGGCTTGGGGGAGACAGGTAGTGATCACTGAACTTGTGCATGGGCTGGGTGCTGGGGCCACACACCCTTGACACCTCCCAGGTGGAGGGCTGTACTTATCCCTAACATGCAGGTGAAGAAACTGAGGCTGGGCGCCATCAGGTGACTCGGCCAATGACACTGAATGTTAGGGTGCAGGCAGGAAGATCATGGATAAGGAGACAGAGGCCCAGAGAGGGGCAGTACCTGGCTCCAGGTCACACAGTAGCCAGCTGCAGAGCCTGGGGCTGGAAACCATCTCCCCTGGCACCTTGCCTGGCTCCTAAGAAAACAAAGCGAAACTCATTAAGTCTTTGATAATGAGGCTCCAGGTCTTCTAGGTGGGTGGTGGCCAACACTCTAGAAGCTGCCAACGCCCGCCCCTCCGCAATCTCCATGTCCACCTCCTGCCTCCCGCTCTCTTTTCTGGGAAGGGCACCTCTGAGACTGCCCAAACTTGCCCTCTCTTCTAGGAACCAGGCCCCTGCCGGTGGCATCTCCATCTCCCCACCCCCTTCAGCCTGGAGGCCCCTCCAGCCTAGACTCTCGCATAGAACCAACAGGCATCAGGGTGGCCATTTGTACACCCCCCACAGTGACATCAGCCAAGCGTGTCCTCAGGCTCCCCACAAAGTCCTCGGCCCCCTGGAGAAAGGGAGGGAGGGCCAGCACACTGACTCGCACTGAGTGGCAGCTCCTGACACATACCTTCGCTCGCCATGGCCTCTTGCAACCCACAAGGAAGGGACAGGGAGTGAAGCATGGCTGAGAGAGGAAGAGAGTCCCACGGGTCACCCAGGACAGCTGCCCGAGCGTGAGCTCATGCTCCTGCCATTCCCCGGGACCTCCAGACTGTCTTCCTTTGTGTCCTGGTCCCATCCCTGCCCTGAGCCAAAGTGTGGGCCACCTCGCTCTGCAGCCCCTCCCCCTCCACACATATGCCCTGTGTCCTGGGATACAGCGGGCTGGGAAGAGAGGGACACTTCCTGGCTGTGGGACAAGTCAGAGATCCTCCTTGGTGGAGGAGGACCACCACCTCCATGGTGGTCCAGTCTGGCCCACTGTTTTCCTGTCTGCACCATTTGGGTGGAGGGGGTAGCATTATGGCCTCTGAGGGTCCTTAGGCTCACCTCTCCTGACCCTCACCTTGCCTGCATGACCTCTGGGGCCTGGGGTCCTCATTTCCAGACTCCAAGGTGGCCCTGGTGCCTTGTAGGCTGATCCTGGGCTTCCAGAACCTTCAGGAGACAGCACTCACGGTTCCTGGGGGTCAGGGAGGCATGGATGCTATGATCTGCCTGGCCTCCTGCCCTGGCCTCCTGCCCCAGGGAAGGAGCATATTGGGGACAAGGATGCAGGGAGCCTGCCTGAGGCTGCTCAGGGCTGCACCACACATCCCCACGTATCCCCAACCCAGCATGCTGCTGCAGGGGTGGGACAAGCCTGTGTCTTCGCAGAGCTCCCAATCTGGCGCTGGCAGAGTCTGAGGCAGATGCAGAGATTACAAGACAGCTCTTTCCAGACAAGCGTGTTGCCCAAAAGTCCACCGGGATGGCGAAATGGCAGAAACGAGCTTTGCTGGTGCTATGCGTTTACAAACTAGGAAGAGGCCGTCTCTGGCAGGCTGCGGAGGTGCCCTCTCCGGGAAGGGCAGGTTGGGTGTTGTGCCTCACAGAGTCCGGATCACGCAATAGAGTCATACATATTCAGCAGGTTTGGGGGAAAGACTACCCACATTTATGAAGGGAGGGAAGCGTATGCACACAGGCATAACAGTGCAACGCACACCCCATGTTCACGTTGAGCTCGGGTTCTGGTACTAAAATGAGGTGGAATTCGGCTCTTTACAGCAAAAGGTGTAGGACACAAAGACAGTTTGTTTGCAGCCTCTAGAAGCTGCTGAAATGGTTAAGGTCTGCAGTTACGTGGCAGAAGAGACTGTTTGAGGCCAGATGCAGTGGCTCACACCTGTGATCCCAGCACATTGGGAGGCCAAGGCAAGGTGCATTGCTTGAGCTCAAGAGTTCGAGACCAGCCTGAGCAACATGGTGAAACCCCGTCTCTACAAAAAATTAAAAAATTAGCCAGGCATGGGGGTGCACGCCTGTAATCCCAGCTACTTGGGAGGCTAAGGTGGAAGGATCCCATGAGCCTGGAAGGCCGAGAATGCAGTGAGCCATGTTCATGCCACTGCACTGCAGCCTGAGCAACGGAGTGAGACCCTGCCTCAAAAAAGAAAAAGAGAATACTTGTAAGGCAGCTCCTCCAACCGGTCACAGCTATAGCGGTCTGGGTTGTAAATCCAAGGCAGGGAGAATATGATGGCTTGCCTGACACCTCCTGTTATTGGGAGTTTAGCAAGGGTGCGGTTATTTTTGAGATGGAGTCTCACTCTCTCTGTTGCCTGGGCTGGAGTGCAGTGGAGCAATCTTAGCGCACTGCAAACTCCACCTCCCAGGTTCAAGCGATTCTTCTGCCTCAGCCTCCCGCGTAGCTGGGATTACGGGCATGCACCACCATCACCCAGCTAATTTTTGTGTTTTTAGTAAAGATGAGCTGGTCTCGAACTCCTGACCTCAAGTGATCCACCTGCCTTGGTCTCCCAAGGTGCTGGGATTACAGGCATGAGCCACTGTGCCCAGCCAGGTGTGGTTATTTCCACAGTGCTAGGAATTTAGGGAGTTGCCATGCCAACCAGGCCTTGAATTTTCTGCCTGTAGGTAACTTTTTTCTTAACCTTGGGGTCCATCTTCGTTGATATAGGGGCATCTATTTTGGTATCTGAGATGATGAACTAGGGAGGTCCCCCAGTAACATGGGCTCTGGGTTCAGTCAGGGTTGGGAGCCTTCCTGGGAGGTGACAGTGGAACAGCGGTGTGAGGGAGGGACCGGGTGTCAGGCCCCTGTGCCCAGCACACCCCTTGCTTCCCTGTGGTCGTTCTGGGCTCCCCAAGGCCCACCCCTACCCATTCCCAGGTGCCTCTTTCCTAGATAAGCTACAGAGATGTCAGAGCTGTTGGTCCCTTAATGACCCATGGGCCACAAGAGCAGAGAACGGAGAAGGAAGCTGGGTGGTATGTGGGGAGCTGGGAACAGGGCCCAGGCTGGAACGCAGGGCTCATGCCCTGACCGGCGCCCTGTGCACTGCCCTTCTGTGCCTGTTCTCAGGCTCCAGGACACGATGCCCCCCGAGCCTACCAAGGTGTCCCCATCATCCGTGCACCGATTGGCCGTGGGCTTCTCCCATGTCCTGGGCCCGGCTTTCGTGCACACTCACCCCCCTGTGACCTCACTGTAGCCCCTTCACTCCAATGTGTTGGCCTCTGCCCCCATCCCACTCACAGCCTCCTGAGTCCCCGTCAGGGCTGGCAGCCCGACGGGTGGGAGGGGAAGCCTGGCTCTGTCTGACATGGCAAGTTTCCCAGGAGAGGTGAAGACTTCTAAACTGGACCCAGTTTTCTAGAGCATTCACCAGCCTGGCCCCACCCCCACTCCCCACCAAAGCCTCTGCCCTGCTGGCTGGGTCTGACTTACCCACCCTGAGCACCAGGAACTGGATTCCAGAGCCAAGAATTTGACCACATCCTGCTGGGTCCAGCCTAACATTCCCCGAAACAGGGTGGAAGCCAAGGGAGCGACCAGCTGATGAGCAAAAAAGTCAAGAGAAACTTCTAACAGCAGCACTCACTGCAAGGAATTAAAAACCCAGCCCAGAAAACAAACACAGAGAAACCTTGCCTTTCACCTGACCTGGGTCCTGAAGAAATCTTAAGAAAACTTTTGTAAGTAAATCAAAAGTTACTTTGGCGAACAGAGCTGACCCCTTAACAGCCACCTTTATTTCTTGCTCATTCTAAATGACTGTCTCCTCCACCAGGGTCCAACTCTCTTCAAGAACGAGGGCTACCTCCTATGCATTTTGGTGACCCAGCACCCAGCACTGGACCCGGCCCATTCATTATGGATGCCCTTGGAATGAGTCGATGAAGAAGTGAGCTAAATTTGCTAATATAGGAGGTAATTCACAATCCATCTGTCTGACAAAGAGCTCCCATCCAGAATTTATAAGAAACACCTACAAATAAATGTGAAAAAAGCAGACCTACTGATTTTTTTAACGAGCAAAAACAAATCTCCAGATGTAGTGGCTCACGCCTGTAATCCCAGCACTTTGGGAGGCCGAGGCGGGCGGATCACCTGAGGTCAGGAGCTCGAGGCCAACCTGGCCAACATGGCGAAACTCCAGCTCTACGAAAAATACAAAAATTAGCCAGGCGTGGTGGCACACACCTGTAATCCCAGCTACTCCAGAGGCTGAGGCAGGAGAATCGCTTGAACCCGGCAGGCAGAGGTTGCTGTGAGCCCAGATTGCAAAACTGCACTTCAGCCTGGGTGATAAAGTGAGACTCTATCCTTGCTGCCCACCCCCTCCTCTGCCCAGAAAAAAAATTGATCAGACACTTCACTTAAAAACAGTAAAGGTACCAAGAGGCCAATAAGCATAGGAAAAGATGCTCGACTTCTTTAGTCACCAGGGAAATGCAAATGAAAACCAAAAGGAGACTCCACCACACTCCCACCAGGTTGGCCAAAGTTAAAAAGCCTCACAATACCAAGTGTTGGTGAAGATATGGAACAAATAGAACTCTGAGACACTGCCCATGAGAATGGAAACTGGTAGGATCATATTGGAAAGCTGTTTGGTGGTATCTATTAGAGTCGGAGCACAACACATACTTTCCCTGTGATACGGTTTGGCCCTGTGTCCCCACCCAAGTCTCAGATCCAATCGTAATCCCCATGTGTCAAGGGAAGAACCTGGGGGGAGGTGATTGGATCATGGGGCGGTTTCCCCCATGCTGTTCTCGGGATAGTGAGGGAGTTCTCGTGAGATCTCATGGTTTAAAAGTGGCAGTTTCCCCTGTGCTCTCTCTCTCTCTCTCCTGCTGACTTGTGAAGAAGGTGCTTACTTCCCCTTCCACCATGATTGCAGCCTCCACAGCCATGCAGAACTGTGAGTCAATTAAACCTCATTCCTTTATAAATTGCCCAGTGTCAAGTAGTTCTTTATAGCAGTGTGAAAACAGACTAATACACATATGACCCAGCAATTACACTCCTCGACACCCTAGAATAATGAGACCATTTCCCACCAAAAGATATGTACAAGGACATTCATAGAAACTTTACTTTCAATAACCACAAATTGGAAATAACCCAAATGTCCACCAGTAGAGAGAGGGATACATAAATGGTAGCACTTTCGTTAAATGAAATATTATACAGCAATGAAAAAGAACATACTACCATTCCATGCAACGACAGGAACAAACCTCACAGATATATTGATATGCAAGAGAATCCAGAAACAAAAGACTAAATACTGTGAGATTCCATTTATATGAAGTTCAAGAACAGGCAAAACTAATCTGTGGTAATGAAGGTCAGAAAAGTACATTTAGAGCTGACATGAAGAGGCCTTCTGGGGTGTTGGAAATGTTCTGTATCTTGATCTGTATCTTGTAACTTGAGTGGTGATTACACTGAGTAGTTATATGTAAACATACATTGAACTATACACTTAAAATTTATATACTTTACTGAATGTATAGGAACTTCAATAAGCAATTAAACAGTTTTTTTTTCATGTAGTGAAAACACACCCAAATCAGGATAGAAACCAGAAAAGGCACTGTCAGGTATCCACATGTGTAGAGTCAAAAACCTTCCAGAAACAGCATTCACTACACGATTTTTATTTTATTTTTTTTATTATGATTTTATTTATGAGACAAGGTCTGGCTCTATTGCCCAGGCTGGAGTGGACTGGCACGATCTCGGCTCACTGCAACCTCCATCTCCCAGACTCCAGCCATCCTCCCAACCTCAGCCTCCCATGCGGCTGGGACTACAGGCATGCACCACCAAACCTGGCTAATTTTTGTATTTTTTTCCCATTAAACTTTTTTAATGGGTCTCAAAATTCTGTGACAAATTTTTGGTCAAGTCAATTCCATGAAAAAGTTCTGATTTTAAAAACTAGCAACGTAAAACTGCCACACGCAAAAAAGAAACCAAACTGGTCCACAAAACGTTCTCCTTTCCTTCTGAGGGTTTGACAGTGCATCATTACCATTAAAGAGCCTTACTACTAAACGTTAATGGCCAATTGAAACCAACAGCTCTGAGACGTTCTCCCTCCACTGATTAAGACCGGGGTGGCAGGTGTTAGGGAGAACATTCATTTAGCCTTCTGAGCTTTCTCGGCAGAGTTGGTGACCTTGCCAGCTCCAGCAGGCTTCTTGTCCACTGCTTTGATGACACCCACCGCAACTGTCTGTCTCATATCATGAACAGGAAAGTGGCCCAGACCTGGAATAGTCCGAGACGCTCTCAACAAACATGGGTTTGACAGGAACCCTATCAATAATGGCAGCATCACCAGACTTCAAGAATTTAGGGCCATCTTGCAGCTTTTTACCAGCGACACTGCCATGATGAACATCCTCAGGAGACACCTTCTTGACATTGAAGCCCACATTGTCCCCAGGAAGAGCTTCACTTAAAGCTTCATGGTGCATGTTGACAGATTTTATTTTAGTTGTAATATTGGAGCCAAGGCCGCCACACCAGCTCTGAGAACACCAGTCTCAACTGCGCTGTCAGGAACGGTACCGATACCACCAATATGGGAGGCATCCTGGAGGGGCGGGTGCAAGGGCTTGTCACTTGGACGAGTCGGTGGCAGGATGCAGTCCAGAGCCTCAAGCAGCGGGCTCTGCTGGCATTGCCATCCTTACAGGTGACTTTCCATGCCTTGAACCAAGGCATGTTAGCACTTGGCTCCAGCGTGCTGTCACCATTCCAACCGGAAATTGGCACAAATGCTACTGTGTCGGGGTTGGAGCCAATTTTCTTAATGTAAGTGCTGGCTTCCTTAACGATTTCCTCATATCTCTTCTGGCTGTAGGGTGGCTCAGCGGAACCCATTCTGTTACCACCAATAATTAACTGTTTCACACTCACTGTGTAAGCCGGAAGGGCTTGCTCACAGGCCTGTCCATTCTTAGAGATACCAGCTTCAAATTCACCAACACCAGCAGTAACAATCAGGACAGCGCGGTCAGCCTGAGATGTCCCTGTAATCATGTCTTCGATGAAGTCTCTGTGTCCTGAGGCATCAATGATAGTCATGTAGTTCTCGCTGGTCTCAAAGTTATACAGAGTTATCAATGGTGATTCCACATTCACACTCAGCTTTCAGTTTATCCAAGACCCAGGCCGACTTGAAGGAGCCCTTTCCCACCCCAGCAGCCTCCTTCTCCAATTTTTCAATGGTTCTTTTGTCGACGCCACTGCATTGGTAGAGCAGATGGCCAGTAGTGGGGGACTTGCCCGAATCTACGTGTCCAGTGAAGACAACGTTGATATGAGTCTTTTCCTTTCCCATTTTGGCTTTTAGGGGGAGTTTTCATGACACTTGTGTTCTGGCAGCAAACTCATGAAAAAGGTAATTTTTGTATTTTTAGTAGAGACGGGATTTCTCTATGTTGCCCAGGCTGGTCTTGAACTCATGAGCTCAAGCTATCTACCTGCCTCAGCCTTCCAAAGTGCTGGGATTACAGGCGTGAGGCACCGTGCCAGGCTGGATACAAGATATTTAAAAGCCCAAATTTTATTTTACAGATAAAGCCAATCCATCGTCTGAATTTACCATCTGGGAAGTTGTGATCTGGGGTCACTTTGAGCTCCTCGAGCTGTGATCTAGAGCCACAAAGCCCCTCAGAAATAAGGCCCAGTGCCCTGCAGCACCATCGGTTTACCCAACAATTTAAGAGAGAAAAAGTATTTGAAAATGTTAAGACAAATATGGCCGTGTCACGGCGGGGCCGCTACTGGCCCATAAGGCACCTTCGTGCGAAGTAGAAAAAAAGCACGCCCCTTCTTTGGGATAGATGTGTGATATTGTGCTGGCCTAGAGCCAGAACCAGAGCAAAACTATTTTATAAAATGCAAAACTGTTTTTAGATAAGTTGAAATGGCTGCCCCATTCTCCTCACAATAACTACTGTCCTTGGCCTCTGTTAATAGAACTGCCAGTTTGTTCTTCAAAACTACGTAAAGCTGCTTACCTTTTCTTATCAGTAACTGCTCTCTGTGGCCCTAATGTGACAGGCAAGCAGTCCTAACCCATGCCATCGTGGCTCCTGCGACTTGTAATAAGTAACTAAGGTCTGTGATTTCCACCTTAACCAGATAATGTGTAAACAAATGTTTGACTTCTGTAAACCACTTAAGTAACAAACGGAATGACAAAAGTCCCCATCCCTTGGAATGTCCGGAGACCCCCACCCTCATCTCTGCCCAGGAGGTAATTTACAGAATCCACTAGCCCTCGGAATGTCTGAAGCCTTTTCATCCCCATCCCTGCCCCTCACCCCCACTCCCAAGGTGGTTTTTCGGGTATAAAAAATCGTGGCACCCTCCTGTTGCCACCACAGGTTGGAGAGACGTGAGTCCTCTGTGGTCGCCGGCATAAATAAATGACCCTGCAACCTGGCATACTTTTGTCTTGTGATAACTTTCTACATTCGGTCAAATACAACAGATGCAGCCCCACAACAGGCACAAAGCTTGGCAAGAGGCACTCAGGTGGAGAGTCAGCCCCAACTCCTCCTCTTTGTACAGTGAACAACCTGACCAACCATTCCAGCAGCCCTGTACTGTGGAGTGGGAACTCAATTCACACGTGCACAGATATTAAGCAGGAACCTCCAAGGAGACTCTCTGCTCACAGCCGGCCTATGCGGCTGCAACCTTGTAAATGTAAATGTACAGTGACCCTTTACATGAGACTTTAAGAGGGATGCGTTAGCAAAGCCAGAGGAGAATAACACAAGGGAAGCAGGAGGGATGATGCTGGAAGAAAGGGTGGGGGCTGATCAGGAAGGCTCCCAGACAGCCCCTGCCCTGCCCCTGGGGTATCGGGACTCCCTGCTAACAATGAGGTGGAAGTGGGGGCTCTCTTCCCCACTCGTGTGGGAGGGGCTTCTCTAACAACACAAGCTGGGTCACCAGCTTGGAAGGGGTACCTGGCCAGGAGTCAGGATCCCTAGGTCCCTGTCCTAAGACCCTGGGGATGGGCTGTACAACCTTCTGCCCCCCTCGGAGGAGGGGCTTGGGTAGCTGATGCTCAGAGGCCTGTCCAGCTCTGACTCAGTGAGACCAGGTGAGGCCCCTCCCCCACTTCTCCCCAACAACATCCCAGTGCCCCCAGCCTTCATGTCCCCCTAAGTGTCCCTCCAAGTAACCCATAGTGAGGCCAGCCAGGGTTGGGCTGAGTCTGAAAGAAAACCAGCTCCAAGCTAGCCCTGAATCGCCCAATCTGCCCCTGGCCCTCTGCCATGGGAGCATGAGGTGCCAGCACGGCCTGGCAGGGTGGGCACCCGGTTCTGAGCCACCTTTTTCCTTAATACACGCTTCCTGCGCCTCAGCCCCCCACTTCCCCTCAGTCCACGCACGCGCATCCTCCTCTCTTCCAGACACCCCGTGCCATCCCACCTGCCCACTGCCCACGGCAGCCGCCTACAGCACAGGCCTCCCAGGGGCCGGCTCTGAAGGGAGACAGGGGGGCCCATCGCCTGAAGAGGAGGCTCAGGTCATGCTCAGGGGGACCCCAGACTGAGCATAGCGACAAAACGCCTGTCCCTCAGGAGCCTCCTCTCTGATCAGGGAGGAACAGCCCCTGCCCTTGGAAGCTTCCCATCTCATGGGGAAGCATAGCCCCGGAACGCACAGATCATCTAGTCTGATGGGAAAACCCAGCTCCCATCGTGTAAGAGTTAAGGGGTAGGCAGCGCCCCTCCTTCCTCTGAGAACCTTCTAACCTCACAGGGGAGACACAGCCCTGCCCTGGAGTCTTTTGATGGAGGAGCCCTCAGGACACTCTTCCTGCAGGTAGCAGGGACCCACCCCAACCCTCAAGACCCGCTTCTTTCCAAGGGTGGGGATGAAGCTGTTTCTGTCCTCAGGGTCTTTGTGTGCGGGATGAGATGCAGCTCTGGCCCTCAGGCAGCCTCCGGTGTGATTCCTTGTCTGATAGGGGAGGTAGCACACCCAGCAGATGCAGTCAGCAGCCAAGTTCAAAGGCCTCCTCTGCCCGTGTGTGCAGGGCTCCCTCTGGGCTGGTGGTTCTGGGCCAGGGTGGGAGGCCAGAGCTGAGATGAGAGTCCAGGTAGGGGTTATGGGGAGGGTTACCCAGGGGCCGAGAGCCACTTTTCACAAGCACGCTGCTCAGTCCTGCAAGGCATTCTCACGCGCTGCCTCCCTTAGGCCTCGTCGTGGTCTAGGAATGAGACCAGCCAGGGATGGGCCTCCCTGTTTGACAGATAGGGAAACTGAGGCCCAGAAGGAGAGGTGACAGGACCAAGCCACACAGGAGGCAGGACTGGTGCCTAGGTTTATCTTCAGAGGGTAAGAGGGAGGGAGGGGGCACCGAGAAGAGGTAGATGACAGAGGAAGCTGGTTCCCCCACACTGGCCCGGGAAGACTCAGGCAGGCGGCACCCTCTGCCCCAGTGCCCCCAAGATGGCCTGTCTGGAGCTGGCCTTTCTCAATCCTGGTTGGATAATGACTTTTATGTGAAGGAGCCCGGCTGCCCCGCCAGACATTTATGAGCCTGGCTTATTGGTCTGCACCAGGGAGCCTGGGGCACAGCTTCTGCGTGAGCCAAGGGAAACACGTGCCGAGGTGTGGCCCTGGCCAGCCCATGGCTTCTCTGAAAGGCGAGGCTGGGAGAGGGCCGGGAATCCCCAAAGGTCAAAACCAGAAGGGACCATGGGATGAGTGGGTCCAACCCCTGCCTTTCACAGAGGGAATGGTGAGGAGCAGAGAAGGGTGGCGACCTGCTCAGTCACCGACACTGGCTCCCAGCCCCGGCCAGGGCTCTCTGCAGCACTGGAGCCGCGTGGAGCAGCCCTTCCCTCCAGCTGTCCTGTGGGGACCAGTCAGGGTGTCGGAAAGGTCTTCTGTGTTCGGGTTTCTGGGGGACCGCCCTTTGTTTTGATTTTGGTTTGTTTTTTGAGATGCAGTCTCTGGCTCTAGTCAGCAACCAGAGCCCAAGGCCTCCCAGGCTGGAGTACGGTGGCGCGATCCCAGCTCACTGCAAATTCAGCCTCCCAGGTTCAAGCTATTCTCGTGCCTCGGCCTCCCAAGTAGCTGGAATTACAGGCACCCACCACCACGTCCAGCTAATTTTTTTATTTTTGTAGAGACGGTTTTTGCCGTGTTGGCCAGGCTGGTCCCGAACTCCTAACCTCAGGTGACCTGCCCACCTCAGCTTTCAAAGTGCAGAGATTACAGGTGTGAGCCACCATTTCCATCCTAGGGGCTGCCCTTTGTAAGGCTGTCCCCCTGGCTCTGTATCCACCCCTATGGCATCCCTTGAGGAGGCTAACCCAGGGCCTGGCCATGGCATCTGACCCAGAGCACTACGCTTAAAATGTACGCACTCTGTAGAGGTTTGTACCACCCCTCCTCCCTGTCCCCATACCCACTAGCCACCAGGATCCCCCAGGCGGGGGAAAGGGCTCTGCTGAGACAGCTGAGCTGCTCCCACTGGGGAAGGAGTGGAACTTGCTATTTGTGGGGCACCAGCCGTGTGCCAGCCCAGGGCAGAGCACTTGAACATAACATTACCTCATTCAAGTCTCAAGGGTTGTGAGACCAGCCATCTTTATGAGTTAAAAAAGGAGATTCCAGATGTTGAGACACTTTGCCTGAGGTGACGCAGCACCTTTGTGGGGAGCAGCAATGCCAGCCTGGCTCAGTCTGCTTCCAAAGCCCACACTTGATTTCCCCACTGTCCTGGCAACCTCCAGAAGGGCCCCAGGCAATGTCCGCCTCCTCCAGGGAGCGCCCAGAGCATCCTGTCCCCTCAGCCCCTGACCTGGTCCTGCAGGGGCCAGCCTCTGCCCAGAGCCGGTTGTGCCCCCAGCTGTAGCCCCAGCCGTGGGGCTCCCTAAACTCCCTGGGGAGAAGCAATGGGACAGGCATAGGCAGACCTGGCCTTGGCACACATTCAAGCCCATTGAGATCCCTAGGCCCACTCAGGCCTGCACGGGGAGCCCAAGGACTCAGCTGAAGAGGATTCATGGGCCAGACTCAGGTGTCATAGTTCCAAGGCTGGGATGCGAGTTCTGAGGCTCGGGCTACAGCTGAACTCTGCCATGACCTGCTGTGTGACCTTGGGCATGTTGCCGGCCCTTTCTGAGCCTTCATTGCCAGGAGTTGGTCACTGACATCCTGTGATACGTGGCTCTGCATGCGCCTGGTTAGATCCAAAGGTTCGGGCAGAACCTTTGCTCAGCAGGAGGGCACAGGAGGGGAAGAGAGCTGGGCGGGGAGCAGGTATGACCTCCTGGGCTGGGCCTCTCTGGTGGGACTTTGCTGATGGCATTCTTCACGGGTTGCCACATCAGCAACTCTACCAGGGTGGAGGGTGGCTTGGTGGTGCCTCTTGCAGAAAGTCATGGAAAGCCCTGAAGTTTATGGGTGCAGGACTGAGGGCTCAACCCCTGGTCCCACTTACTTGATGGTTACAGAACAATTTGGGTTCTCCATTTCTTGTGCTGCGGCTCAGTGGCCCACAGGAGGCTGGCTCTGGAGAGCAGGTCGGGCACATCTCTTCCCAGAACCACACTCAGGGATGTCACGCTGGCCATGGTGGGAATATTTCCACCATGGAAACTAACACTACGCATAAGGAGCTTTTAGTTGTGTGGCATTGGGTTGGTTGGTCTGGAAAACCAATTGTTAAATATTTATCAGAACACAGCACTGGTTGTGTGAATAAGTTAGATTTTCCTAGAAACTTGTCATTTTTATATAAGTTTTCACATTTGGGGCATATACATTCTTTTAATTTAAATTTCATTTTAAGTTGCCTCCTCAGCTCAATAGGCAGCATGTCAGTCTCATAAATTTAATTTTAGCAACTAAAGGAAAATTGCATAAATTGGACTTCATCAAAATGCAAAACTTTGATGCTTCAAAGGACAATATCAAGAAAGCAAAAAGACAAGCCCCAGAGAGGGAGAAGATATTTGCAAATTGTGAATGTGATAAGGCTCTTGTGTCCAGAATATGTAAAGAACTCTTATCACTCAACAATGAAAAGATAACCTAATTTACAGAGTGGACAAATAATTTGGATAGATATTTCTCCAAAGAAGATATACAAATGGCCAATAAGCTCATGAAAGATACCCCACACCTTTAGTCTGGAAGGAAATGAAAATCAAACCTGCAGTCAGAAACCACCTCACACTCAGTAGAATGGCCATAATCAAAAAGACAGACCTTGACAAGTGCTGACAAGGAGTTGAAGACGTTGGAACCCTCACACACTGCTGGCTGGAATGTAAAATGGTGCAGCCACTTTGGGAAACATGGGTGCAGCTTCAGCGCTGTAATAGATTGACAGCTCTTCTACCTCTGGGGAGGAGGGGAATGTGACAGGAAGGGGCTGCTGCCCTGGGGGCACCTTTGGGGAGGATGCAGGCACTTTTCTAGAGGTCTGGGCTCTGTGTGTTTGCAGATACAAGTGTGGCTTCCCAAAAGATCGCAGGAGATGAGTGTCCCCTCTCTTGGGGTCCCCCAAAGGCCAGTAGGTCTGAGATGGTACCAGTCTCCTCCAGAAACTGAGGTGCCTTCCTTCTGTTTCCTGTGGTATAAAGATATAGGAATATATATTGTTAAGCTCTTTTTTTTAAGACCTCTTTTTCCCAAAGAACCTTGCCAAAAGTTCCTCCATTTAATTAATCTTTTCCAAGAACCAACTTTTGGAATTTTTTTTTTAGTCCTATTTTTTTCACCAATTCCTACTTTTACATTTATCTTTCCTTTTAGGGGGTTAATTTCATTATTTTCTAAATTCTTCAGTCTGGGGCTTAGTTCATTAACCTTCTGCCTTTCTTCCTCCCTACGGTAAACATTCAAGACTATGCATTTCTTTTTAAGAACCATTTTAGTTGAGTTCATGAGTTTTCATATGTGACCTTTCTACTGCTCAGTTCAGAATTGCCATCGTAATGTCTCCTTTGATCAATGAGTAATATTTAAATGGCTGGTTTTTTAAATTTCGTAATGAATAGGGTTTTCTTATTAACCTTGCTGAGTTGTAAGTCAGTTGCATTCGTCAGAGGATGTAGTCTGGATGATGCACTTTATTTCAATTTTGTTGAGACTTGCTTTTGCCAATAACCACATAAGTCAGTTTTCATGTATGTTTCATGTGCTGGAGAAAAATGTATAATTGCCCACACAGAGTCACCTATACATTGATTGGATGGAGCTTGTTATTTGTGTTCATCAGATCTCCTATTGACGACTCATTTTTTGTCTGCTTTATTTATCGATTGAGACATGCTAAAATCTCCCACCTTATTGGTAAATTTGTCCAGTTCTTGGAGTTCAATCAATTTTAGCTTCATATCTTTTGATATCAGGGTAATAATAGTTTGATAAAATAAATTGAGAAATGACCTCTCTTCTTTTTTTTTTTTTTTTTTTTTGGCGGGGGGGACGGAGTTTCGCTCTTGTTACCCAGGCTGGAGTGCAATGGCGCAATCTCGGCTCACCGCAACCTCCGCCTCCTGGGTTCAGGCAATTCTCCTGTCTCAGCCTCCTGAGTAGCTGGGATTACAGGCACGCGCTACCATGCCCAGCTAATTTTTTGTATTTTTAGTAGAGACGGGGTTTCACTGTGTTGACCAGGATGGTCTCGATCTCTTGACCTCGTGATCCACCCGCCTTGGCCTCCCAAAGTGCTGGGATTACAGGCTTGAGCCACCGCGCCCGGCGACCTCTCTTCTTTTGTTTTCTGGAAAGATTGTATAGAATTGGTGTAAATCCTTTAAACATTTGGTAGGACTTTCCAGTGAAACAATCTGGGTCAGGAGATTTCTTTTCAGGAGTTTTAAAATTACTAATTGATCTGGGTAGATACCCAGTAGTGGGATTGCTGGATCAAATGATAGTTCTACTTTCAGTTCTTTAAAGAATTTCCACACTATTTTCCATAGTTGCTGTACTAGTTTACATTCCCACCAGCAGTGCGAAAGTTCCTTTTTCACCACATCCCTACCAACATCTTTTATTTCTTTATTTTTTGATTATGGCCATTCTTATAGGAGTAAGGTGATATCACACTGTGGTTTTGATTTGCATTTCCCTGATCATTAGTGATGTTGAGCATTTTTTCATGTTTGTTGGCCATTTGTAATCTTCTTTTGAGAATTGTTTATTCATGTCTTGAGCCCGTTTTTTGATGGGATTGTTTGGTTTTTTTCTTGCTAACTTGTTTGACTTCTTTGTAGATTCTGGATATTAGTCATTTGTTGGATTTGTTGGATTGTGAAGATTTTCTCCCACTCTGTGGATTGTCTGTTTACTCTGTTGTTTGTTTCATTATGCCGAAGTTTTTTAGTTTAATTAAGTCCCACGTGTTTATCATTGCTTTTGTTGCATTTGCTGTTGGGTTCTTGGTCATGAAGTCTTTGCCTAAGCCAATGTCTAGAAAGGGTTCTCTGATGTTATCTTCTAGAATTTTTATGGTTTCAGGTCTTAGATTTAAATACCTGAGAAAAAGATACTTGTACACTCATGTTACTTGTGTTTTTAGTAGCACAATTCACAGTTGCAAAACTGTGGACCCAGCCTGAATGTCCATCAATCAATCAATGAATAAAGAAACTGTGATAAATATCACAGTTTCTTTATGTATATATGTGTGTATATATATACACACATATATGTATGTATATATATATGTACACACACACACCATGGAATACCATTCAGCGATAAAAAAGAATGAAAAATGGCATTCACAGCAACCTGGATAGAATTGGAGACCATTAATCTAAGTGACGTAACTCAGGAAGAGAAAACCAAACATCACAGGTTCTCACTCATAAGTGGGAGCTAAGCTATGAGGATGCATAAGAATGATACAATGGTCTTTGGGGACTTGGGGGCAAGGGCAGGAGGAGGGTGAGGATAAAAGACTACAAATTGGGTACAGTGTATACTGCTAAGGTGATGGGTGCACCAAAATCTCACTAATCATCACTAAAGAACTTATTTATGTAACCAAACACCACCTGTTCCCCAAAAACCTATGGAAATTTTTAAAAAATAAAATAAAATAGAGGAAAACATGAAAAAAATAGAATTACTAGTTCAATTTCTTTAATAGCTATATGGCTATTAAAATTACGTATTTCATATTGGGTGAGTTTTGGCTGTTTGTACTTTTTGAGAAAGTAGTCCATTTTATCTAGGTTGTCAAATTCGTGCTTGTCAAGTTATTTTTTGTATTCCATTATTATTGTTTTGGTGTCTCCAGGGTCTGTATTGATATTCTCATTTTATTCCTGACATTGGTAATTTGTGTCTTCTCTTTTTCTTTGTTGATCTTGCTAGGCATTTGTCAATTGTATTTATCTTTTCAAAGAACCAGATTTTCTTTCATTGATTTTCCCTATTGCTTTTCAATTTTTATTTTCTTAGGTTTCCACTCTTATCTTTATTATTTTCTTCCTTCTGGCTCATTTTGGTTTATTTTGCTCTTCTTTTTCTAATTACTTAAGGTGAGAGTATCAGTTGAAGGTTTTTTTTTTTCTAATGTAAGCATGTGCTGATTTCAATTTCCTTCTCAGCACTTGCTGTGTCCCATAAATTTGAATATGTTGTGTTTTTATTTTCCTTGAATCTTCTTCTTTGACCTATGTATTATCTAGAAGTGTGTTGTTTAGTTTCTAAGAATTTGGAAATTTTCCTGTTACTGATTTTTATTTTAATTCCATTGTGGTCAGAGAGCACACTCCACAATGTGAAGTCTTTTAAATTTTTTGAGATTTGTTATATGACTAAGGATGTGGTCTATTTTGGTTTATGTCCCACAGGTTCTTGAAAAAGAATGTGTGTTCTACTTTCATTGGGTGAGCTGATACAAAATATTGAGCAGATACTGTTGGTTGATAGGGTTTGTTGAATCCTATAACTTTGCTGATTTCTGTCTAATTGTTCTATCAATTGTTGAGAGAGTGAAAAAGCCTTCAACTATAATTGTGGATGTGTTTATTTCGTTTTTCAGTTTCATTAGTTTTTGCTTCATGTATTTTGTAGCTCTATTGTTTGGCGCATGCACATTTAAGATTTCTATATCTTCTTGGTGAATTGACTCTTATCATACGTAATGACTCTCTCTATCCCTGGTAATTTCTTTGCTCTGAAGTCTATGTTATCTAATATTAATATAGCCACTCCTGCTGTTTTTCAATTAATGTTGACATGGTATATCTTTTTCCATTCTTTTCTGCTAAACTTATTTATATCACTATATTTGAAGTGAGTTTCTTGTAGACAGTGTATAGTTACAGTGGTCATATTTATCCACTCTACCAGTTTCCATCTTCTAATTGGTTTATATAGACCATTTACATTTAATGTAATCATTGATATGGTAGGACTTAGACCTGCCATTTTACTTTGTTTCACTGTTTTCTTTTTCCTACCTTCTTGTGGATTACTTGAACTATTTTTTATGATTTTTTGATTCATCTATAGTGTTTTTTAGTGTATCTCTTTGTAAATTTTTTTAGCAGTTGCTCTGGACATTACATTATGTATACATAACTGATCACTATCCACTGGTATCACCATCTTAACAGTTAGAGTGAAGTATGGAAAACTTGTTTCTCTTTTTTTTTTTTTTCTTTTGGGACAGAGTTTTGCTCTTGTTACCCAGGCTGGAGTGCAACGGCGCAATCTCGGCTCACCGCAACCTCCACCTCCTGGGTTCAGGCAATTCTCCTGCCTCAGCCTCCTGAGTAGCTGGGATTACAGGCACGCGCCACCATGCCCAGCTAATTTTTTGTA
>NW_022436983.1:10358078-10378470 GCF_009761245.1 Sapajus apella | reverse complement strand
GGTTTCACCATGTTGGCCAGGCTGGTCTTGAACTCCTGACCTCATAAGCCGCCCACCTCCACCTCCCAAAGTGCTGGGATTACAGGCGTGAGTCACCACACCCAGCCCTTGGCCACAGCAGGCACTTTTAATGAATGATTGTTGAATGATAGAGTGGCCACTCCTTTCTATTTACACAAATTTTTTTTTTTTTTGGCTAGTCAAATGAAGTGGTGGAAGTGGAGAAGTAACAAAAAAAATCTGTAACTGGTCGCATTTGCATAAACTTTTACTGACCTCCTCTCATTTCATTTCATGATGTTGGGATTAATAGTCTCATTTTATAGATGGGGAAACAGGTTCAGAGAGACTGGGACGAAGAACAAGTTTGTGACATTCATTTCTATGTGGTAATACTCCCTGGATTTAACTTGTTTGGCCTTCATTTTCTCTCCTCCCTCATTTCTTTATCATTTGAATCCACCCACCCCACTACACACCCCCTCACACGCACACATTTATACACACATATAAGAGTAATGAGATCCATAGGTACAAACATACTCATTGCTCAGAAAGAGCAAAGCTGTGTGTTCTTACAAGGGGAACATGATGATAACTGGAAGAACAATGGCTAGGGACTCCCCAGCATCCGTCTCCCTTTTTTTTTTTTTTTTTTTTTAATTTTTTTAAAGACGGTATTTCACCATGATGGCCAAGCTGGTCTTGAACTCCTGACCTCAGGTGATCCGCCCGCCTCAGCCTCCCAAAGTGCTGAGATTACAGGTGTGAGCCACCGCACCCGCCCCCCCCCCCCCGCCCGTCTCCCTTTTTAACAAGGACTCCCAATTGGCCAACTTGGAGCTTTGGGAGAAACTGGCCTATCCTCAGCTTCAGAGGTAAGCACCAATTGATTTAAGCCTATCAGCATATCCTATGCATCTGGCCACAGCCATTGATTGGAAAATGGACAGATGGCCCAAGGCAGGCCAATGGGAGCCAAAAAGATCCCATACATGAACTTTTTGGAGTCACCAGGGAGGTACATTTTTCTTTTCTACTGCATTTGAATCTAAAAACATAGAGTTCCAGAAACATCTTGCAGCCATCTTTAGAACACAAAAGGAGAGAATGAGAATAGACCTTATACTGAGGCTGTGGAAATGAGCATCTGTGAGTTGCAGGTTCAAGCTGTGTCTGAAGCCAACTTGCCCGTGACTTCAGTTCCATGGGCCAATAAATACCCATTTTTAGTTGAATTGGGTTTTCTACAACTTGTAGCTGCTGAAAAGCATCAGATACAGCCCAAATCTTGTACTGAACTGTAATCCCCAGTATTAAGAGATGGAGCCTGCTGGGAGGTGGTTGGATCATGGGAGGGTTCCTCATGAATGGTTTAACATCGTCTCCCTGTACTTTCCCCATAATAGTGACTTCTCGCAAGAGCTGGCTGTTTAAAGGTGTGCAACTCCTTGCTCTCTCTCTCTCCCTCTTACTCCTGCTCTTGCCACGTGATCCACCTGCTCCCTCTTTGCCTTCCGCCATGATTGGACGCCTACTGGGGCCTCCCCGGAAGCAGATGCCACTATGCATCCTATAAAGCCTGCAGAACTAGAAGCCAATTAAACCTATGTTCCTTATAAATTGTCCAGTCTCAGATATTTCTTTATAGCAACACAAGAATGGCCTAATACAGTATCCTGACAAATACAGTTTCAAAAATATCCCCATGAGCAATCCAGTGGCTGTTTTTATAAAGGTCTCATAACCCTACTGTTACCAGCAGAGGGTGTCTAGGATCTTGGAGTTTTGAACAAAGAATTGGACAAAATGCACAAACAAAGCAAGGAAAGAATAAAGCAACAAAAGCAGAGATTTATTGAAAACGAAAGTACACTCCAGAGCAGAAGCAGCTGAGCAGCGGACAGCAGCCAATCACAGGCTAAAGTGAAGCTACAAAGTTGCCCTTCTACACAAGCAAAGACTTGGCCAGCAATCAGTCTGATTGGCCATGGACAGCAACTAATCAGAGGCTGAAGTGAAGTTACAAAATTACGCACCTATGCAAAGGTATGATTGGTTGCAGAAAGCAACCAGAGGTACTTTTAATTTTTCATCTAGCCAGCCGAAAAGATGAGGGTTTGCTAAGGGAGTAGCCTCTGATCTTTTTGTTACTTAGGCGTGGGAAATTAGTTTTCCTTTTGATTTCATTCTAGGAAGTCAGCATGAATTGGCCTTAGGTTCCCTGCCTCCAGACCCTATTCTCCTGCCTCACTACTTGTTATTATCATGGATTGTAGAAGAGCAGGAAGTGGGGGTTAATAACTGATCAGCTCAAGGTTATATACCCAAATATAAATCTGGGGTGAAGCCTCAGAGGCTGCTGGCTGAGTATGCAGGTGGGGCTAAAGCACCCGCAGTGGAGGACACTGGCCGAGGCCAGCCAGTTTTCTTCCATCGGAAAGGAGATGCAGCTCTTTCACAAACAAATTCCCATCTTTCGGCCAGCCTTGGGAGAAAGATGGACTTCCCATGGGCAGCCGTGACAGTTTCCTGGCTTTGGCATTAGAATGTCCTGAGGTATGTCCTCCCTGATCATATCTATCAACCACCTACTGAGACATCTCCATTTGTAAAGCGATTTATTAATCCAGAGATTTCCCGTGACCTTCGAGTGAGAACTTACCTGGTAGATAGAAGCTAGAACCAGAATGGTTGAGGAGCACGGTGGGAGGGGTCACTGGGATTTGAGGCTTAGGCTCAAGTCCTGGTTCTGCTGCTTCTAGGCTGTGTGATTTGGGGCAGAATGCTTACTCTTTCTGTGCAAGGCAGAATGATGGCCCACTAAGGACGTGCACGTCCTAATTCTTGGAACCTGTGAACGTGGCAAGAGGACCTTTGCAGATGTGGTTAAGGGTGAGGATTTTGAGATGAGGTGATGATTCTGGATTATCCAAGTGGGTCCAGTCTAATCACATGAATCCTTAAAAGCAGATAACCATTCCCAGCTGTGGTAGCAGGGAGACACACTATGGAAAAAAGGTCAGAGAGATGCAACATTGCTGACTTGGAGGCTGGAGGAAGCTGGAACCAGAGGGTGGGTGGTCTCTGGAAGCTGAAAAAGGCAAGAAGACGGATTATCCCCGAGAGCCTCCTGAGAGGAACGCAGCCCTGCCGACCTTGGGTTTTAGCCCAGTGAGACACAAGATAGGATTCTGACCTCCAGAACTGTATGATGAGAAATTTAGTAGACCTAAAGAAAGAAACTGAGGCAAAATTAATATAGAGAGTTTATTTGGGCCAAGGTTGAGGACAGCAGCCCAGGACACACTTCCAAGTTGCCTGGGGGAGTGCTCCAGCCAACCTTTGTTACAAGCAGGTTTTTAAAGCAGGTACGCAGTTGTTTGATAGGCATTCTCACTGGATTACAGAGATGACATTGACCCATGATTGATGATACCTTGATGAATAATACAGTATGAGTTATGGTGGTGAATGCCTGTGGTCCCAGCTCCTTGGGAGGCTGAAACAGGAGAATTGCTTGAGCTCAGGAGGTCAAGGCTGCAGTGAGCTATTATTGCACCACTGCACTCCATCCTGGGCAACAGAGGAAGCCCCAGTGTATTAATTCATTCTTGCATTGCTATAAAGAAATACCTGAGACTAGGTAATTCATAAAGAAAAGAGATTTAATTGGCTCACAGTTCCACAGCTGTATGGGAAGAATGTTGCTGGCATCTGCTTGGCTTCTGGAGAAGGCGCAGGAAACTTACCGGAAGGTGAAGGGGACGCAGGTACATCTTACGTGGCCAGAGCAGGAGCAAGAAGAGTGTGAGGGGGAGGTGCTACACATTAAACAACCAGACCTCATGAAAACGCACTATCATGAAAACAGCACCAAGGGAATGGTGCTAAACTAAGCCTTTCGTGAGAAACCGTCCCCACGATCCAATCACCTCCCACCAGGCCCCACCTCCAGTACTGGGGATTACAACTTGACAGGAAGGTGGGGCAGAGACACAAATCCAAGCCATGTCATTCCACCCCGGCCGCTCCCAAAGCTCATATCCTTCTCACATTGCAAAATACAATCGTGCCTTCCCTACAGTCTTAGCTTATTTTAGCATTAACTTAAAAATCCAAATTCCAAAGTCTCTTCTAAGCCAAAGCTAGTCAGTCCCTTCTGCCTATGATCCTGTAAAACCAAAAACAAGTTAGTTACTTCCAAGAAACAAGGGGGGTGTAGGCATTGGGTAAACACTCCCATTCCAAAAAGGAAAATTGGTCAAAAGAAAGTGACAGGCTCCATGCAACTCCAAAGCCCAGATGGGCAGTCATTAAATCTTAAAACTCCAAAATGATCTCTTTGACTCCATGTCCCACATCCAGGGCATAATGATGCAAGGGGTGGGCTCCTAAGGCCTTGGATAGCTCCACCAATGTGGCTTTGCAGGGTTCAGCCCCTGCAGCTGCTCTCAAGGGCTGGTGTTGACTGCCTGTGGCTTTTCTAGGTACAAAGTGCAAGCTACCCATGGCTCTATGGGCATTCCAGGTCTGGAGGATGGTGGCCCTCTTCTCACAGCTCAACTAGCCTGTGCCCCAGTTGGGGACTCTCCAAGGAGGCTCCAACCCCACATTTCTCCTCTGCACTGCCTTATTAGCAGTTCTCCATGAGGGCTCCAGCCCTGAAGCAGGCTTCTGCTTGGACATCCAGGCTTTTCCATACATCCTCTGAAATCTCCCAGACCTCAACTATCGCATTCTGTGCACCTGCAAGCTTTACGCCACATGGAGGCCACCAAGACTTATGGCTTGCACCCTCTGAAACAGTGGCCCAAGCTGTACCTGGGCCCCTTTTAGCCACAGCTGGAGCTGGAGCAACTGGGAGATAGGGAGCAGTGTCCCAAGATATCAGCACTTGCTTTCCTTTTAGTTATGCAAATTTCTACAGCCAACTTGAATTGCTCCCCTGAAAATAGGCTTTCCTTTCCTACCACATGGCCAGGTTGCAAATTTTCCAAACTTTTACACTCTGCTTCCCTTTAAAATATAAGTCCCAGTTTCAGCACATTTCTTTGCTCACACATATGAGCATAGGTGGTTAGAAGCAGGCAGGTCACATCCTGAACACTGCTGCTTAGGGAAATTTCTTCCACCAGCTACCCTAAATCATCACTCTCAAGTTCAAATTTCCACAGATCCCTAGAGCAGGGGCACAATGCAGCCAGGCTCTTTGCTAAAGTATAGCAAGACTGACTTTTACTCCAGTTCCCAATAAGTTCATCATTTCCATCTGAGACCTTCTCAGAGTGGTCTTCATTGTCCATAACACCATCAGCACCTTGGTCACAATAATTCAGCAAGTCTCTAGGAAGTTGCAAATTTGCTTTCATCTTCCTGTCTTCTTCTGAGCCCTTCACACTCTTCCAACCTCTGCCTGTTATCCAGTTCCAAAGCTGCTTCCACATTTCCAAGTGTCTTTATAGCAGTGCCCCACTCCTTAGTACCAATGTTCTTTAAGAGTCCATTCTCACATTGCTATAAAGAAATACACGAGACTAGGTAACTTATAAAGAAAAGAAATTTAATTGGCTCATGGTTCTGCAGGCTGTGCAGAAAGCATGATGCTGGCATCTGCTTGGCTTCTGGGGATGTCTCAGAAAACTTACAATCATGATGGAAGGCAAAGGAGAGGCAGGCACATTTTACATTGTCAGAGCAGGAGTAAGGAGAGTGTGAGGGGGAGGTGCCACACACTTTGAAACAACCAGATCTCGCGATAACTCACTCTATCACAAGAACAGCACCATGGGACTGGTGCTAAACCATTCATGAGAAACTGCCCCATGATCTAATCACCTCCCACCAGGCCCCACCTCCAACATTGGAGATTATAACTTGGCACAAGATTTGGGCTGTGACACAAATCCAAACCATATCACCCTGTCTCACAAATTTCTTTTTCTTTTCAATTAAAAATAGTTTCTCTTCTTTATCAATTTATATTGGTTTTGTTTTGTTTTGAGACAGAGTCTCACTCTGTTGCCCAGGCTGGAGTGCAGTGGCACAACCTTGGCTCACTGCAACCTCCGCCTCCTGGGTTCAAGCAATTCTCGTGCCTCAGCCTCCTGAGTAGCTAGGGTTATAGGCACGCACCCACACGCCCAGCTTATTTTTGTATTTTTAGTAGAGATGGGGTTTCACCATATTGGCCAGGCTGGTTTCAAACTCCTGACCTCGTCATCCACCCACCTCAGCCTCACAAAGTGCTGGGAATAAAGGCATAAGCCACCTCGCCCGGCCTATAAATTTATATTGTTTAGTCATCAAATTTGTGCTAATTTGTTGCAGCATCCAAGAAAACTAATACAGACACTGAGCCTCGTCTCCCTCCTTTGTAAATAGGAGTTGTAGGAATCCTGTGAAAACTAGAGGCTATGAGCTTCGTCCTGAAATCACCAAGTCCTGGGTTCAAATCCAGGGTTACAGAGGTGTCCCACTCTTCTCTTGCCAGGCTGGGCAAAGGGTTAAGCCCTCTACCTGACTTCTGCACTAGTCTAATACTTGGCCTTGCACTTCCCCATTCCTGCTTCCAGACTTTGACCTGGAGCTGCCTCACCCTGGCCAGGGCCAAAGCAGTAGGATTAAGGGAGTCTTGGGACAGACCGGAAGAAACAAGGGCAGGGCGCAGGTCCTGGCCCTGAGCAGGTGCCGCCTGAGCGTTGGGGGAGGGATGAGCTCTGCAGGGCGCAGTGCTACAGGTGCCTTCTGCTTCTGGCCGCGGGATTCGCAGAAAGGCAGCTAACCTCTCTGAGCCTGTTTCCCCACCTGGAAAACGGGGAAGAAAAGTTCTAGAAATAGCTCCCATCCCTAGGCATCCTCCTCTTCGCTCTTACTTCCTCCTTCCCTTTCTTCGCTATTGTTATTATTAATGAGTTTTACCATGACCCCGTAAGGAAACTGGGGGCTTGGAGAGTTTAACTTGTCAAGGTCACCGGCAAACGGCTCAGGCGGGACGTGAACCGAAGGCCAACGGTCGCACCTCTCGGCCAGGCTGCCGTGCAATGTTCAGGATGCCTGCGACCACCGACAAACGTGCTCACTTTGGGGAGCTGGACCTCCGCGAGGGGTGAGGTTGGGCCTTGGGGCTATGGGAAGGAGCCAGTCCGTCCTTGAAGGGCGCGACTCCGCGCCGCCAGCCAATGGGCTCCAGCGTTTCTCCCGCGCTCAGGCAGTGGGTGGAGACCCAGCCTGTGATTGGCGCTCAGGCGCTAGGGGCGGTGGCTGGGGATTCGAACGCGCGGTTTAGACACTAAGGCGCTCGCCGCCTGCCCTAATCCCGGTAATGCCTCACTCCTCCCTCGCTGCGGGCTCACTCCCAGGCCGGGCCTGGCTGCCACGGGTCAGGGCCCGGCGGGGCGCGCCTCTCTCACCGGCTCACGCCACCCATTTCACCCCTTCCCACCCCCGGGATCCGAGCGGGAAGGGCCCCGGAGTTTTTTTGGTCCAGGCCCATGTTCCCATGCCACATATGGGAAAACCGAGGCCCAGCAGGAAGGAACTTCCCCATGGCGCTCTGAACAGGCGCCTGCCCCTCATCACCTGATCCCCTCTAGAATAAAGGAGGGTTTTGAGGACCAAACGCGTGCGCTAGTGCGGCCAGAGCCTGGAACATAGCAGGTATTGAGTTGTAAAGGAAGGAATCTGGCCGTTTGGGGTCAGCCCAGAACTCCACATTGAAATAGTGAAAAGGACAAGACTGTGGCCTGAAGACCTAAGTGGGAGAAGTGAGGGGTGAAATATTCTGGAAGGTACAGCATAGGCAGTAAAACGTGCCTCTGTTATAGGAATATCTGCTAGAAATATAGCTCCTAGTGTTCCTTGAAATTCTTTTTTTTTTCCTCTTTCTTTCTTTTTAAAAATTTTTGCTATCGCCTTGCAAAATAGAAGCTCCTATTTTCCACACGAAGCACTGGACTGGCAGCTTGCTGACATATTTCATTTAATCCTGTGAGCTGGAGATTACATTACACATGAGGAAACTAAACTAAATGAAATCAGAAGGGTTAACTCGCTTGCCCAAGCCCCTGCAGCAGGAAATAGATGGAACTGAGATTTGAATGCCAGTCTGCAGGGTTTTGTTTTGTCTTGTTTTGTTTTCAGCTGAATTGACCTAAATGTCTGCTTAGAGCTTTCAGACTCAAGGTTCTGTGGCTCTGTTGTAATATTTAATATTTTCAAATGGATCTTTTCGAAGAAGGGAAAGTCAGCTATGCTATAGCCTGGTTCTTCAGTCTGCTCCCAGCCTCTGTGACCAGGTATCCCAAAACTACCAGGAGAGGGCACCTCTGATTTCCTAGCCTCCTCTGGAGTCTGTTCTTTTGCAGGAAAATCTCCCCTGAAATGTACAAGAGTTTATGCACCTAACAGCCATTTGTCCCGTTTTAATAGAGTCCCAATAGACTTGGGAGAACTGGGGTAATGCATCTCAATTCCACAGACCTTTCCTGGCACTGTGGCAGATACTGTGCTGGTCCTGGAGACAGGGCAATAAATAAGACCCTCGCACGCTCTGTGCCTTAGATTCCCCATCTGCACCAGATCAGAGATGGCAGCAACAGCATGCAGACCCAGTCTCTCCCTTCCACGAGTGTGCATGCAAGCGTGCTCCCTTCCAGCACTCACGGCAAATAGTGCTCACTGATCACGGGACACAAAGCACATTTCAGCCTCAAGTACATATCTCCCAGGATTGGTTGAGGCCAGGAGTTCAAGACTAGCCTGGTCAACATAGTGAGACCTCATCTCTACAAAAGTAAAAACAAATAGCCTGGCGTACTGGCGCACACCTGTGGCTCTAGCTACTCAGGCAGCTGAGGCGGGAGGATCACTTGAGTCCAGGAGTTTGAGGTTGCGGTGAGCCACGATCACGCTACTGTACTCCAGCCTGGGTGACAGAGTGAGACCCTGTCTCTCAAAACTTCCAGCAGCCCCCAAGCACCAAGGGTAGAAGTGCTAGGGAAGATGAAACATTTTGTCCTCCTGAAACAGGTAGCTCAGGTTCCACGTAACTTTGCCATTCAGCCCAATATTCTCCGATCCTCCCAGGGTCCCAGCCCTGTGGTTGCTCCGCTCCTGGAATGGATCCTTCCCCATGATGAGTGACACTGCTGAGCCAAGCCAGAGAGACTTGGGGCAGAGCCTCCTTCTCCCCCTTCCCTCGTAGTGCAAAGGAAGGATGCATAAGGAGCCCCCTGAAGACCTGTTCCTCCCAGGCAGTGCCTTCCAGCAGGACTGTCCCCTTTCTCTCCCTCCCTAAGGAGGCTCAGCACTCCTGCAATCACGCAGCAGACACCTCCCCAAGACCACACTGGCTCAGGAAAAAGGTAGGAAAGAAAAGAAGTAATGGAAGTGTTGGGGTCAGCCAGAAAGACCTGTAACCAACCCAAATGCCCATCAGTGATAGACCGGACAGAGAAAATGTGGCACATATACACTATGGAATATTATGCAGCCATCAAAAACGATGAGTTTGTGTCCTTTGTAGGGACATGGATGAACCTGGAAACCATCATTCTCAGCAAACTGACAGAAGAGCAGAAGATCAAACACCGCATGTTCTCACTCATAGGCGGGTGTTGAACAATGAGAACACATGGACACAGGGAGTGGAGCACTACACACTGGGGTCAGTTGGGGGGAAATAGGGGACGGACGGTGGGGGTGGGGAAGTGGGGAGAGATAGCAAGGGGAGAGATGCCAGATGTAGGTGATGGGGAGGAAGGCAGCAAATCACACTGCCACGTGTGTACCTATGCAACAATCTTGCATGTTCTTCACATGTACCTCAAAACCTAAAATGCAATAAAATTAAAAAAAATAATAAAAAAAAGAATCCCATAGAGCTGTGGTTTTCCCATATCCATTATGCTGTCATCTCCAAGCCTTTGCACATGCAGTTCCCTCTGCAGTGACAGCCACCCCCACCCCGCCCCGCCTTGTCTGGCAAACTCCTATTCATCTCTTCAAACCCTATTCAGATGACGTCTCCTCTGGGAAGGCTTCCTTGCCTTCCCCGTAGACCGTCACCCACTTCTTGTTGGGCACATGTGTGCCTGTGCATGTATTTGTTGCTCGGAGCCACTGCAGTGATTTGTGTACTTGCCTCTCTCCCTCTCTGGACTGTAAACTCTTTGAAGGCAGAACTGTGTTTTGTTCCATCAGGATCTTCGCCGTCCTGGCACAGACAGGGAACTCACTAAATATTTGCCGGCCTGTTGATTAAAGCCCAAACCCGACCATCGGAAAAGATGAAAACACACCAAGCTGATGAGCCAGAGACAAACCTCATTATCCCCAATTTGCAAGTGACTCAGCTCAGGCAAAGAGACATGCCGAAAAGTCACCTGCTCATACCACTGGCCAAGTCAGGGCGAGGACCTAAGCGTCCAAGCTCCTCAGCATTTCAAGGAGGGGAAACGGTCCCTCCCTTTGATCCTGCAGATGAGGTGCCCAACCCTAAGAGTCCATTAATGATTTTTCAGTTTATATTCCAAAGCTGGAATACTTCACCCAGGTGGCTACAGCCGGGAACTTACGCGATCGCAGTTAAAAGCTTGCACCATTTATTTCAGCAAACACCTTGTAAGAACTCAAAAGACAAGGTGGGGCGCGGTGGCTCATGCCTGTAATCCCAGCACTTTGGGAGGCTGAGGTGGTCGGATGACGAGGTCAAGAGATCGAGACCATCCTGGCCAACATCATGAAACCCCATCTCTACTAAAAATTCAAAAATTAGCTGGGCGTGTTGGCGTGTGCCTGTAGTCCCAGCTACTCGGGAGGCTGAGGCAGGAGAATCTCTTGAACCAGGGAGGTGGAGGTTGCAGTGAGCTGAGATCGTGCCACTTCACTGCAGCCTGGTGACAGAACATGACGCCATCTCAAAAAAAAAAAGAAAAAGAAAAAAATCAAAAGACAAAGTGTTAATATTCTTCATAAACGAGGAACCGTTACAGATAAATAAGAGTAGTAACTCAGTAGGAAAATAGATAAAAGTCACGAAGAGGAAAGCCACATAATCTAAAGTCAATTCAACTGTGATTCGTTGAGCAGCTACTGCATACCAGGCATGGTTCTAGATGCTGGAGGTCTCGATGAACAAGACAAGGTCCCTGCTCTCATGGAATGACCTAGTGAGGCAAAACAGGCAAGCAAACAAACATATATCCTTCCTATGGCAGGTCTACGGAGCAAAGTAAAATAGGGTGACCTGACAGAGGTGGCACAGCGACTCTAGGTGGGATGGTCAAGAAATATCTCCCAAGGAGGTGCTGATATCTGAATGCCGTGCAATGGTCGGCGGGGGGAGGCCTTCCAGAGGAGGGACCAGCAAAGGTAGTGCAAGTTCTCCAAGAAGGAATGAGCTGGGAATATTCAAGAAGCCAAGAGAAGGCCAGCATGGCTGGAGAGAAGTGGGCAAGGGGGAAGGTGTAGCGTGCGGGAGCGGCTGGGGTCTGCAGGACTCTAAGCCGGAGGGAGAGTTGAGACTTGAATGAGGCGGGAAGACAGGGCAGGTTTTAAGCAGGAGAGGGGCATCATCCATCTGGTTACATTTTCAAACTATCATTTTGGCCACTGTGTGGAGAGTTGACGAAAATGAGAGCAGAAGCAGGGAGTCCCGTTAGGGGGCTCCTGCATTAGCCCAGGGGAGAACTGACAAACACTTGGAATAAAGTGGAAGCGGGGGAGGTGGAGGGGCAAGCACTCAGGATGTGTGGGGGGTGGAAATCGATGGAACTTCCTAATCATGGGCTGGAATTGGGGATGAGAGGAAGGCAAGTCTCAAGGAAACTGTGTATACATGTTTTTTGCCTTGAAAAATTGGGTAGATGGTGGTACTTCTTAGGCGGGAAAATGGCAGAAGATGGGCGGGAGCTGGTTTGGAGAGTTAAAAGAATAGTAAGCGCTCACATTTACCAGGTTTTTCCTCTGCGCCTGGCTTGCTTTACATCAGGAAGTCCTCAATCTCCACACTGTTGATATTTGAGATGAGATAATGTTTCATTGTCCTGTACATTGTGAGATGTTAACATCTCTGGTCCCTGCCCACTAGATGCCATTAGTATGCATGCAAGTATACATGCATGAGTGTACACAGAGAGAGAGACAGTTGGACAACCAAAAATGTCTCCAGACACTGCCAAATGGCCCCTAGGGAAAATCATCCCTGGTGAAGAGGCTGTTGTTCTACACGGATTCTCTTCTGTAAGCCTCACAACCACTCTATGAGGTCCATCCTGATATTATCCCCATGTTACAGATGAGGAAACTGAGGCCCAGAATACTTAATTTATCCAAAGTCATGAGTCTTTATTTTTAGCCAAGTTGGGATTGAGTGCCCACTGACCATTGCTATGGTATGAATGTGTCTCTCCGAAATTCATGTTGGAACCTGAGACCCAATGTAATAGTATTAAGAGGTGGGACCTTCGGGATGGGATTAGTGTCCTTACAAAAGGGCTTGAGGGAGTTGATGTGCCCCTTCTAATTCTTTTGCCATGTGAGGACACAGCAAGAAAGCACCATCTTGGAAGCAGAGAGCAGTCCTCACCAGACACGAAATCTTCTGTCCCCTGATCTTGGACTGCTCAGCCTCCAGAACTGTGAGAGATAAGGTTCTGTTCTTTATAAATTACCCAGTCTTGGGTACATTTGTTACGGCAGCACAAACTCACTAAGACAACCATTCGCGGAGAGAGCTCCAACAGGCAGGTGTGTACATGCTACTGAGGTGCAGGGGAGTGTCAGGGTGAAGACAGAATCTGCAATTGGGAGTCCCTGGTGTCCAGATGGGACTTTCACTGTGGAACTGAATGAGGTCACCTAAGGAGAATATAACATCTCCTCTCTTGAAGAACTTCACTTCTATTTTCTCTACTCTCTTCTGCATTACCAGTTAATCATTCCCATAAGCAAACACAGAGTGTCACTGTTCCTTGGTGCCACCTCCCCCTCCAGTGCCTGCCCCATTTCTCTGCTCTCTTTCATAGCAAAATTCCTTAAAGAGTTGGTACAATCTGTCTCTTCAAAATGTCACCATTCATTCTCCCCTCCACCCACTCTAAGAAGGCATTCATCCCGACACTCAACTAAGACTGCAGCTTCCAGCCCATCAAATCCAACGGTCACTCCTCTGTCCCCATCTTACTGGCCCTCTTGGCAGCTTTGGACACAGTTGCGCTCCCTCCTTCTTGAAGCATCTTCTTTCCTTGGCTTCCACAACACCACGCAGTCTCAGCTCCTCCTCTAAGTATGGAAGGGGCCCAGGGTCTGGTCCCAGCCCCCTGCGCTTCCCTATTTACATGAAAGAAAAAATATGGATGGCCAGTACACATTGAAGATTGTGCTCAGCCCCGATTATAACCAAAGAAATGCCCACTAAAACAAATGAGATCGATTTTTAATGTAGCACAATAGCAAAGATTCAAAAGATGAATTATACTCAGTATTGGTATAGACGTGGAGAAACAAGCACTCTCATTTGCGATTGGTGAGAAGATATCATGGTATCATGTTTTTTAGAAGGCATTTTCCCAATATGGATCGAGACATATAAAATAGAATGATCAATCCTATACTTTGTTCTAAACTTTCCTATTGACGTAATTTCAGACTTACAGAAAAATTGCAACAATAATACAGAGAATTCCCAGATACCCTACGCTTCATCCACATCACCTAGATTCCCCAGATATCATCTCACTACATTAGTGTTCTCCCTCTCCCTCTCTCCCTCCTTTTCTCTCTCTCCCCAAATATATATATACACATATGTATGTACACATGGGTGTATATATACACATACATAAGGATACATGTATACACATACATATGTATAAACCTATAGTGTACATGTATGTACACATATATGTGTATATATACACATACATGCATGTATGTGTATATATAATAGTTTTTCATTTTTATACTACATACATCTATATTTTTCTGAACCACTTAGTGGTAAATTGCAGGCATGATATTCTTTTTTTATTTTTTATTTTTTATTTTTTATTTTTAAAGATGGAGTTTCTCCATATTGGTCAGGCTGGTCTCGAACTCCTAACCTCAGGTGATCTCCCCACCTCAGCCTCCCAAACTGCTGGGATTACAGGCGTGAGCCACCGCGCCCAGCACAGGCATGATATTCTTTACCATAAACACATAACCAAAGTACAAGAATCGAAATCAGGAATTAACGTTGATATAATGTTAATTATATTAACTAATATAATCCACAGATCTCAACAGGATCTCACCAGTTGTCAACATGGCACCTCTTTCAGCAAAAGTAAATCCAATATCATGTGTTGCCTCCAATCGTTATGTCTCTTTAGTTTCTTTCAATCTGGAACAGTTCCTCAGTTGTCTGTTTCATGACTTTGTCATTTTTGGAATCCAGTTTTATAAAATTTTATTTTATAGAATGTCCCTGAGTTTGCATTTGGTAGATTCATTTTGGCATAAACACTTGTCTTTCTCTTCCCTCTGCCTGGATATTGATTTCTTAGCTTTTCAAGTTGCTTTTTTCTCCTCCTTTGCATCTCCCTTCAACTATCACCCCTTCCAAAGAGCCTTCCTACCAAACAGAATTACAATCAATTCTCAAATTTTTTTTTTTTAAATTGGCCAAATAATGGAGCAATGTGATGTTTTAGACCAGGGGTTGGCAAATACTATACATGAGCTAAGAATGGTTTTAACATTTTTTTGGTTGGTGAAAAAAAAACTGAAAGAAGAAAATTTTGTGAAATATTCATGAAAATTAAATGAAATTCAGTTTCAGTGTCCACAAATAAAGTTTTATTGGGACATAGCTGGGCCCATTTGTTACATTTATCTGTGGCTACTTTCCTGCTACAATGGCAGAGCTCAGTAGTAGCCACCAAGAGTCATTGCTGTCATCTCCTTGTGTGATTGCTCAGCACGCTACCAACCACATGGCACAACTCCAAGTCGACAGCATGCATATCGCTGTGGGGCAGCATCGTATTTATTTATTTATTTATTTATTGAGATGGAGTCTTGCTCTGTTGTCCAGGCTGGAGTGCAGTGATGCAATCTCAGCTCACTGCAACCTCCACCTCCTAGGTTCAAGCCATTCTCCTGCCTCAGCCTCCTGGGTAGCTGGGATTACAGGCACCCACCACCACGCCCAGCTAATTTTTGTATTTGTAGTAGAGACGGGGTTTCACCATGTTGACCAAGTTGGTCTCGAACTCCTGACCTCGTGATCCACCAGCCTCGGCCTCCCAAAGTGCCAGGATTACAGGCATGAGCCACCGCACCCAACCAGCATTTTATTTTTTTATTACCAGCGCGTACACATCATGTCAAAACAAGAAGAGTGGACTTCCAATGTTGTACTTTTTTAAAAATACATGATAATCATGTGGTAAAATACACGTAACATAAAGTTTGCCATCTTCACTATTTTTAACGCTACAGTTGAGCAGCATTCAGTACATTCACTTTATTGTGCAATCACCACCACCATTCATCTCCAGAACTCTTTTGCTTTGAAAAACTGAAAATCTGTACCCATTAAACAAGAACTCCCCATCCCCCCTCTCCTCCAGCCCCTGACAATCACCATTCCACTGTCAATAAAATAAAATTTCAATAAACTGAGTTTCCTAATTGGCTTTTATTATTGATTCACTAAATGGGTAGCATTCCATCGGTGAACTAGAAAGACACCCCAGTGAGCAGAGGGGGATGGCTTTGGGGCACAAAAGGGCTGAAGGGGAACAGAAACAAGGAACAAAAAGTAGACTGGGCATTTCAAGGTAATTTTCCCTGTTAGGGGGAAAGCAGGGGGAACTTCTCATCACATCAGCTCAGGTTGATTGGGTGGGACCTTGTTTGTTGGTTGCTGTAACTCTGTTTTTTTGGAAACCTGACTGTTTTAAAGGTCAGTTTGATGACGGGGCACCTAGCGTGAGTGACTCCATTCTGGAATCTAGTGCAGGAGCTTAGTCCAAAACAATGGCCTCCAGTGAATTTTATTTAACCCTACTGTCTGTCCCTATAATTTTGACTAATCTAGGTACCTCATAGAAATGGAATTATATGATATTTGTCCTTTGGTGACTGGCTTATTTCGTTGACCATAACATCCTGAAGGTTCGTCCATGTGATAGCATGTGTCAGAATTCCCTTCCTATTTATCTATTTATTTATGTTGAAATAGAGTCTCGCTGTGTCCCCCAAGCTGGAGTGCAATGGCACAATCTCGGCTCACTGCAACCTCCACCTACCGGGTTCATACGATTCTCTTGCCTCAGCTCCCCAACTAGCTGGAATTACAGGTGCGTGACGTCACACCCAGCTAATTTTTTGTATCTTTTTAGTAGGGACAGGGTTTCGCCATGTTGGCCAGGCTGGTCTCAAACTCCTGTCCTCATGTAATCCACCGGCCTCCGCCTCCCACAGTGTTGGGATTATAGGCATGAGCCACTGCTCCCGGTCACTCCTTCCTTTTTAAGGCTGAATAATAATCTATGTATGTATATACCACATTTTGTTTATCTACGTATCCATCAATGGCGGAGTGTCACACTTTTAAGGCCCAGTGAAGCCTGCATTATTTTGTTATCCAATTAGATAGCAACACCTTGTGCTTATTAACCAATGACACTATATCTGTGCTAAAAGACTAGCATACATGTCTTGCTCCGCAATATCTAAAATATTTACTCTCTGGCTGTTTATAGCAAAAGTTGGCCAACCCGATTTTTATTTGATCCTGGCTTCACGGCAGTCATGGAACCGAACTGCAAACCACTTAGTTGCACGCCAATGTTGGCATGGCCCCATTTCAGATACCAACTCAAATGCTCAACCTTTTATCCAAAACTTTGTGTGGACTTCCCTGCAAATGCACTTGACTGCTTCCTCTCAACTTTGCCAGTTCAAACGTCACTCAGAACCACCCCAACCCCCATCTCCACCCACAGGCCAGGTCTGTTGCCATGGTTTGAATATTTGTCTCCTTCAAAACTCATGTTGAAATTTAATCCCCAATCTGGCTGTATTGAGAGGTGGGGCCTTTAAGAGGTGGTTGGTTCATGAGGGCTCTGCCCTTATGAATGGGTTAATCCAGTCATGGATTAGTGAATTAATAAGTTCATAGATTTATGGGTTATCATGGGAGAGGAACTGGTGGCTTCATAAGGAAAGGAAGAGGCCTGAGCTAGGCTGTGGGCACTCAGCTTCCTCACCAGCTGATGTCCTGCACCACCTTGGGACTCTGCAGAGAGTCACCAGCAGCAAGAAGGACCTCACCAGACGCAGCCCCTGGACATTGGATGCAGCCTCCATAACTGTAAGAAATAAATTCCTTTCTTTGTAAATTACCCAGTTTCAGGTATTCTATTATAAGCAACAGAAAACAGACTAAGACACCTGACCTTTCTTGCCCAAACAGTCATTCTGTAAATACTTCCTTATGCCTCTTCTGAACCCAGCCCTTGGAAGCTGACATGAGAGGGAAGGTGACACTTACGCATCCAGACCTGTCCCTACCTTCCCACCCACATGCTCAGCACCTTCCTGAAATTAATCATAGAATATTTAAATTACCTGATCTTAGGTGCTCAGGCTCTGCAGCAGATGTGAATTATACAAGCTCTGAGCTTTTAAACTCTCTTATGCCTTTTCTTTTCTTTTCTTTTCTTTTTTTAATTTTATTTTATTGTTTTGTTTTGTTTTTTGAGACAGAGTCTTACTCTGTTGCCCAGGCTGGAGTGTAGTGACGTGATCTTGGCTCACTGCAACCTCCACCTCCTCTGGCCAGCTTGCCCTTCCCTTCTCTCCTCAACTCTCACCTCTCCCTGTTGAGAGGCCAGTCACTTGTCAAGGGTCTCCCCAAACGTCACCTGCACAGGAATGTGCTCCTGTGTTCCTGAGTGGCGGTCACAGCCCTCCTTTATCCTCATACCTACAAATCACCTCATGCCTACAAATCCCTTCAAGTCTCAGAGCCTCAGTCTCAGCATCTGTCAAATGAGGTGACGAAAAATATGCCCCTCAAAGATTTGTTGTGGGAATGAAACTCAGTAACACAGAAAACAGCCCAGAGCCTGACACAGGGGAGGAGCTCAGCCAGCATGAGCTAAAGACTCCGCTCCAGAACCCTGGCTGGTTGCACCAGATCGGGACCTCCATGGGCAAATGCAGAACCAACTGAACGAGCTGCTGAGCCTGAGCCCAGGAAGAAGGGAAGTGCACACCTGGCAGGGAGGTGCCCATCCAGGACGACTCCCTGAAAGAGGATGAATTGCTTCTGCCAGGAACTATTTAGATGATGGTGGTAGATGGGGGTGAGATGTAGGACGAGGTCAGCACATGATTTCACGCCAGCACTGGAGTAAGAGACGTGGTGGTGGGCGGAGTCAATCATAGCCAGAGTCAATCATCAAGCCTTTTGAGGGGTTAAGAGCTTTGTCCTGAAAGTCAAGCAAAGAAAACGAGGACAAGAACCATGCATTTGTTGAGCGCTTACTATTTGCCTGGTGCTGTGCAAAACGCATAATGTGTTCCAGTTTGGTTTACACCAAAGCTAGCATCAGCACTGAAAGTGTAACAGAAGGGCCAGGTAGACCAGCTTCGAATCCCAGCTCTACCTTGCGCTGGCTGTGTGACCTTGGGCAGGTCACTTTCCCTCTCTGAGCCTCAGTTTTCTCATCTGTAATGTAGGGCAGCAAAAGAAAAAACTTTTCTTTCTATCCTTCTAGGTTCCTGACTGGAGCTCCTGTAACAGAAAAAACAGATTAACAAGGAAAAACCATGCAAATGTATTCAATATAAATTTTACATGAGACAGGAGCCTTCATAAGGAAATGAAGACCCACTGAATGCAGTGTGATCATAGCTCACTACAGCATCAACCTCCTGGGCTCAAGCAATCCTCCTGCCTCAGCCTCTGGAGTAGCCGGGACTACAGTACAGGTATGCAGCACCCAATTTCTTTAGCTGAATCCTGGTTGCTTAAGTGGTGACTCACTGTTCTCGTAAAAACCTTATAACTGTCCCCAGAAACCAGACAAAGTGAGGAGATTCCACTGGATGTCACTTACATACCTGTAGCAGAGTGGTCCCCAACAGATAATAAGTCTTTGAATAGAATCCAGAAGAGAATCAAGCAGTAAATCCATCTGCTGGTGCCATGCCCCTGGTGAGGGCTTCCAGAACCTTCTAATCATCACAGAATCAAGAAGTTTCCAATCATGGCAGAAGGTGAATGGGAGCGGGCATGTCACATGGCACGAAGCAAGGGAGAGAGAGGGAAGGGGTCTTTTAAACAGCCAGCTGTCATGTGAACTAATAGAGTGAGAACTCACTCATGACCGCAAGCAAGGCACCAATCCCTTCATGAGGGATCCACCCCCAAGACCCAAACACCTCCCACTAGGCCCCATGTCCAACACCGGCGATCACATTTCAACATGAGATTTGGAAGGGACAAATATTCAAACTGGATCATTGTGCCCCTGGCCCCCAACTCTCATGTCCTTCTTACATTGCAAAATACGATCACCCCTTCCCAATAATCCCCGAAAGTCTTAACTTGTTCCACCACCAACTCAAAAGTCCAAGTCCCATGTAAGACCCAAGGCAAGTTTCTACCACCTACAATCCTTGGTAAAAAACCAAGTTCTTTACTTCCAAGATACAACGGTGGTACTAGCATTGGGTAAAGATTCCTATTCCAAAAGGCAAAAGGTGGCCAAAGGAAAGGGGAACCGGCCATATGCAAGTCTCAAAACCCAGCAAGAAAGACATTAAATCTTAAGACTCCAAAATCAACTCCCTTGACTCCATATTCTGCATCCGGGGCACTCTGCTATAGGGAGTGGGTTCCCGAGGCCTTGGGCACGCCCAGCCCCATGGCTTTGCTGGGTGGGCACAGCCCACGTGGCTGCTCTCACAGGTTGGAGCTGAGTGCCTGCAGCTTTTCCAGGCTGAGGGTGCAAGCTGCCAGTGGCTCTACCATTCTGGAGTCTGGAGGGCAGTGGCCCTGTTCCACAGCCCTGCTAGGCAGTGCCCCTGAGGGTACTCCCTGTGGGGGCTCCAACCCCACATTTCCCCTCACTGCTGCCTTAGCAGGGTTTCTCTTCTGGGGCTCTACCTTAGCGCCATGCTTCTTTTTTTTTTTTTTTTTTTTTTTTTTGAGACAGAATCCTGCTCTGTCATCCATCTAGGCTGGAGGGCAGTGGTGCAATCTCAGCTCACTGCAACCTCCACCTCCCAGGTTCAAGTAATTCTCCTGCCTCAGCCTCCCAAGTACCTGGGATTACAGGCTCCCACCACCACACCTGGCTAATTTTTGTAATTTTAATAGAGATGCAGT
>NW_022436983.1:10283950-10357978 GCF_009761245.1 Sapajus apella | reverse complement strand
TCATGTTTTCTACAGAGCTTGCAGAACTGAGCCAAATACGCTCCTTTTCCTTATCAATTACCCAGCCTCAGGTATTCCTTCAGAGCAATGCAAAGTGGACTAAGATACCAATTGAATCCAAACTAGTGGTAAGGCCACCTGGAAGGGCATTACTTAACCCCAAATCTCACTTAAGAAATAGGAAACGCAGACGCTGAGCCCAGGGGACACAGACGATGGCACTGCCTTTTTAGGTTATGGGAAATCCTGTTTAAATGGCTAACAATAGGACTGTGTCCTATCAAGACCTTGGGCAAAAACCTCCATCCAAGCCCAAAGTTTCTGTGGACATCAAGGAATCTTGGAGGAGGTGGGATCCCCAAAAACGGGAAAACTAACCTCAAATTTTTCTTGGGGTGACAAGATCATTGTCTTAGTAGGCTCTTATTTTTTAAGCTTGACAAGAATTGAGCAAAGAAATGTTTCAGAGGCCGGGCACAGTGGCTCACATCTGTAATCCCAGCACTTTGGGAGGCCAAGGCGAGCGGATCACAAGGCTAGGAGTTCAAGACCAGTTTGGCCAATATAGTGAAACCCCGTCTCTAGTAAAAATATAAAAATTAGCCAGGCGTGGTGGCATGCGCCTGTAGTCCCAGCTACTTGAGAGGCTGAGGCAGGAGAATCGCTTGAACCTGGGAGGCAGAGGTTGCAGTGAGCCAAGGTATGGGCCACTGCACTCCAGCCTGGGCAATAGAGTGAGATTCCTTCTCAAAAAAAAAAAAAAAAAAATGTTTCAGAGACTCAATTTCAAGTTTGGAATTTGAAATATTTTTAATTTAAGAGAATATGGTCTATGTTAAGTTTGTCCAACCCTTGGCCAGTGGCATTGAATGCAGCTGTGGCTTTGAATGCGGCCAACACAAATTCATAAATTTTCTTTTTTTTTTTTTTTTTGAGACGGAGTTTCGCTCTTGTTACCCAGGCTGGAGTGCAATGGCGCGATCTCGGCTCACTGCAACCTCTGCCTCCTGGGTTCAGGCAATTCTCCTGCCTCAGCCTCCTGAGTAGCTGGGATTACAGGCATGTGCCACCATGCCCAGCTAATTTTTTGTAGTTTTTAGTAGAGACGGGGTTTCACCATGTTGACCAGGATGGTCTCGATCTCTTGGCCTCGTGATCCACCCGCCTCGGCCTCCCAAAGTGCTGGGATTACAGGCTTGAGCCACCGCGCCCGGCGGATCTTTTTTTTTTTTTCTTTTTTTTGAGACAGGGTCTCAGGCTGGAGTGCAGTGGCCAATCTCAGCTCACTGCAACTGCAACCTCTACATCCCAGGCTCAAGCAATCTTCCCACCTCAGCCTCCGGAGTAGCTGGGACCACAGGCATACGCCAACATGGCCAGCTAATTTTTTTGCCATTCTTGGTAGAGACAGCGTTTCATGGGGCCCAAGGTGGTCTCATGTAATGATGGCTGTGAAAATTAAGAGCTAGCCCCCGACTCCCACTTGCCCAGAGACTTAGGGTCACTACAAGGTCTCAATAGCCCATGCATCATCAAGCCAGGCCCTGGTGACTTGTTCTTATCCAGACAGACCAGGCTGGCTTCAGCCAGCATGGGTAGTGCCTGTCTTCAGTTCCTGCCCACCGATAACAGCAGCAAACCAACGCCGACCCTTTTCTAAATACCTCCTATGTGGTAGGGCTTTGCGTGCTTTATCTCATTTAGTTCTTATAATGATCATAGGAAGAAGACACTTTATCACCCCATTTCACAGATGGGAGTATCAAGGCACAGACAGGTAAACGCAGCGCTAGGATTTAAATGCAGCTCCAGGGTTCTCCAATACGTCCTGCTAGACCTCAAGCTCCTGCCCGGCCAAAGAATGGGATCTGTTTAATTACTCGCTCAGAGCAAGCCCCTTTCTCCTTTCTTCCTTAACCTCTAAGAGGCTGCACCAGGTACCTTTTCTCCTGGCGCCTCCTGCTGGAACCTGCGTGTATGGCACAGCCATGCCAATTGCTCAGGGAGGAGCTCACCTGAGGCTTCTGAACACGGGAAGGGCGGAGAAGTCTCCACGCTCCAAGATCTCTAGAATCTGCCCCAGAAAATTCTTTAACTTTCGGTTTGCCTTTCTCAAACGCTAGTCCCCCATTCCCATCGGGGCCTCTTCCCTTGTCATCTAGAGCACAGCCTCCCACCTGCCCTCAGAATCCCTCAAACCCATTCTCACCAGCAGTCAGGGGGTCCTCCCTTCGGCGGCCCCCTCCTGCCCACAAAACCCAGCTGGAATGCTCTCTGGCCTGGCACTCAAGGTCTCCACGGCTTAGCCCCAGACTATTTTCTTGGTCTTTTTTTTTTTTTTTTTTTTTTGAGACCGAGTCCTGCTCTGTCGCCCAGGCTAGAGTGCAATGGTGCAATCTCAGCTCACTGCAACCTCCAACTCCCGGATTTAAGCGATTCTCTTGCCTCGGCCTCCCAAGTAGCTGGGATTACAGGCAACCAGCACAACACCCAGCTAATTTTTTTGGTGTATTTTTAGTAGAGACGGGGTTTCACGATCTTGGCCAGGCTGGTCTCAAACTCCTGACCTTGTGACCCACCCGCCTTGGCCTCCCAAAGTGCTGGGATTACAGGCATGAGCCACCGCGCCCGGCCTATTTTCTTGGTCTTATACCCCAAATCTCCTACAATTTACCCCACACCCTCCTGCGCTTCCACACTCCCCCCACTTGGCTGTGCTCTGCCGCCTGCCAGGAATGTCCTTCCCCCACCTCTGCTTGTCAAACTCCTACCCATTCTTCAAAGGGGAGATGAAAGTCCACCTCCTCCATGAAGCCTTCCCTTCTTGCCTTAGCTAGTATTAAACTTTCCTCTTCTGTTGAAGCCAAGGCTGTGCACAAGAGCCACTGTGCCAAGCCTATCATCTTGTTTAAACCTCACAACCACCTTGGAAGGAGGTGCCATGATTAACCCCCATTTCACAGACGAGAAAACTGAGACTCAAGTGAGATGACTTGTCCAAGGCCTCCCAAGCCAGGAAGGGCTAGGAGGATGTCAATCCAGGTGGACCGATTCTAGAGATGGAAAATGTGACCACCTCATGGGGTATGGCAGAAATCATTATAGTGCCTTCTTCCACTGTGGGTGGAAATGCCTGTGTGGTGGTCTTTCTACACAAGGGTGTGTATGTGTGTGCACGTGTGTTGCATGTGTGTGCATGTGTGCACATGTGTGGGTGCGTGTACATATGGTGTATGTGTGTGTGTGCACATGCATGTGCGTGCATGTATGTGCGTGTATGTGAGTGTGTGTGCGTACACTGACGTGCCTGTAAGTGTGCGCATGCGTGTGCATGTGTGTGTGCATCCGTGCCTGTCTTTTGCACCTGCTGGGCTGCTCATAAGGATGGACCTGTGTCCCACTCCCGCCCGCACAGCAGCTGACTCTGTGATTTATTAAGTGCTCATCAAAACGAATCAACGGCCCAGGCTCACAGGACAAAGGCATTGAGGTAACAAGACAGGATGAGACACAAAAAACCTCCCTCTTTTAACAGGCGACTCCGCGCCCTTGGGCCGGTCACCGCCCCTCCCTGGGCCCCACTCATCCTTCTCTGGGCTTCAGCTGCGCCTCCGTCTGGTGAGACGGTCCCACCGTAAGGGACCTGCCACTGACCTCACGCAAAGGTGGCCCCTGAATCCTGACCCAAACTACCAGGAAAAAGACAGTCCCAAAAGCTAAAGGAAGGTGCTGAGTGGGGTGGGACAGAGGCGGGAGCGTTCCGAGCTCGGCGGCTCAGGCCAGCCAGCGCGGCCTCTCGAGAAAACCGCCTCCTCCCTGCTTCCAAGACGGGGGTCTGGCGCCACCTCGTGGTCGCCGCGTCTTGCAGCCTTCGCGTTTTCCTTTCCCTGCTTTCGCTCCTTTTGCTGTTAACCCCATGGCTGCCCACTGGGAACTCTGAAGCACTTCCACTCTCTTCACCAAACATTTATCTACTGGGCCCAGCTGTGCCCAGGCTCAATCCAGAACAATCAGGAACAAGTTCCTGCCTAACCGTTTAGAGGCGTCTGGATCTGCACTGCCCATAGAAAAATGATGTAAACCAGCAGGGCACGGTGGCTCACGCCTGTCATCCTAAGACTTCGGGAGGCTGGCCGGCGGATCACTTGAGGTTAGGAGCTCTTGACCAGCCTGGCTAGCATGGCGAAACCCTGTCTGTACTAAAAATACAAAAACTAGCTGGGCATGGTGGTGCGGGCCTGTAGTCCCAGCTACCCTGGAGGCTGAGGTATGAGAATCTCTTGAACCCGGGAGGCGCAGGTTGCAGTGAGCCAAGTTCGCACCACCGCACTCCAGCCTGGGTGACAGAGTGAGACCCTGTCTCGAAAGAAAAAGAAAAATGATGCGAGCCACAAATTTGTGCCTCACAGGTAACCACATTTTCTAGTAGCTACATCTTTTTAAAAGCTGAGATAAATAGGTACGATTAATTTCAGCAATACATCTTTGGGCTTTCACTTGCTTGTTTTTGTTTGAGACAGGCTCTTGATCTGTTGCCAAGGCTGGCGTGCAGTGGCACAGTCACCGGTCACTGTAGCCTCAACCTCCTGGGCTCAAGAGATTCTCCACACCTTGGCCTCCCACGTAGCTGGGAGTACAGGGAGTGCAACACCATGCCTGGCTACGTTTTAAATTTTTTGTAGAGACAGGGTCTTGCTGTGTTGCCCAAGCTCATCTCAAACTCCTGAATGTAAATGATCCTCCCCGCTCAGCCTCCCAACGTGTTGGGATTACAGGCATGAGCCACCACATCCAGCCAATAATACTATTTCATGTAATGAAATACATTCACCATATTACGACGTGGAGTCAATCATTTTTTAAATTACCTTCTTTTTCTCCTTCCAATTCTTTGAAATCTGTGTGTATTTTACACCAGGGGTCCCCAACCCCCCGGTTATGGACCATTACGGGTCTGTGGCCTGTTAGGAACCGGGCGCAGAGCAGGAGGTGAGCCGTGGGCTAGTAAGCAAAGCTTCCTCTTTAGATTCTCATCAGGGCACGGACCCTATTGTGAACTGCGCATGTGCGGGATCTAGGTTGCGTGCTTCTCATGACAACCTAATGCCTGCTGATCTGTCACTGTCTCCCACCACCTCCAGATGGGGCCGTCTAGTTGCAGGAAAACAAGCTCAGGGCTCCCCTGATTCTACATTATGGTGAGTTGTAGAACTATTTCATTATATATTACGATGTAATAATATAGAAATAAAGTCCGCAATAAATGTAATCCACTTCAACCGTCCCGAAACCATCCCCCCAACCACCGTCCATGGAAAAACTGTCTTCCACAAAACCGTTCCCTGGGGCCAAAAAGGTTGGGGACCACTGTTTACACCTACAGCACATGTCAATTCCAACCAGCCACATTTCAAGTGCTCAGTAACCTCGTGTGGCAGTGGCTACATGGTGGACAGCTCGGGTCTAGGACCTCACAGGCTTACTCTGACCCCCTGGCAGCCCTTCAGACAACTGGCTTATTACATCTGCAGCGTTCACCTTTCTACCTTTGCTTCACTGACTAGGGATAGAACTCTGGGCTGAACAAGTCATCTTACCCTTGGAAGTATAAACTAAGGGTAATAAAAATACTTACTTCTGGGGTTGTAGCAAGGATTCAGTGGGATACAGATGCAAAGTGCTTAGCACAGGTGCCTGGCAAGAAATAAATGCTCCATAAATGGCGACCTAATGAATCAAAGCCTTAGCCCGTCTTTCGGCACCCTGTCATCTAGTCAAACACCAGTCTAGATGCGAAGATATTTTTCAGATGTGATAAACGTTTAAATCAGCAGACGTTGAGTAGATCGTTCTCTAAAATGTGTGCGGGCCACATTCAATCAGTTGAAGGTCTTAAGAGCAAAGACTGAGGTTTCCCAAAGAAGAGGCAATTCAGCCATCAGAATGCAGCATAGAAACCCTGCTGTTTCCAACCTGTAGATTTCAGACTCAGACTGTGACATAGGCCAGGTACAGTGGTTCATGCCTGTAATCCCAGCACTTTGGGAGGCTGAGGCGGGTGGATCGTCTGAGGTCAGGAGTTTGAGACCAACCAGGCCAATGTGGTGAAACCCCATCTCTACTAAAAATGCAAAAATTAACTAGGTGTGGTGGCAGGCACCCATAATGCCAGCTACTCATGAGGCTGAGGTAGGAGAATCTTTTGAATCTGGGAGGCAGAGGTTGCAGTGAGCCGAGATCATGCCACTACACTCCAGCCTGGGCAACAGAGCAAGACTCCATCTCAAATTTAAAAAAAAAAAAAAAGATCACAACATTAATTCTTCCCTCATTTCTGACTGGCCCGATCTACAAATTTCAGACCTGCCAGCCCCCACAATCATGCGAGCTAATTTCTTAAAATAAACCTCTCTCTCTGCATGTATTAATGTCCTCCAAGGGGATGTAGCCGCAGCAGTGCACAGAACACACACGACGTCCTCGTTCCGAACTCACGCAGCATTAGAACAACGGAACACCCCAGCCCTTCCCTCCCTCCGAGCGCCATGTCTCTCAGGATTGAGAGCTGAGGCAGAGGTTGAATCAACGCCCCGATCTGGAGACTGCTCTCAAGGGAGTGGGACCAAAGGGTGGGCTTTGTCAGGGGAAAGGGACTATGAGGTTGCCAGGCAGGGCCAGGGTTATGGGGACCTGCTCTTGAGGGTACACCTGCAGGTCCCCACGGTGCAGAGTCAGGGGTTGGCGAGGTCCCTAGGCACAGAAGGGTTGCTTTGGGGATCCATGGCCCAGACCCCGACCCCCTCCTTTCTCTGGTCTCCTGCCAGAATTCCTGTCGAATTTGGCTGCCCACAGCAGCCAGAGTGATTCTCCTAAAGCACACTTCGTGCCATTGACACCTTCCAAAGTCCTTCCCAGGCTTCCCCGTGACCCCATAAAAATAAAGCCCAAAAGCCTTGTCCACGACTTACAAGGCTCTGTGTGACCTGGCCACAGCCAGCCCAGCCTCTCACATTGTAGAAGCGTTGAAGTATGTTCTAAAACAGCATGTAGTCAGAAGCCCCTGTTTACGAAAACTTAAAATAACTATATATGCATAGAAAATAACTACTGTCTACTGGAGCTTGAGTCTGTGCCAGGCCACGATGTGCAGAGTCGTTTACTGGGTATCATCTTGTTCCTTAAAACAATTCCTAGGACCTCCTTTGCATAAGAAGAAACAGGCCCAGAGAGGCCCCCAGGTAGGGAGGGGCAGAGCCAGACTTGACCCCAGGTCCACCAAGACCAAAGGCCACGATCTTCACTGCCAAGGTGGTTGGTGTCTCTGTGCAAATTGAAGATAATCACAGCTCCCACCTCACAGGGCTGCAGCGAGGATTAAATGGGCTGAGATGTGTGAAGCTCTCAGAACGGCTCCTGGCATGGCACAGGGCTCAGGAAATGTCCTCACCCGCAGCAGCGTTGATCCGCCTCTGGGCAGCCCGGCCAGATCATACTCACATAGATTCCGACTGATCTCTGGAACTAGGGTCACAGGTGATCAGATTTTTTAGCTTTTCCACAATGACCAGGTAATACTGTTGCATTTCTTTTTTCTTTTTAAATTCTTGCACGTACGGTGCCCTTGGTGAGCTCTTGACTTCCTCAAGGCAGGCCTGTCGATGTTTGAGTGGTCTCCCTTGTTCCCCCACAGCCTGGCACAGAGACCCCCACACCCAGTAAAGGAACAGAACAGAAAACTGCTCAAAAGGGCCCCTCCCAGCCCAGGCACTCTGCCCGCAGGCTTGACAGGGGCAGGTGTTGGAGGGGTGGGTGTCGGTGAGTGCCAGGAACTGGCCTTAGCTAAGCCCCCAAAAGGCCCTGTGAGATGCTCTGTGGCTCTTCCGGACCCCAGGGGAGTGGTGGGAGCAGCCGTGATGCATGAGACCTCCGGCCCTGAATCTACCAACAGCTGTGACCACTTCAGCTATTTTAAACCTCTGGGCACCAGGAAACTCCTGGCCCATCAACCAGGCTCTGGGTCCAACATGATGGCCCAAGCCAGGGCAGGAGCCCTGAGGGTGGGTGGCCAGGTCTCAGCTGGGTTTTTAAGGAGAGGGGGCTTCATTTCTTCAGCCTTGTGCCCGGCTCTGTGCCAGTGTTTTCCACATCTTATTGTCTCATTTGATACCGTCCTTACGCTGTGCTGGGGGATCAGTTATTTCAGAGGCAGAAAATGGGGCTCCGAATGGCAAGGCACATGGGCTTGAGGCTGTACCAAAGCAGAGCGCGACTCCCTCATCTACAAAGCACAGACAGCTTTCTGCTCGTGCCCCCACCCAGCCTTGTCCTTGCTCCCCCAGTGGCCCTGCAAGTTCCTCCCTCTGCTATTCTTAGGAGCTTTGCAACCCAGAGTCAATCCCCCCACCTCCTCAGAGCTCACTGTCTTCATCTGTAAAGCGGCGGAGTTACTGGGAGCATTCAGTGATCTAACTCTAATGCACCAAAAGTGCTGTTTGGAACAGGGCCTGACCCACAGAAAGAACGCAGTAAGTGCCCGACCTTATTTCTGCTTCCCTGGGCATCACGGCCCCATGTTATCTCTACTCTGCCCAGCATCCTGTCATAAGCTGCCCCGGGCCTCTGTCATCGTGGGGCACAGTGTCCTCCCCAACTCTGGCCCAGTCTCCCCATGGGTGAAATGAAAAGTAGAGCCCCAGGAAAGCGAGAACCCCAGTGGGTGCCCATTATCTGCCACACAGTAGGGGCTCCAAAGTGACTCAGGGCAGAGGGGTGACCAGACACCAGCCCACCTCTGGGGGCACCTCGAAGTCTCTCCAAACCACACATTTTGTCCCAGTTTGGCAGGTGGCCAGCCGCAATATTCCTCCTGATGGAAGATGTGCTCAGCCAGGTGCCAGGAGCCCATCAGAAGTTACTGGCCTCTGCCAGGCATGGTGGCTCATTCCTGTAATCCCAGCACTTTGGGAGGCCAAAGCGGGTGGATCATCTGAGGTCAGGAATTCAAAACCAGCCTAGTCAACATGGTGAAATCCTGTCTGTACTAAAAATACAAAATTAGCCAGGTGTGGTGGTGCAAGCCTGTAATCCCAGCTACTTGGGAGGCTGAGGCAGGAGAATCACTTGAACCTGGGAGGCAGAGGTTGCAGTGAGTTGAGATGGTGCCATTGCACTCCAGCCTGGGCAAAGAGAGAGAAACTTAAAAAAAAGTTACTGGTCTCTCCCTGGGTCTGTGAGCTGTGCCGTTAGGGGACAAATACCTCCTGGCTAAAACTTGGGCCTTCCCTCATCTCCACCCACATTCCTCCCAAATCCCTGCCACTCAGGAGCAGCTGGGCTCTTCACCACCTCCTAATTTGGGCCACCTCGGGGAGAAGGTCAGAGTCCAGGGGCTGGTGTGTCAGCACTGGGCACTTGTGGGCCTCACTCTTCTTGTCCGGGGTCACCCCTTCCTGCAGGTCCATCTTCCATCAGCTCTAACTCCTTCCCAAACACACATCCCCTCCACCCCACTCCTTCCCTTCCACGGCCTCTGCCACCCACCCTTAGTTTCTGTCCTCACTTGCCAAAGATTACAGGGGTGACATATGTGTCTGAACAGCGGTTGGCTTGGGTCAGAGGGGAAGGGCTAGGATGCAGGTGGGGCTGGCTCAGGCCCACACCGATTGTCACCCTGCACCTGTCAGTCTGTGTAGCATCCCCCTTCCCTTGGTGGCCCAGGCCAGAACTGGGGTCCTAATCCTTGCCCCTCCCCTCTCCCTCAACCCACACATCCTGTCAGTCACCAGGTGCCACTAAACTCCCAGCCCATAAGCAGTGGCCGGATCGATCCCCGCTCCTCCAGCCCTAGTCACAGCAGCCTCCTGTCCAGGGGCAGCGGGGGCAGCCAGAGCGACCCATTTCACAGCACACCCGATCACGGCTCGCTGAGGCAGCCACTCCAAGGTCCCATCTCCCACCCTGCAATGCCTTGGCTTGGCGTCCTGGTCCCGTCAGCTGCCGGGTTCCCCACCCCCACTGCTTCCCATTTTCCCTATGGTGAGGTCCATCTGACTGGTGGGGGGTGGGGGTATAGGGCTGTACCCGGCTTTGTACAGGCGGCTCCCTCTCCTCGCCTTTAGTTTGCAAACGCCTCCTTTAAGTAGGCTCGGGCATCCTCTTCTCTGGAAAGGCTTCCAGGACGCTAGGCTGGATTAGGGCTCTCTCTTTGTGCTCCCAAATTGGCATTTTCTGCCCCACTTGGCTGGGGCGTCAGGAGGGGAGTCAGGGCCCTGCGTCCTGGCGCCCAACACCTGTGCGCCCACCTTAGGTTTGTTGAATGAATGAATGAGGAAACCAACCAGGGAAAGCACCAAACTGGCTTTGATGACTTCACCGCGACCGCCGTGGGGCGGGACGAGTTGGGGGCGGGACCACACTTGACGAACAGGCCCACAGCCCACTGCGAGAGGACTGAGGCGGGCCGCCACGCCCACGCCCCACCCACCGGCTCTTGGATAAGGCAGCGCGCGGGGCTGTGGGGCGCAGGCTGCTGGAGAAGGCGCACCTGCTGCAGGTGCTCCCGGAGGCCCCGAACCAGCGAGCGCGGGCACTGCGGCGGGGAGGATGCTGCGCGAGCGGACCGTGCGGCTGCAGTACGGGAGCCGCGTGGAGGCGGTGTACGTGCTGGGCACCTACCTTTGGACCGATGTCTACAGGTGAGCTGGCCCACGGTGGCGCCCGGGCCGAGATCTCGCGCCCAGAAATCCTGAGACGCGCAGACTCGGGGACGTGGACAGCCTTTCTCCAGCCCGAGTCGTCCCTCATCCCGAGGCCCCCGAGTCCAGAAAGCCTAAGAACCTCATCCAGAAACCTGACAACCCCCGAACCTCATGTCCACCTTCCTGAAACCCTGAGACTCTCCCAGACCCCCTAACACAGCCTCAGCCCCACCTCCCTTACGACCCCTTTCGCAGACCCTCCCCTTCACCCGTGACGCCCCGTCTGGGCCTCTCCAGTTCTCCTCCTGGGGACCTCCCACCCCTTCAGCTTACCCGCCGCCCTCTCCCCTTTCACTTCCCCTCAGCACGTCCCTTCCCCTCGACCCACCTCAGCCCAGCCCCTCTCTTGCTTCCCACTCCCAGCTCAGCAGAGCTCCCGCAGAGACTGGGGTAGGGCCCAAAGGGAGCTGCCCTGAGGCGGAATCTGGGCCTGGAGGTTGCTCAGGCTCCGATTTCGCCCTGTGGGGGCTGCTGGTGGTTGCTTGTCCCCAGGCACTGGCCCTGAGCTCCGTGTCCCCAGATGCCTTTGCCTTACTTCATTCTGAGACCACATAAGGACCATATTCCACCGAGCTGACGACGGGGACTTGGGGTGTACAGTGGTATACTTTGTTGGAAGAGGGACCCTGATTTAGAATTCTGCTCCCTCCCCTTCTCTCTGTCCAAGAACTTGGTTGAGTGCGGGATTTCTGAGACAGCTGGAAGTAGGGTAGGGCCCTACCACTCCCCCCAAATCCCAGCAGGCAGCTGAGTCCAGTGATCTGTCTCCCTGAGTACATGGCATGGGCCTTGGAAAGGTGTTACTGGTGTGAATGAAGGGGTGGGGCCATGCTGGGGTTTGATCCGCACCCTCCATTCCAAGCATTTAAAACGCCCCCCATTGCTAGGGTTTGAGGGGTCAGTGCTGGGGACCGAGGGCAGGCAGGACTCTGAGGTGGGACCCTGTGCTGACACCAGACGGGCCCCCTAACCTCTCTCTGCCTTACACTGAACTCACACGGAGGCACCATCATGGTTTATTGCTCCCAAATCATCCTGACACCTGGAGCACCTGCCTCTCCCAGGCCCCCACCAACCCGTCATGTGTCTCCCCACACAGCCCTGGCAGCCCTCCCACCTGCCCAGCCAGTCTCCTGCCACCTCTTCAGAGGCACTGGCCACGCTGATACCACCAAGACCCAGGACCAGGGACTCACTCCAGGCCTCTGCCCCTGGCCTCAACCTCTGCCTCCCCCATGTAACCTTAGAGGTGGACTGGGTGGTCTCTGAGGACAAGAAGACAGCAGTCGGGGATGGTCCGGGCACCAGTGGGCTGGAAGAGCTCCCCGGCCTTCCCCACCCCCAGCACTGGACTGGGCGCCGATAGGGAGTGGGCATGGAGCCAGGCTGCGCAGGTCTTTAAGCCTCAGCTGTCACCATACCCACCTGATTATTTGCTGGGGCATGGTTGGTGCAGCCTGAAAGGCTGGCAGGATGCCCCCAGTCAGGGGTGGGGAGCAAAGGAGGGGTCCTGCTCAGGCCCCTGCCCTCACTCTATTCAGGCAGAGAGAGGCCCGGCAGGGGTGGCGGCAGAGTGGGGCAGATGTGGACTCAGCCTCCCTCCACAGGGGGCAGCAGTGTGACTATTCCCCTTGTTCTTTCTCGGCAACTGTAAAGACCCTCACCCCCGCTCCCCACCGGCACTTAAGATTCTCCACCACCATTGAGAGGGCAGTGCGCTCCAGACCAGTACTGTCCAAAAAAGTCCAACTTGAGCCACAATAAAGCCACATTTGGACTGTCTTTTTTTTTTTTTTTGAGACGGAGTTTTGCTCTTGTTACCCAGGCTGGAGTGCAATGGCGCGATCTCGGCTCACCGCAACCTCCGCCTCCTGGGTTCAGGCAATTCTCCTGCCTCAGCCTCCTGAGTAGCTGGGACTACAGGCACGCGCCACCATGCCCAGCTAATTTTTTGTAGTTTTAGTAGAGACGGGGTTTCACCATGTTGACCAGGATGGTCTCGATCTCTTGACCTCGTGATGCACCTGCCTCGGCCTCCCACAGTGCTGGGATTACAGGCGTGAGCCACCGCGCCCGGCCCCACGTTTGCATTTTGAATGTTCTAGTAGTCCACATCTTTTTAGAAGTTAAAAAAGGCATAATTTTAATCTTATATTTTATTTAACCCAATATTTTAAAATATTACTATTTCAACATGCAATCAATATAAAAATTATTAATGAAATGGTTTATATTCTTTTTTTTTTTTCCATGCTAAGTCTTTGTAATCCAGTGCACTTTTTTTTTTTTTTTTCGAGGCAGAGTCTTGCTCTGTCACCCAGGCTGGAGCGCAGCAGTGTGATCTCAGCCCACTGCAACCTCTGCCCACCAGGTTCAAGTGATTCTCATGCCTCAGTCTCCTAAGTAGCAGGGACAACAGGTGCCTGCCACCACATCCGGCTAATTTTTGTATTTTTAGTACACACAGCATTTCACTATGTTGGCCAGGATGATCTCAAACTCCTGGCCTCAAGTGATCCACTCACCTCGGCCTCCTAAAGTGCTGAGATTACAGGCATGAGCCACCGCGCCCGGCCTTCCAGTGCACAGTTCACACTCCAGCACATCTCAGCGTAGGCTGAGCACATCTCAGGTGCTCACTGGCCACCATGCTGGCAGCCACTGTCTTGGACAGCACAGGCCTAGTGCAGAGTTCTCAGTGTCGGCACTGTTGCATTTTGGGCTCCACATTTCTTTGTTGCAGTGGGATATTTAGTGGCATCTCTGACCTCTGTCCCCTAGATGACAGTAGCAACCCCCAAACTGTGATGACCAAAAATGTCTCCAGACAGTGCCAGCAGTCCCCTGGCATGGGGTGTGGGGGCGAAATCACAGCCAGTTGAGACTCACTGGTCCAGTGGAAGGAAGCCACTCCCAGGACTAAGGAGCTTGAGTTGTTACTGCTTTATTACTCGAATTATGTAGTCATGAGAGCAACTGTCAGCACTGATAACAGGAGGAGGTACTAGTGGGCATGTGTGAACTGAACCCACCACCTCCTTTCTTCCTCACTGTAGACCCTGATCATCCCATTTTACAGATGAGGAAGGTAAGGCTCAGAGAGATGAAGCCATTTGTCCAGTGTCACACAGGACTCAGGTCCAGGTCTGTCTGACTCAGAAATCATGCTCTTATCCCCCACTCTGTCCTATGTGACCCTAAAACTGGAAGGCTGAACTGGGCAACCCTCTCAGCCTCTGTCTCTTCGACCCTGGCTGTGAGCCTGCTGTCCCCAGAGACTTCACCAACTACCATTTGGCCTTTCACGTTTCCCTGAGTCCTTTGCATCCCAGACACAGGTCTTGGCTCAAGACTCCAAGGGATGCCCCCAGAGCCTCCAAGTAGACTCCAAGGCACAAGACCCAGAGGGTGCTGGGCCCGGTTTATTAGGGAGTGGCGTCCTGACCCTCACTCCTTCTGAGTCGCAAAGGTGAGTGAACTGGCCTCAGCACCCACTCCCTTCCCCAAGGGCTCTGGGCCTCCTTTCCTGTAATACAGACACGGCCTGTTCCCCTACACACACACAGCAGGGGCCTCTCCAGCCCCATTCCTCAATAGACCTTGTGGTCGTGGCAAGCACTGCCCTACCAGCTTCCATCCACAGACTGTGTGACCTTGAGCAAATCACTTTACGTCTCTGAGCCTCCACTGACCCAAATGAGGGTTGATCAGAGAACACGAGGAAGGACCTTGTGTCCAGTAGAAATTGTACACTCAGGGTCACAGTTACAAACAATCGACCACTTTGCTGCCCCATGAGGGGTCATCCAGGCCACCATAGGCAGGGGTGCTCTGGGCCACCCACGCTTTCCCAGCAAAACTGGCTCCTTTGAGGATGGATGCCTTGACACAGCCACATTCTGACTGCTGGTCTCCAGCAAACAATGAATACATACACAGAAAGAAGGAAGTAGTGTGTTTCTTAGAGGCTGTACTTTGAGATTGTTGTTAAAGATACTCGCTGTTTCCTTCTACTCTTCCCAAATACACTCATCTTAGTCTTGGCACAGGTGTGCCTGGCCCACACACCCTCCTCCAGTGGTGGCTTTAGCTGATAGCCACTTCTTCGGGGGATTGGCCTTGGTCCCCATCTGATTCGGGCTTGACGTTGGAGAGAGGGCACAGAAGGAGTGCCTGGGTCAGTTCCATCCTGGCCATCTATGTCTCGTGAACACTGGAGGCATGACACTCCCAGAGTCTGGAAGGATTAGAGAGAGGGCACCCCCGGAGTACAGTAGGTAGCAGCGTGGTCACCCTCTGCCCACAAGCTGGGCCTCGGGAATGGCTTCTTCTGTCCCTCCCTCGGCTTAGGCTTCTGTCAGAGAGTGAGAGTTCTCGAGAAGGCAAGGGTCTTCTTTTCCTCCCTGGTGGACAGAGGCCAGGATCCAGATCCTGAGGTCTGCAGGAGCTTCAGGACACTGGGATGACGTGAACACTGTCCCTTTGCCTGTGCAAAGCAGTCTCCTGGTTCCATCTGCGTCCGTGAGGTGGAGGTGGGAGGAATCCCTTCCCTGGGATTCCCCAAGGCAGAGGCTGACCAGCCATTGTCCCAGCAGGAGATAGAAAGAGGATAAATGTCAGCTAGTAATATCAGGTCAATAATAATAATTTGCCCATAACTCCCTGGCAGAAGATGAGAGGGCGGCATCAGGCAGACGCTCCTAGACTTTGGCACAAACTCACTCCCAGACCGTGTCTCTTGGCTGGTGTGAGGGCTAGAGATGTACTTCCTTTTTTTAAAAGTGTCATTAGACCAGGAAGGTCTGACAGTGTTGGGGGCCTGGGGTGCTATGCACTCCCCTCCCCATAATGCACCAGGCCCCACCTCACTGATCTCTCCTAGCAATTCCCCAGCACTCCATTCTGGCCACACTGGCTTTGTGGATACCGTTAGCCCTTGGCTGCGCCAAGCTCGTTCCCTCTGCAGCACCTTTGCTCTTACTGTTCCCTCTGCCTGCAACACCATCTCCCAGAGCCCCACAGACCTGACTTTCATCACTCAAGTCTCATCTCCAATGTCACCTCCTCCAGGCAGCTTTCTTTGACTACCCCATGTCATGGTGCCCTACCCTGATTCTCGAGAACTCTGTCTCATCACACTTTTTTCTTTGCACATCTTCTCATTGTTTCTCAATATTACTAGTGTATATTTACTGAACACTTATTTTGTGCCTGACAGCCTTCTCAACACTTTGCAAGCTCATCTCACGGGCATGTAATAACTACGTATTTAAACCTTGCAACAACTTTATGAGTGAGGTACAATTGTTGCCCCCCTTTTGCAGTTGGGGAAACTGAAGGAAGAAATGTTTGTCCAGGATGGCACAGCCAGTAAACTGTGGGGTGCAGAGCCCAGGCCACTGCCTGCTCTGCCGGGCTGCCCTCCTGGCACTTGTGTTTCAGTGGTCCTTGTTCGTGGTCCTCCCTGGAGTCAATGAACAGTTCCCTGGACGGATGGATGGACGGATGGATGGGTGGATGGATGGATGGATGGATGGATGAATGTGGCGTGTGACTGGGCTGTCATAGGGCTGAGCTCCCCACCCTCAACCTCAAGGGACAGACACCATTGGATGGGCCTGTGGAAGGTCAAGGGCACGTGGCCAAGCTTGGCCCGAGCCACGCTGGCTCCTGAGAGAATGACGGTGGGAGGAATTCAGGCCAGGTCAGGTGGTTCATAAATCAGAACAGCACCCAGAGCCCTCAACCCCAAACAGGAGGCCTTGCCAGGAGTCGCTCCAGGGCTCTGGTTTCAGGCTAGTTCCCTGGCATTGGGAGTGTTCTAAGGAGGACAGGGCCCACAGTCCCCTGCATAGCTGGGGTCCCTGACACCTTCACTTATTGATTGCAGGGCCCTGCGTTGGGATGGGAGCCCAGTGGCAGGGGCTCACCCCAGACCCCACTCCTAGCTGGCCAGACACACCTGCCACACTTTGGAGGAGGCAGTTTCTGAAGGCTGCTCTCTCCCACCCAGCCACGCCAGACCTTGTACCCAGGGGTGTTGATGGGCCCAGGCCTGCTTCTCTCTGTCATCCACCCAAGGGCCCAGGACAGGAAGCCAGTCTTTGGTGTCCCTTCTCTGAGTCTCAGAATCCCACCTGTGAAATAAGTAGGGGGCTCTCATTCGGCTTTCTCCAGAGCCAGGCCTGACCCTCCCCTCTGCCCCGCACCAGGCACGCCTACCTGAGGAACCTCAGGGAAGGCTCCAGGCTTCAAATTCCCTCCCAGGGAGGGGGCATCCAGGCCCAGGCCTCAGAGAGCTTGTGTTGCCCTTACACCCAGCCATGACTGTCCCTGAGACTTGAAGCAGGTGCTGGCCTTCTAGGGGCCTCAATGTGCTCATCTGTAAATGAGCACATTGGTAATTGGGCCTTATGGGTAATCGAAAGAATAGACTGAGACCCTGTGGGCCACGGGCTTAGTACAGAGCCTGAGACGTAATAAATGCCAGTTCCCCGGTGCTCTAGTGGTTAGAAAAATAATGATAACAGCAAATACTCAGCAAATTGTTATGTATTAGTACTGAGCTCATTATGAAAACAAGTAATAATGAGACATGATCGCCGTGCTCAAAGAGTTCATAGCACTTATGGGAGAGAAATGTTGAACTGCATTTATTTTATTTATTTATTTATTTATTTATTTATTTATTTTTGAGAGAGAGTCTCACTCTGTCGCCCAAGCTGGAGTGCAATGGTGCAATCTCGGCTCACTGCAACATCTGCCTCCCAGGTTCAAGCGACCCTCCTGCCTCAGCCTCCTGAGTAGCTGAAACAACAGGTGCACACCACCATGCCCAGCTAATTTTTTGTATTTTTAGTAGAGAGGGTTTCACCATGCTGGCCAGGATGGTCTTGATCTCTTGACCTCATAATCCACCCACCTCGACCTCCCAAAGTGCTGGGATTACAGGCATGAGCCACCGCGCCCGGCCAGAACTGCATTTTTTAACTGTTGTTTGAGACACCAATAAACGGAGGGAGAGATTTTTTTTTTACTAATGAGATCAAGGATGACTTCCTGGAAGAAGTGGCAACTGAGCTGGATTCAGAGTGAGACCAAGAACATGCCACTCAGAGGCAGAGATCACTGTCAGGAAAGTTGGGGGCACACAGAGACAGAAAGGGCATAGCTTCAGTGGCCTGAAGTATAAGGCTAGAGGGTCAGGGAGCTCTAACCGGGCCTTGAATGCATTGTTCGGGCATTGGACTGTGTTCTGTGAGTAGCAGGGAGTCACTGAAGGTTTCTGAGGAGAGGGGTAGCTATAGATCAGAGTGTTTCTTCCCTAAGGAGAGGTCCAGGAAAGCTGGATGCTCCAGATGGTGAAGGAGGCTGGCTGAAGACAGACGTCACGGTTTGCCTCCACTGATCCCTTTCAGGGCAGCGGCCCGCCCGCAGGGCTCCAGCCACCAGCATGCCGAGCACCAGGTGTGAGGTCTGGACTGGGGTCATCCTGTCTCCGGTCCTTGCCTGCCTCTTGCTTGCCGTGGGGTTGCATGCCAGGCTGGCACCCATGACTCCCCCCCTCAGACTCCTCTAAAGCCCCAAGAGCAGGATGTCACACCCAGGCTGCCAGGAGCTGGGGTCACTCTGGGGATGAGCCCCGGCTGGTGTTAACGAGGGCCAGGCCAGCCGGGCAAGTTGAAAGCGCCAGATGCCAGTGAGGAGTAGGCGCTTCGTGCTCTCAAGTCTGGGGCTGGTGAGCCACCCCAGCCCTGCAAGGCCAAGCCGGTGGCCCTCCCCGCTGAATGAGCCAAGAGCAGAGAGGACCCATGTCTCCTAGAGACCACGAAGCATTTGTGGAGCTGGGCAGATGCCCTTTGACACCAACCAAGTGGCCATTTCTCTCCATTTCCACAGCCACTATCTGGTCCCAAGACAACATCATCACTCATGTGAGCAGCTGCAGCCACCCTCTCCCCAACTTCTGCTGCTGCTCCCCTGAAATCCATCCCCCACCTTGCATTCCAGGTGATCCTGCACCCTGGATGATCTATCTACGGTGCAAAACTGATCGTGCCACCCCCACTTAGAAACCTTCCGTGATTTCCCTCTACAGTCAGGAGAAAGGCCAGCTCCTTGCCATTATCTAGAACCCCTGCTCCCACCACCCTCCAACCCCCTTGCTCACAAACTCCAGACACACTCCCCTCCTTCCAGTTTCTCCAACATGCACGACTAACCTCCACCTCGGGCCATCACGCAAGCTGGCCTGTTGCTTGGAGATCTCTGCTCCTCTTTCTCTCCTCCCTTGTCCAACTCAGTGGTTGTCAAACTGTGGTCCCTGGACCGGCAGCAACAACATCACCTGGGAGCTTGTTAGAAATGCAGTTTCTCAGGCCGGGCGCAGTGGCTCATGCCTGTAATCCCAGCACTTTGGGAGGCCAAGGCAGGTGGATCATGGGATCAGGAGATCGAGACCATCCTGGCCAACATGGTGAAACCCTGTCTCTACTAAAAATAAAATAAAATTAAAAAATTAGCTGGGTGTGGTGGTATGCACCTGTAGTCCCAACTACTCAGGAGGCTGAGACAGGAAAATGGCTCGAACCCAGGAGGTGGAGGTTGCCGTGAGCCGAGATTGCGCCACTACACTCCAGCCTGGGTAACAATGTGAGACTCCATCTCAAAAAAAAGAAATGCAGTTTCTCAGGTCCCACCCCACGGCTGATAAATCAGAAACTCAGGGGCTGGGCCCATTCACCTGTATTTTAGCAGTCCCTGTAGGTAGTGGTAATGCACACTCAAACTTAAGAATCTCTGGTTTAATTAATTCTTTTTTTAACAGTCAGCACGGCAATGGTGTAATGAATTCTCACCTGTCCTCTAGAGTGTAAGGTTTAGACCTTAGTTCAAATGCCACTTCCTCAGGGAATCCCTCCTGGAACCCCAGACTGGGGACTCATGGCACCCTATCCTTCTCCTTTATAGCAATTATCACAGCTGTAATCATGTAATCGACTGAAAGTCTGTCTTTTCCATTCAGGCACAGTGGCTCAGCACTTTGGTAGTCTGAGGTGGGCAGATCACCTGAGGTCAGGAATTCCAGACCAGCCTGGACAACATGGTGAAACCCCAACTCTAGTAAAAATACAAAAATTAGGCTGGGCGCGGTGGCTCAAGCCTGTAATCCCAGCACTTTGGGAGGCCGAGGCGGGTGGATCACGAGGTCAAGAGATCGAGACCATCCTGGTCAACATGGTGAAACCCCATCTCTACTAAAACTACAAAAAATTAGCTGGGCATGGTGGCACGTGCCTGTAATCCCAGCTACTCAGGAGGCTGAGGCAGGAGAATTGCCTGAACCCAGGAGGCGGAGGTTGCAATGAGCCGAGATCGCGCCATTGCACTCCAGCCTGGATAACAAGAGTGAAACTCTGTCTCAAAAAAAAAAAAAACCAAAAATTAGCTGGACAAGGTGGTGGGCACCTGTAATCCCAGCTACTCAGGAGGCTGAGGCAGGAGAATCACTTGAACCCGGGAGGTGGAGGTTGCAGTGAGCTGAGATCGTGCCACTGCACTCCAGTCCAGGTGACAGAGCAAGGCACTGTCTCAAAAAAATATATATCTGTTTTTTCCATGGGCCCACGGAATGTGTTCGCTTTTTCACCAATGTACCCTCCAACACCTAGAACTGTGCCTGGCACATTGTAAGTGCTCAGTAAATACATGTTGAGTGAATTAATAACCATATAAATAAGCCCTCCTCCTCCAGCCCTCCCGGAACAAACATTTATATACGCGCCCATACTAGGCCAGGTGCTGAAACAAACAAGCTAAAAAAGATGCAGAGTGTGGTGCTCCCCTCCCTGTGTCCATGTGTTCTCCTTGTTCAACACAAAATGGGGGAGGGACAGTGGGGGGTGGGGAGCTGGGGAGAGATAGCATGGGGAGAAATGCCAGATATAGGTGATGGGGAGGAAGGCAGCAAATCACACTGCCACGTGTGTACCTATGCAACAATCTTGCATGTTCTTCACATGTACCCCCAAACCTAAAATGCCATAAAATGAATTAAAAAAAAAAAAAAAAGATACAATCCCTGCCTTCAAGGAGTGAGCTGCCAAGAGGGCCAGGCAGTAACTGTGGGGGCGACTGGATTGAGTTAGGTCTTCAAGGAGAGATGGACATTTGCCAGGCAGACAAGTCAGGAAAAAGTCTTGCTGGTAAAAGAAACGACATATGCCAAGTGCACAGTGAGATGGAACAGTGCAGGCACTGAAGCGGTGGAAGGAATCGCAGAAAATGAAACTCGAGAGTCAAGCTGAGGTGCAGTGGCCAAATGACCCTAGTTCGACACCAGGATGAAGAGTTTGGATTTTCTTGTATGGGTAGGCACTGAGGAGCCAGTGAATATTTTCAAGAAAGCAAACGACCTGATTTCTGTTTTTTTAAAAAAGTCACTTGGGTAATACAGTTTGGAAAGCCAAGAAGGGCAGGTGCATTCATTCACGTATTGCCAAAGACTACATTGAGCATAGCCATGTCCTGGGTTGTGGGATTCAGCAGTAGGCAGAGACGTGGCACAGGGATTGGCAGACTGTCCCTCCATCGGTGCCTTCCTTAGCCTCTCTCTAATCAGCAAGGAGGTCATAACCACCCCCATGTCCCCTCCCTTCCCCTCAATACTGTCCTGGGCCCCTCCCCAAAGCCTCCAGGGACAGCCGAGGTGCCTGAAGCCCCTGGCTCTCAGGTTTCTGCGAGAGGGATTCTAAAGGGTTCTTTGTGTGGAGGAAGGCAGCCAGCAGGATCTGCAGGGGGACAATGGGCCCCTTTGTTGCTTCCGCCAGGGCCACTCCAAGAATAGCTGTTTGCTCAGCTCAGAGCAGGGTTGGTGCTGGGGAATAGGAGGGTGTGGGGCCCTGGAGCTGCGATGTGGGCTGGGCATTAACCCTCTGGAGCCTCTGAGGCCTCCTTTGGTTTCTCACTGGCCCAGAGGAATGAAGGCGGGCAGGAAGCATCACTTACAGTAACTGAGTCAGGGTGCTAAGAGATCATCTTGTAAAACATCTTTTCCTAAACAGAACTGTGTGAAGAAGCTCAATATATAGGACCACTGCTTTAAAAAAAATGTACCCTTCTAGGGCCAGGCATGGTGGCTCATGCCTATAATCCCAGCACTTTCGGAGGCCCAGGTGGGCAGATCACTTGAGGTCAGAAATTCCAGACCAGCCTGGCCAACATAGTAAAACCCCATCTCTACTAAAAATACAAAAATTAGCCAGACATGGTGGTGCATGACTGTAGCCTCCACTACCTGGGAGACTGAGGTGGGAGAATCACTTGAACCCAGGAGGCAGAGGTTGCAGTGAGCCGAGATCGCACCACTGCACATCAACCTGGGTGACAGAGCAAGACTCTGTCTCAATTTAAGAAAATAAATAAATAAATAAATAAAAGTAGTAGTGGCTCTGGTTAAGATGGGGGGAGTGAGGGAGGCAGGAAATCCCAAGCTTGCTTGCTTTTTTTTTTTTTTTTGAGACAACGTTTTTGACTCTGTCGCCCAGGCTGGAATGCAGTGGCGTGATCTCAACTCACTGCAACCTCCGCCTCCTGGGTTCAAGTGATTCTCCTGCCTCAGCCTCCTGAGTAGCTGGGGCTGCAGGCACACACCACTACACATGGCTAATTTTTAGATTTTTTTAAAACAGAGACAGGGTTTCCCCATGTTGGCCAGGCTGGTCGTGAACTCCTGACCTCAGGTGATCCATCTGCCTCAGCCTCCCAAAGGGCTGGGATGATAGGCATGAGCCACCACGCCCAGCCATCCCCAGCTTTCTAGAGCCTTCCTCCTCACCCCTCCGCCCAGGGCCTCTCTTCTGCACTCTCTGGACTCAGCCACCTCTGCTCTGGTTCGACCCTCTCATTTAACACTGGATGAAACAGAGAGGGAAAGTCCCTGGCCCAAGGCCACCCAGAGCATTGACGGGCAAAGCAGAGACTTGCAGGAGAGAAATGCTTCCCAGACCAAGGCCACGGTTTCCCAGACTCTCATGGCTTTTGCCAAAACTGTCTTCAACCTGTCGCACTATTAACACTTTTCGTTAATCCAGCTCACATTTCTCTTAGTCATTTTATTTTAAACAGAGATTTTATGGCATTACCATACATGGCAAGGCTTTATCAGTCACCATAAAAAGATACTGCATTTGATAAACACATAAGTCTTCTAGATTGTTCCTCCCTGTGCCACCTAAAGCACCTGAGATGGATACCCACCCTTCTCCTTGGGAATGGCTCGCCTTCAGTCCCACTCACCTCTGCCCTCTTTGCTGGGTGTATGATGGGCCAAGCTCCAGACCAGGCTCTAAAGAATGAGGAAGAGAGAGGCCAGACCCTGCCCTCAGAGGGTTTATAACCCAAAGGAGAGCAGGTACCACGTGGCAACTCAGCAAAACATGGCCCCAGCCCTAGGATGGGTAAAAGACAAGAGCTGTGGGCAGAAAGTTGGCAGTCCTGAGGCGTAGGGACTAACACATGAACACTCAGAAGGTGCAGACTCCCTCAAGTCAGGGGCAAAACTGGGTTAAAACCCAGGTCCTCTGCACATGCACCCTCAGTCCAGGGCTTTTGTCCAGACTCCGCACCCCTCTTAATGATGGACGTGGCCAGGCTTACGCCTGTAATCCCAGCACTTTGGGAGGCCTGAGGCAGGCGGATCACTCAACGTCAGGAGTTCGAAACCAACCTGGCCAACATGGTGAAACCCCAAATCTGCTAAAAATATAAAAATTAGCCAAGTGTGGTAGCGGGCACCTGTAATCCCAGCTACTCGGGAGGCTGAGGCAGGAGAATCACTTGATCCCGGGAGGCAGAGATTGCAATGAGCTGAGATGATGCCATTGCACTCCAGCCTGAGCGAGAGAGCAAAACGACTCCTTAAAAAAAAAAAAAAAAAAAAAAAAGATGGATGTGGACAGGGGACAGCAGGCCATGGCCAAGAAGTTTCCAGTCTCACATCAGCCCTGTGTCCCAGGTGGGCTGTGGAGTTTGGAAAGGAGCAGGACAAGAACCAGAGCGTCCTTGGGGTGTCTTCAGTGAGCTCCTCTCCCAGCACTGGGCACAGGCTGCCGAGCCCATCCCCACTCTCCTGCCACAGCCCAAGATCAGTAGTCTTTGCCCGTAGCCCCTGAAGTCTGTGGCCTGGGTCAGAGAGACGCTGCCCGACAGCCCTACAGACTCACGCTCACAGCCTTGGCCAGCCCAGCGCTCTGAGCAGTGGACCGCAGTGCTGAATGTCTAGACCAGCGGTTCTCAAAGTGTGGTACTGGGACCAGCAGCATCAACAGTTCCTGGAAGCAAGTTAGACACGCAGATTCTTGGGCCCTACCCCAGACCTCCTGAATCGGACGCTCTGAGGTGGGGCCCCGTAGTTTCGACAAGCCCCCAGGTGCTGCCACCGCCGCTGCTTCTGCGGTTTAATAGCCACTGGCCTACACGTGTCATTCAGCCCTGGCCTCTGTTTCCACCTTCAGCTGCCCCAGCACCCTCAGCCTCTGCCGTTCCCACCAGCCTCCCCAGAGATGGAATCCACAAATCTACAGCCTTCAAAGAAAAACACCCTATAGATTTGAACAGCACCCCCAATGATTCTGATGCCTGCCATAGTTAAGAACTCCCGGGACCCAAGAGCTCCAGGCCCCCAAAATAGCAGCTGTGCCTTTGAGACAGGCTTACACATATGTCTTGGTCACAAATCCCATGAGAATCCCACCTAAGTCCCTCTGAGCCCTCATGGGCCTTCAGACCAGTGGCTGGATTTAGCAAAGCCGCCAGCCCTAGGCACCTTCCTCCCTTAGTCCCCTGTCCTTCCTGTCACCTCTCCTTAAGCCAACAACAAAACACCATGGACAGGGTGGCTTAAAAACAAATTAATCTTCTCACAGCTCTGGAGGCTGGAAGTCTGAGATAAAGGGAGAGGCATGGTGGGAATCTGGTGACGGCTTTCTTTCTGGCTTGCAGATGGCCACCTTGTCACTGTGTCCTCACATGGTCTTTCCTCAGTCCACGGAGAGAGATCTCTCCCTATCCACCTGTCTCTCCCTCTCTTGCTCCTCCTCCTCCCCCTCCTCTCTCTTCTTCTCCTATTTGATTAGAAGCCTGCCCTTGGCTGGGCACAGTGGTTCACACCTGTAATCCCAGCACTTTGGGAGGCTGAGGTGGGTGGTTCACCTGAGGTCAGTTCAAGACCTGCCTGGCTAACATGGTGAAACCCCATCTCTACTAAAAATACAAAAATTAGCTGGGTATGGTGGCATCCTCCTATAATCCCAGCTACTCGGGATGCTGAGGTAGGAGAATCACTTGAACCCAGGAGGCAGAAGTCGTAGTGAGCTGAGATGGTGCTACCGCACTCCAGCCTGGGAGACAGAACGAGACTCCATCTCAAAAAAAAAGAAGCCTGCCTTTATGACCTCATCTAATCTCAGGCCGGGTGCGGTGGCTCACACTTGTAATCCCAGCCCTTTGGGAGGCTGAGGCAGCTGGATCACAAGGTCAGGAGATCAAGACCATCCTGGCCAACATATTGAAATCCTGTCTCTACTAAAAATACAAAAATTAGCTGGGTGTGGTGGTGCATGCCTGTAATCCCAGCTACTCAGGAGGCTGAGGCAGGAGAATTGCCTGAACCCAGGAGGCGGAGGTTGCACTCCAGCCTGGCAACAGAGCAAGACCCTCTCAAGAAGAAAAAAAAAGGAGCTCTATCTCCAAATACCATGACACTGTGGGTGAAGGCTTCAACATGCTAATTTGGGGAGACACAAACCTTCAGTCCACAGCAGCCAGATCACACCAATTTGTTCTGCTCTGAAATCTTGATGGCTTTTCGAGAATTCCGAAAGTATTTCCCTTGCAATGGAAAACCTTCTGAACCTCAAGAAGTGACTCAGAAGGTGAGGGATGTCAGGGCACCAAGAAAGCTGTGGCAGGAAGGAAGGGATCTTTATAACAAGAGACACCCCTCCTTTGCCCCATTAGGACCTGGGCTCCAGGCTCTATCTCTGTGAGGACTCAACACTTGACTCAGCGACCCTGGGCAGGGAGACGGGGTTCCAGGCCCAGCTGTGCCGGCGGAGCAGATTCCTTCCTGCCTGGGCCTCCATCTTCCACCTTCACAGGACCCTGTGGCTCCCAAAACTGGCTGCCCAGCAGAGGCACTAGGAAACTTGTTAAGAATTCAGATCCCCAGGCCTCACCCTTGAACATTCAGACTCAAGAGGTACAAGATGGGCCCAAGAGATTCCATGTTCAACACATGTCCTCCTCACAGCCAGGTGACTGCAATGCAGCCGGTTCCTTTGGGGTCTCCCAGACCAGATAACCTGGGAGGGCTATTGCAGCCTTGCCCCTCCAGAATATTTTAAAAAAAGAAGAGACAGGGACTTGCTCTGTTGCTCAGGCTGGAGTGCAGTGGCACAATCATAGCTCACTGTGGCCTCAACTCCCAGGCTTAAGCAATTCGCCCACCTTGGTCTCCTGAGTAGTTGGGGCCACAGTTACCCACCAGCATGCCCGGCTAATTTTTTAATTTATGTAAAGACAGGGTCTCGCTGTGTTGCCTAGGCTGGTCTCAAACTCCTGGGCTCAAGGGATTCTTGGGCTTTGACCTCCCAAAGTGCTGGGAGCAGGAGTCTCCTCTTAAAGCCCCCCATGCCCCCTACCCTAGGGCTCCCCCTAACCCTCTCTTGTCTCTCCCCACAGCGCGGCCCCAGCCGGGGCCCAAACCTTCAGCCTGAAGCACTCGGAGCGCGTGCAGGTGGAGGTGGTGCGCGATGGGGAGGCGGAGGAGGTGGCCACCAACGGCAAGCAGCGCTGGCTTCTCTCGCCCAGCACCACCCTGCGGGTCACCATGAACCAGGCGAGCACTGAGGCCAGCAGTGACAAGGTACCACAGGCTGGAAGTCCAGCCACGCGGGAGAGAGGCAGGCTTTTCCCGTGGAAACCGCATGTAGGCCGTGTGTCATTTTCAGTTTTGCAGTAATTACATTGAAAAGGCAAAAAGAAACAAGTGAAATTAATTGTCTTTTTTTTGAGGCTGGAGTGCAGTGGCACAATCTTGGCTCACTGCAACCTCTGCCTTCCAGGTTCAAGCAATTCTCCTGCCTCAGCCTCCTGAGTAGCTGGGACTACAGGCACAAACCACCATGCCCAGCTAATTTTTATATTTTTAATAGAGATGGGGTTTCATCATGTTGGCCAGGCTGGTCTTGAACTCCTGACCTCAGGTGATCCGCCCGCCTCAGCTTCCCAGAGTGCTGGGATTACAGGTGTGAGCCACCAAGCTTGGCCTGTTGTCTTAATATATATTACTTCATCTATCAAAATATTATTTTGATATATCATCAATATTAAAAATATTAACAAAATTGCTCATTTTTAAGAGGCAGGATCTCACTCTGACGCCCAGGCTGGAGTGCAGTGGTGTGATCATAGCTCACTGCAACCTCAAGCGACTGGGTTCGAGCAATCCTCCTGCCCTAGCCTCCTGAGTAGCTGGGACTCCAGGCACCTGCCATCATGCCCAGCTTTTTTTTTTTTTTTCCAGAGACAGGGTCTCACTGTATTGCCCAGGCTGGTAGTTTATATTCTTTTTCACACAAATTTAAAATTAGTGTGTGTGTTACACTTATACCACATCTCAGTTCAGAATAGCCACATTTCCGGTGCTTGTTAGCCACGTGGATGGTGCGGGGTGAGACCACGGAATGATGGCTTCATAAAGGGCGAAAGTTACAGACAGCTGAGCGATGGAAAGTGTGGAGGCTCTGAACCATAGAATCACTGGAGTTTACCGTCACAAGTGTCCCTGGTCTATCTGTAAAATGGGGTGCTGAACACCCGTGGATGATTTGCCCAAGTGGTGAGGCTGAGACCAGAACTGTCTCCCTGCTGGATTCTGTAATTATGAACTTTACCATGTGCTCCATCACAGTGATGGCACCAAACATGGTCCAAAGAAAATAGCCTCAGCTCTGTCCCCTCCATGGGCACTAGACATGCAGCACGGCAGATATGAAGGCCCCCCAGGCAGCAGAATGCACACAGTGGCACAGAAAGGCAGACAGCATCCTAGCTGCACTCAGCCAACAGGAGGGGAGTCTACAGTCAAGTTCAGTTACCTGAGAGAAGCTGCCCATCAACCCAGGAGTGCTTCCTGGAGGAGAGGGTTCTGATGCTTGGAGAGGGTTGGCTTGACAAGCTGTGAGTTGTGAGGGAGAGCAATTGCTTGTGGTTTTCCTGCTTGTGATCTGTGATCTCTGCTCTCTTTTCTCTCCACCCCAATGTGCTCCCTCCCTACCAAGGTCACCGTCAACTACTATGATGAGGAAGGGAGCATTCCCATCGACCAGGCGGGACTCTTCCTCACGGCCATTGGTGAGTTGGTGTGGCTGCAGTCTCGGTGCCTTCATCTCCCCGGGCCTGGCACTGCTGTCCTTCTCCGGGCACTTAGGCTGTTCTTAGTGCGCCAGACCTGGCCCTTGGAGCTTCTTCTGAATGGCACATGCCCGGGGAGGGATGTCATATGTGCCCAGTGCTTCCGTACTGGGGTGTGAGCTTATCTGCAGGAAGAGGCACTCCCTAATCCATCAGCAACTCCCCCCAATGTCAAGGTCCCCTGCCCAGGGTCTGTGGGCCCTAAAAGAGAAAAAAGGAAAGTGTGTTCCTCCCCTGCCTCTCCCCTGCAGCCTGGAGAAGAGCGCCCCTCTCATGGTGAGGGGAATGGCCACAGTCTATAAAACCTACAGCTGGCCGGGCGCCGTGGCTCAAGCCTGTAATCCCAGCACTTTGGGAGGCCGAGGCGGGTGGATCACGAGGTCAAGAGATCGAGACCATCCTGGTCAACATGGTGAAACCCCGTCTCTACTAAAAAAAATACAAAAAATTAGCTGGGCATGGTGGTGCGTGCCTGTAATCCCAGCTACTCAGGAGGCTGAGGCAGGAGAATTGCCTGAACCCAGGAGGCGGAGGTTGCGGTGAGCCGAGATCGCGCCATTGCACTCCAGCCTGGGTAACGAGAGTGAAACTCCATCTCAAAAAAAAAAAAAAAAACCTACAGCTGTTCTCGACAATCCCAGCTGCCCGTGGCCCTCCTCAGATTCAGCCCTGAGGGTGCAGAGATGCAGCCTCCAGGTCCCTAACTCACCTAGTCCAAGCACTTCATTTGATCCACAAGGATGGTGAGGCCCAGAGAGGTTAGGGAATTCATTCAACGTCACACAGCAATTGGGCAGCAAGTTGAGTCCAGAACCCAGGATTACCCCGTCTCAGGTTCTGTCCATTGCCTCGCATTGCCCTGTGTGGGGTGCCAGGTCTGCATGCCAGGGAAGAGGACCCCAGCGTGGCTCCACAGGACCCTGAGCTGTGATCATCTGAACTTTCTGTCGCTCCACCCCCTTGCAACTGAGGCATTGCTTTCAAGGCATTTTATTTCATTTTTTAATCATAGAATGTTAAAGCCAGGAGGACATTTCAGAGGGCCATTTTGTTCACCCAGCCTTGGTTTAACATTGACAGCGCTGCCGCATGGCAGAGAAAGGGAACTGCCAGTTATTGAAAGTCAACTGCATGCGGAGTGCATTAAGGGTAATGAGGTGGCCTGCTCACCGCAGACCTGCTGGCTGTCTAGAGCTGTGTTGGGCACTTTGATGAGGAGGAGAAGGAGGAGGATGATGAACAGCTGATATTGGCGGAGCACCTACAGTGCGCCAGGCTCCAGTACTCTCGATGTTTCACCATTGCAATTTCAATCTCTTCTTTGAACGATTCCAAGGATAGACACTATTATTATCCCCATTTTATAGATAAGAAAATCAAGGCTCAGAAAAGGTAAAATTTAAGACAAATACTTGCCTAGAGCCACATCTCCGGAAAATGGTTGGTGAGATGCCAAGTCATTTCAGTTATCCCACATTCTCAGGGGGATCTCAGAACCTCCCCAAAATACAACCAGCTCCCAAGCCAGCCCCTCCCTCTACGGCCCTGTGCTCTCAGTGGCTGAAATAGGCTCAGCAGCAGGGCCCTTCTCACTCTTGGCTAATTCCGAAAGGGGCTTGGTTCCTGGTCACCCTTCCCTCTTTCTGCACCGAGGACGTGCCCAGCCCTGGGGTAGGAGACCTCGGGATGACCTTGGTGAGGGTGGCAGATGATGACCAAAGAGTCCTGGGCTGTGCTGAGCCCTGGCACGTGTGTGAACCCTGCATGCACACAGCACCCAGGCTGTCTCAGATGACAGTCTCTGAGGAAACCTAATCCCACCGAGACAGGGACACCTGAGGACGGGGGCAGGAAGGGCAGGGGCCTGACACCTGTCGAATGAGGGTGATCCCAGAAGGCTGACTGCACCATTAACAAGACTTTCACCAAAGCAAGACAGACCTAGGATAGACGGCAAAGTAAGGCCCAATAAGGAGGCAGGACTGGACTTTTCCTCCCCACTAGAAGACAACAAATCTGGGCTTCCTCTAAGCTCAGAGGTACCAGCATGGCTGAGTCCCAAAAGATGCCGCGTATGCCCATGACAAGGGACAGAGTTCACCCTTCTGTGGTCCTGAGGGTGTGTTTAATTATTTATTAAACTGCAACAAGTTTCAGATATTTAGGTTCCATGGGCCAATCAAATGTCCCCTCCCTCCCCTCACCCCCTTAAAAATGAGCAGACTAACAACTATGATGCTTGGGAAAAAAAAAAAAAGAGAGAGAGAGAAACAAATGCATTAAGAAAACAGCTTTGGCTGGGCGCGGTGGCTCAAGCCTGTAATCCCAGCACTTTGGGAGGCCGAGGCGGGTGGATCACGAGGTCAAGAGCTCGAGACTATCCTGGTCAACATGGTGAAACCGCGTCTCTACTAAAAATACAAAACATTAGCTGGGCATGGTGGTGCGTGCCTGTAATCCCAGCTACTCAGGAGGCTGAGGCAGGAGAATTGCCTGAACCCAGGAGGCGGAGGTTGCGGTGAGCCGAGATCGTGCCATTGCACTCCAGCCTGGGTAACAAGAGCAAAACTCCGTCTCAAAAAAAAAAAAGAAAAAGAAAAGAAAACAGCTTCTGGCCAGGCGCGGGGCTCATGTCTATAATCCCAGCACTTTGGGGGTGCCGAGGTAGGCAGATCGTGAGATCAGGAATTTGAGACCAGCCTGGCCAACATGGTGAAACTATGTCTGTACTTAAAATACAAAAATTAGCCAGGCGTGGTAGCACACACCTGTAGTCCCAGCTACTCAGGAGGCTGAGGCAGGAGAATTGCTTGAACCCGGGAGGCGGAGTTTGCGGTGAGCTGAGTTTACACCACTGCATTCCAGTCTGGGCAACAGAGCAAGACTCATTTCAAAAACAAAAAAACAATTTGCTATCAACTTTAACCATCATTTTAACTCCTAAAAAATAGGCAGGGCCTCATCTCAGAATAAAAGACAGTCATTCAATTGCAAAAAGAAAGCTTTATGAGAAACTAACCCCACTGAACTTCTGTTTCCTGTTCCAACAGAGACCCTGGTGAAAAGCTGGTTTCCCTTGGGAAGCACTGCTGTCTGTCCCCTCTAGTCTTCTCTTTCCTCAGGTGTCTGCCTGAGGAGCCCTTGAGCCCCTCATCCTGAGTAATCAATCACTCAGGGACAGTGCCTTGGAGGCAAGGACACCCCCAACATCTCAAGATGCTGGGACTGACTCCCGGCACAAAAATATACCTGAGCCTGAGTCTCTCACCTTTGTCCTATCCTGAGTCCACATGGAGGAGGAAGAGCCTTGGCCTCAGAGTAGACAGAAATAAGCCTAAGATCTTCCTCTGCCCCCTCCAGCCACCTTGTGACCTTGGGCGAGTCACATTATCCCTCTGAGCCTTGGCTTCCTCATCCACGAAACGAGCTTCACAGAGCAGCCTTGCGTGGCGTTTACAAGGATTCAGTGAGATGCTGTGTGCAAAGGACCCGGCACAGAGTGGGTGCTCGGCCAATGCCCTCCCTGCTTTTCTCCTTTGTTCTTGGGGTAGCCACATTTTCTCTCTGCCTGGGTGAAGTTAAAGAAACATATGGTCCTAGGCCAGGCGCGGTGGCTCACACCTGTAATCCCAGCACTTTGGGAGGCTGAGGCAGAGGGGGGATCACCTGAGGTCGGGAGTTCAAGACCAGCCTGACCAACATGGAGAAACACTGTCTCTACTAAAAATACAAAATTAGCCAGGCATGATGGCATATGCCTGTAATCCCAGCTAATCGGGAGGCTGAGGCAGGAGAATTGCTTGAACCCAGAGGCGGAGGTTGCGGTGAGCCAAGATTGTGCCATTGCACTCCAGCCTGGGCAACAAGAGCGAAACTTCGTCTCAAAAAAAGAAAAAGCAAGGGTATGGTCCCTCCCGTCTTCCTCCTGAGATTTGGGAACAAATTCATGGTTCCTTTGGCCAAATCAGACTCTGTCTTGGTCCCAGTCCTACCGAGGACCTGCTGTGTGACCTTAACAAGTAGCCACCCCCACTAGGACTCGCTGTTTGCAAACTATAAAATGAGGGGTTTGAGCTAATTAATCCCTAAGGACCTTCAAGACTCTGGTTAGGGCTGATTTGCAAAGCTTCCTTTTTTGGGGATGGATGGGGGAGAGGGAGAGGTGAGGTGGGAATAAGCCCCCCCATCTGAGGTCCTGGCAGTGGAAGCAGTACACATACACAGGCCCCAAAAAATGTTAACATCAACCTAAGGGGCTCGGTCCTAGGTCTTCTCCCCAGAGCCTGGAATACTTGCCCTGGTTGGCTGTGGGGGAGGGAGTCCTTCCTTCCCACAACACCTCAAGCTGCTTAGTAAGGCAAGAAGGCTAGGCACCCTGCCACTCCCCGGCCACCCTCCAAAATGCTTGTGCCTCTTGGTCACAGCTGAGGCCTCAGTGTCTTGATTCTCAGGGCAGACGGCCTTGAACCCAATCCTAGTGACATTTCCCGTCAATCTGCCCCACACCCAGGAGCCACCTGACACTTTGGGGCTATTCTGGGGAGCTGAGGTGGGATCCAGAGCCTCTGGGAAATGTTGTCTGGAGCCCAGAGGCCGCGAAGCAGTGGCCCTCTCCCTCCTCCCCCTCGGGAAGGCAGAGCCATCCTGAGAGGCAATGCTCTGGGCAGGTCACATCAGCCCTGTCCTCTGTTCCTACCCGCAGCATCCCAGCTAGTTAAATCAGACACTGGGGGAAGCCTTGCAGAGGCGAAGTCCTATGGGCGTGACTACAGGGTGGGGTCTCTGGGGATGAAGGAGCCAGAAGGTCATTTTAGTGGATTAGGGGACAGGTCATGGGTCATAAGAGAGGAATTATGAGGCTGGGCGCAGTGGCTCATTCTTGTAATCCCAGCCCTATGGGAGGCCGAGGCAGGTGGATTACCTGAGGTTGGGAGTTTGAGACCAGCCTGACCAACATGGAGAAACCCTGGCTCTACTAAAAATACAAAAAATTAGCTGAGTGTGGTGGCAAGCGCCTGTAATCCCAGCTACTCAGGAGGCTGAGGCAGGAGAATTGCTTGAATCTAGAGGCAGAGGTTGCAGTGAGCCGAGATTACACCATTGCACTCCAGCCTGGGCAACAAGAGCGTAACTCTGGCTCAAAAAAAAAAAAGCAAAGAGAGGAATGATGAAGCCCTGTGCGAGGCTGGGAGGAGGACAGTAAGGGAGCCACACTGCGAAATGCCCACATTTCATAACAAGGAAGGTAATGAAACCTGCCTGAATTCAATAACTCAGGAAATCATGATAAGCATGATTATTTAGCATTTAGGGAGGTTGCCTCAGGCAGGGAGAGCTGGACAGGGGGCAGCTGTCTTTCTTTAGAAGCAGTATGTTACTATTTGATTTGATTTGATTCATGCTATGTCCAAATGTGACATGAATCAAATGTTTAAATTTAAGAATTTGCAATGGAAAAAGCAGCATGCAGTGCACCATAGTTTCTCTTCCAGCCCCTGGCCCACTGCTTTCATGGATCTACCTCAAGGCGTCTCAACGTAATGTCACCTTGCAGCCTAGAGACAAGGTCTGCCAGGCTGGGGATGTGGGCACTTCCTCTGGGAATGACCTTTGAGGGAGCAAGTCTTGGGTCTCTGACTTTGGGTTGGGCTTTTGGAAACAGCCTGGTGGGAGGTCAGCCTGGGTTCATTGCAGGGAACAGCGGAGAGCAGGCATCTGGAGTCCAAGGCCCTGCTGAGAGCCTGGCTCTGTGCTCTCCAGGAACTTCAATGGTCACTCCCTGCTGGGGGCCTGGGTTTCCTCATCTGTAGCCTTAGTGGGTGGAGGTGATCACGCCTTCCCTTGGGTGGCCAAGAGAACATGCCATGGCAAACACTGTGCAGCTGCAGAGCAAGATGCCCACAGAGGAGAGACTGTCATCTTGAAAAGGACAGAGCAGCTCCCTAAAGAGGCTGGGCCCAGCTCCTTCCCAGGGAGGAGTTTCAGGCGGCCACGCTCCCTGAAAGGCAGCATTCAGTGGGTGTGACTGGCTGGAAAGTTCACAAAGGTCGGAGAGCCAAAACCAATATTATTCCTGCCCCAGCACCTCGGCCTCTTTAACAGCCCCTGTGCTACTGCCTTCCCTTCTGCCCCTTGGGATCCTTATCCTGCACCGGTCTCCCAGATTACCAGCCAGATTTGCTGACAGGTGACTTCTCCGAGCCTGGGTTTGCTACCCTATGAAATGGGAGTATTTCAGGAATGCTGTGCCTGCAAGTTTTCTGAATGTGAGCTACGAATCAGACCAACCGCACTGTGTACCCCAGTTCTGCTAGTGTCCCTATGTGACCTTGGGCATGGGACTTTACCGCTGAACTGAGGCTCCCAGATCTGTTCAGCGAGGATCGTTCCCCAAACCCACGCCAGAACAATGAAGTGGTGGGAGGGCCCGGACCTCCCCGATGGCAGCTCTTGCTGCAGTACGCTACGCGGTCCACGCAGTGTCTGCTGACGGTCTCCAGTGGGTAGTGGGACGTTGAGGCTGGGGGAGGTTGCATAAGATGACGTCAGCAAGGTCCTCCCTTTCCCGTGACCAAAGGAATGGCTGAGACACACCCTAATCCCACAGGTCTTCTTCATGCCCCTACCCCACCCTGGCTGGCAGGCTTGGCAACTCACCCATGTCTCCTTTCCCCAGAGATCTCCCTGGATGTGGATGCAGACCGGGATGGCGTGGTGGAGAAGAACAACCCAAAGAAGGTACCTAGCTATCAGGGAAGTCACCACCCTGAACCCGGGGATCCCGCAGGCAGCCATGGTTCTTCCATCAAGTAAACCATTCCCATTTCACAGCTCAGGAGACTGAGGCCCAAGACAGGCTCCAAGACACACAGCATACCAATGATGGAACCCACAGAGGATCCCAGGCTCCTTATAGAGACGGCTACAGAGCAGGCTCCTGAGTCTCTGTTTCCCCATCCCATGATGGGGACGCCCAGTTCATGGTACTGTTAGAAAGGATAAATATGCCCACTACTCGCTACAGAGGAAGCACTGCAAAGGCGTTTGCTCTTCCTATTTTGCCTTTTCTTTTAAGACTGGGGAGGTAGGGGAGACAGACCCTCAGGACAGAGGGTTGCATTCATCATTCTCAGTTCATTCTGTAAGTAGCTAACTATTGACTGATGACAAAAAAAAAGAAAAGAAAAAGAAAGTCTCAGTTCAAGGCATAGTATTCTCTCTGCCGGTACATGCACAGTCCTTCTCTTTCTGTTTATTCATTCATTCATTCATTTGTTCCTTCATTCATTTACTTATTTTCTTTCATCTTGCATTCCCCACTCCTGTTCTGTTCCCCCGCAGAGGACCATTTTGATGGGCTGATTGTGTCTCTTTCTGCTCTGGTGTCTCTCGGGAGGCATGTGGTGTGGTTGGTGTGCGTGTATTTTTAATTTGTGCCGACAGCATGGTGTTCTCCATCTCATTCTGATTTGGACTTTTCTCTCAGCCCAGTTTTTAGGCTCCATCGGTCTTGCTCTGTGTACATTCAGGCTGTTGCTTCTAACTGCTTTCCTTTTTCTGCCCTTCTTATCATCTAAATTTTGGCCGTGGGCATATGTGACCTTTATAATAACACTCTGAAGTCTGGGGTAAATTTACATAGAGGGGTGCTTTATAAAGTAAAATAAACACAGCCTGATGAGAAGCCTGGGCCCTGGCAGCCTGCCCCTGACTCTCTGCAGGCCAGGGGAGGGTTCTCAGCCCTGTGGGGGAGCCCCCTTCTTCTAGGATCTCAGGCAGGGCTTGCCTGAGACCAGGGCCAGCCCTGCACACTCATTCTCCGAGTCTCTGGCCAAGCCACATGACCATGAACTCCACAGATGCCTCTGAGGCCCAGCAGCCGCAGGGAGAGAGCTTCCAGCCACCCCCAAGGGGCTCTGCAGTCTTGGCAAAGTCACACAATCCCCATGAGCCTGAACTTGGCTAGAATTTTTAAACCTGGGCTGGTGAAGGTTTCACATTTTCTTCACTATCCCGTAAGTATTTGTTGAGCATCTTTTATGTTCCAGGAGTGGGTCAGGCCCAGGGGATGCAGAAAGAACAAGAGAAACACAGCTCTGGCCTTAAGGAGCCCATGGTCCACATTAAATATGGAGTATTGTTGGTGGCCATGTCATCACAATTGTCCTGAATCCTCCCAAAAAGGATGTCTACAGTGCCAGGTGTGGACCCGGGGAAGCTGTTCTGTCCTAGAGAATCAGAAAGGCCTCCAGGAAGAAGAGATGGTTATGCTGTAACCAAGGAGGGGTAGAGTGGGCCAGGTGAAAAGGGGCACGACAGCAGCAGAGGGACCAGCTTGGGTAAAGGCCCAGGAGCTTGGGTCTTTTGGGAGCGGAAAGGCACCAGGATGGGTAGGGCAGAGTGAATGAGGGGCAAGGTGGAGGAAATGAGATAGAGAGGAAGGCACGTTTCGCCAGGCCTTGCAGGCCACAGCGAGGAATCGGGGCTTCATCCTAACTCAACAGGGAGCCCCTGTCCTGGCTTAAAGCAGGGAAGTGACACAATCTGGCCCAAGTTTGTTCTAGTAGCACCCTGTCTGGCTGCAGTGTAGAAAGTGGAGCACCATGCAGGTCGTATTTGGAGCATTCAGAGCGTGTCTGGAAACAGCTGGGTGTGACCCATCCAGGCGCCTCCTCGCAAGCTCCCCTAGAAACCTTGGGACCTGTGGTAGAATGTCTGTCTGCTCATTTCTCTGCCAGCCTCCACCTCCCTGCCTCCACTCTTGCCAGACACCAGCCGACCCAGACAGGCAGCCCATAAATGTCTCAGCCAGGCTTCGTGTCTCTGTGCCCATATTGAACTTGCCTTTGATGCCCATGCTGATCCTCTGTGGATATCAATCTTGAGATTCTCATTTGCCAGGTCACAGCTGCCCCAGTGGGTGGCGGCTACTCTTTACCCTCATCCTGGGGCTGTCTCTCTGGTGCCCCATGGGGTCTATACTAGGATAGAGAAGAAGGCACTGACCTTTCTTCCTGCCACTGTAGGCAACCTGGACTTGGGGCCCCGAGGGCCAGGGAGCCATCCTGCTGGTGAACTGTGACCGAGAGACACCCTGGTTGCCCAAAGAGGACTGCCGTGATGACAAGGTCTACAGTAAGGAAGGTACCAGCAGGCCCTGCTTTTGGGTGGCAGGATGGGAGGAGTGAAAAGATTCATGCCCAGTCTTGGGCTGGACTGAGGGTGAGGTGGGTGTGGACTCAGGCCTCCTGGGGATGGTGGGCACAAATACCCACTCTTGCTCAAAGCCTAAGGCAAAACTGTAAACATGGCTTGATTAGAATCTTTTTTTTTGAGATGAAGTCTCACTCTATTGCCTGGGCTAGAGTGCAATGGCACAATCTCAGCTCCCTGCAACCTCTGCCTCCCAGGTTCAAGCAATTCTCCTGTCTCAGCCTCCTGAGTAGCTGGGATTACAAGCACGTGCCATCAAGCCCAGCTAATTTTTGTGTTTTTGTAGAGACAGGGGTTCACCATGTTGACCAGGCTGGTCTCAAACTCCTGACCTCAGGTGATCTGCCTGCCTCAGCCTCCCAAAGTGCTGGGATTACAGGTGTGAGCCACCACACCTGGTCTGGAACCTTTTAAGTTACGTACGTGCATAGAAAATAGACCAGAAGAAAATTCCCAAAAGGTTAATCATCTCCAGTGTTGGAGATGACAACTGGTTTTTATTCTCTTTTATGCTTTTCTTTTCTTTCTTTGAGGCTAGGTCTTGTGCTGCCCAGGTTGGAGTGCAGTGACATGGTCATAGCTTACTACGCCTCAATCTCCTGGGCTCAAGCCATCTTCCTGCCTCAGCCTCCTGAGTAGCCGGGATTACAGGCACATGCCACCATGCAGGCTAATTTTTTTTATTTTTGGGGGGATCTTGTTATGTTGCCCAGGCTGATGTTTGTCTCCTGGCCTTAAGCAATCCACCCAGCTCTTCTTCCCAAAGCCCTGGAATTAGAGGTGTGAGCCACAGCACCTGGTCTCTTTATGCTTTCTGTAGTTTCCACAGTACACATCCATGGGGATTTTTTCCTGATTATCAAAGTAAAAGGCATTGGAAAGCTGAGCTCCAGCAGAATATCTCTTCATTCTCATCTCCTGCTCCTCAGATCTCAAGGACATGTCCCAGATGATCCTGCGGACCAAAGGCCCTGACCGCCTCCCCGCTGGATACGAGATTGTTCTGTACATTTCCATGTCGGACTCAGACAAAGTGGGCGTGTTCTATGTGGAGAGTGAGTGACTCCAGCCCAGCCCTTTCTAGCCACCTACCCTCCTCCCCTTAGCAGGTGTGGCCTCCACAGGTGCACGTCCCTGGAGAAGACCTGCATCGGTCTCTGGGTGATTGTAATGTGGCAATGCTGTTACCAAGTGAAGTTGAAAGACTTCCTCCTCTCAGGTGTGTCTGGAGTGACGTGGGTCTACGTAGAACCCAGAGGCCCTACCTCCCGACGAATCAGGGGAGGAAGGGCATTTGGGCACCTTCTTTTCCGGAGTCATGTCGCCTTCAGGATACCTGAGGCAGGGCAGGCACCACCTCCAGGTATTTTCTTCCATCTCTGACTTCCAGAGACCCTTGACGATGCAGTGGGCAACTCCAAGAGTTGACCCTTTGCTCCTCTTGATGGTGACAGGTGTCCTGGGCCCCCATTGTGTAGGCCACGGGCTCCTGCCCTGGAGCTAGTCCTGGTAGCTGCCAGCTCTGTCTCACCCTTTCTGTGAATATGTGTTGAGCCCCTCGGTGCCAGGCGCTGTTCTCAGCTTTGAGATCTCTGCAGTAAACACAGCAGTCACACCCTGACCTCAAGGAGCCACCAGTCTAGCAAGAGAGACATAATCAATACCACAATTGGGGAAATGAAATAGAATAAGTGAGGAGAACAGCGGAGCAGAGGCATCGCTAAATGGGTGCCTCTGGAAAGGCCTCTCTGAGGAGGTGACATCTAAGCTGAGATTCAAATGAACAATAAGAAGGAACCAGCCACTCGTGAGCTGAGGGAATAGTGTTCTAAGCAGATGGAACAGCATGTGGAAAGCATGGAGGAGACCAAGCCCAGAGCGGGGCGTGTATTGGGAGTCAAGGTCAGGGAGACGGGCCAGGGGCCAGAGCGTGCAGACTGGGTTTGGATTTTATTCTGAGTGCAATGGAATGTCATTAGCGGGTTTTAAGCAAGGGACTGTCATAATAATGACATATGTATTTAAAAAGCTACCTCAGCAAAATAGTTGGCATTGCAATTTGCCATGGTACAGGGCGGGTTGCGGGGTGGGGGGGTTTCTGCATGCCCAGCTGCCTGGGGGGCAGGATCTCTGTCCCAGCCCTGGACCCACCTCTTGACAGGTCTGCTATATCCAGGGCACTCACCATGAGGTGAGTGAGGACCCTGAACCCTCACCTCAGAGAGCTATTTAGCCAGGGTGGCAGTGGATAGCAGCCACCTAATACCAGTCCTCCTTCTAATCCACCCTGGACTCCAAGCAGTGACCTCACACAGGTTGGAATGTGCCCAGAGTCAGGCTGGCTCCCCTGCCCAGGGGGCTGGAAATGTTGATGTTTACACCGCCCAGGCCAGGGTTGTCATGGAGGATGGGGTCGCCAGCGGGAGCAGGAGGGATGCGGGCAGGACCGCGGCCTTGGCCCCTTGACCTTGGTGTTGTGACATAAGACCTGTTGCAAATAATGATGTCTGGACATTATCTCGAGGTTTCTTCTTTTGCTAAAGGGAGTGAACTCTGGGCTGGTTCCATAATCTCATCCCTCCCCGTCACTGGCCATCTGAGATGGGTCCTGAGCCGACAAGGAGAAAAATGAACTAGCACGGCAAGGGCTTTGAGAATGTTCCCCGGAGCCCCTTCTCTGGGCTGCCCATCTGGTGGGGAGCAGCCATGACGAAGGCAGTGGCCACCCAGAAGAGACAGTTTCCCAAAAATGCTGACTCCTGGGTGAAAACTCTGAGCTACACACACACACACAACAAAGGATGACAGATAATTGATCAGTAGCACAGTCTCCTTTTCTTCCATGCAAACACGTTGGAGTTTTGTCAAATTCCATGTACGCCTGTGGATGAGCAAATGTCAGGTGTCCTGGTAGGGTCAGACCAGCTCTCCCCAAGGGAAGGGGACTGGGTTGGAGACTGAAGGACCCCTAAAGGGAGTGTTGGAGTCAGGGAGCTACAATTCCAGATCCAGGCAAGTGTCTTCACCAGCCCCACCCTTGGGGTACCCATCTCTGATGTGGCAGGGGAATAGCAAGAGTCCTGACTGTCCCAGGTGCCCCGGGTGGGGATCAAATGAGGAAGGTGTGTCGGGCACTGAGTGTGGTAGCTGGCCTTTAGAAAGCTCTCCAGAAATGGCAATTATGGCTTTTGTTGAGATTATGATGTTAGTTATAATGATTGGGGTGGACAGAGATTTCAGTGCTCCTAGGAAGACCTGGTGGCTGCTTCGGCCTCACGTTCTGCCCAGAACACCAAGCACTGGGGCCTTACCTCTTTACACGAGGATATGGTGATCCAGTTTGCCCAGGACTTTCCTTGTTTTAGCACTGAGGGTCCCTCATGCCAGGACACCCCTCAGTCCTAAGGAAACCAAAACAGCCGGTCACACTATCAAGGAGTCTCGCTGGGAAGTAGAATCTTTCCAAAGTAGCTGGGAAGGTGAAGGCAAACCATACCACGTGCTGGCCAATGCCTGGGGCAGAGAGGTCCCGGTGGTCAGCGGGCCCAGCCCAAGGCACGAGGACTATTGGAAAGAGCAGCATTGTTGGTTCTTACAGAGAGAGCTGGCCATGCTCAGTGTGAGGTCTGTGCCCAGCCAGGGATGGAACACGGGGGAAAGGAGGTTCCTGCGGACAATGGCTGAATTGTTCCTACTGAGAAGGCAGTCCGCCCGGAGCTGGCCCCAACTGTCAGAAAGAGGCCCAGAATAGAGACGTATTTGTAAATCACAGACCACAGGCCACATTGGGAGGGAGAAAGCTGCCTGCAGATGGACTAGAACGTGTCTTCCACCTGTCCCACCACCCCCAGCCAGATGCCTGTTCCTACCCCAGACCTTGGCGTAGCCCCGCAGGTGCTCTGAGCCCTGGGAAAGCTTTGGCTATGAGTCTGCTGCAAGGACAAGTTGGCTTTTCAGCCTGACTCTCCCCTGAGAATCCATTCAAGTACAGCTGGGGCCTGTGGGCGTGGAAGGGCCTGAGTGCCTGGAGGAAAAAAAAAATTTTTTTTTTTTTTTTTGAGACGAAGCTTTGCTCTTGCTGCCCAGTCTGGGGCGCAATGGCATAATCTCGGCTCACTGTAACCTCCGCCTCCTGGGTTCAAGCAATTTTCCTGCCTCAGCCTCCTGAGTAGCTGAGATTACAGGCACCTACCGCCATGCCCAGCTAATTTTTGTATATTTAGTAGAGATGGGATTTCACCATGTTGACCAGGCTGGTCTTAAACTCCTGACCTCAGGTGATCCACCTGCCTCAGCCTCCCAAAGTGCTTGGATTACAGGCATGAGCCACCACGCCCGATGGAAAATGTTTGAATTATGACTATCTGTCTGAATTACTGAGTGATAGAGCCATCAGGTGCACACTATTATTTCTGGGTAAGCAGGACCTCACTTTCTGTTCTTTGGGACTTGCAGTATCTGAATTTTTCTACTTCATTCCTTGGACTTCTCCCTCCCAAGGGAGGATGAGTTAGGACATGGTTTCCTTGCCTTCTGTTCGGAAACTATTCAATGAAAACTTCAAAAAAAAAAAAGAAAGAAAAGAAAACTCCTTGACATCCTCGTAATACAAGTCCAAGCAGTGTTACCGATGGCTACTCATGGTTACCAAGGTTACTGAAGTTACTGAGGCTGTGTCACTTGCAGTGACCCTGTAGCATGGGTGTCATTATCTCCCACGAACAGATGAGTAAACTGAGGCTCAGGGACGTCAAGTGAATTCCCTGAGGTTTTATAGCTTGTAAAGCCAGAGCAGTATTTAAAGCAAGGCCCCTCTGACGTTGTAAGTCATAACCACTCAGGGAAGCACCCTTAGTGAGATTTATAACCAGGCTCTAATTGGGCACATTGTCCCTCAGGAGGAGCCATCCCAAGCCCTGGCTTCGTGGCTCATTCACTTATTTCACACATTTTAATCAAGTACCTGGTTTGTACCAGGCTATTCTGGTTATGTGTTCTAACCCTTGAGCACCTCATCATTAACCATTATCATTGTCGTTGAAAGCACTAAGCTGAGACTGATTCTGCCCTTCCAGCTCTACAGGGCATAAAGAAATTCCTTCTGGAACTGCATAGGGTCCTCTCTCCATGCCTTTACCCATGCAAGTATCTCCTCTCCCCACCACACCCGTTTCTGCCGCCCTGCGAGGGTATCTCAAAGGCTGCCTTTCTCTGCTCAAACGCTTCCCATCCTTCCTCCTCTGCCCTCCCCACCCTACCCCAAGTAACCAGACAATCTCACCCATAGCTGCCATTATGATGCTTCCCACATCTGCTCCATCTTATCAACAGCTGAGCACTGCTCTTAGAGAGGCTGCATCTAGACCACCTCTGTCTCCCCGAAGGTCCTTGCCCAATTCATGTGCTCTCAATCTGCCTGAAAATATCCCCCTTTGTCTCTCCCACAGGGAGTGTTGTGAAAGCCATTGGTTCTTTCAGTAGATATTTGTTAAACATGACCATGTGCCAGGCAGGCCCTGGGCCCCACTGGGCCTGTCCCTACCCTCGCACAGGCCACCCACATTTAAAAAGGCTATGATGAGGCCAGGTGCGGTGGCTCACGCCTGTAATCCCAGCACTTTGGGAGGCCGAGGCAGGCAAATCACTTAAGGCAAGGAGCTCAAGACCAGCCTGGCCAAGATGGTAACGAAACCCTGTCTCGGCTAAAAATACAAAACTTAGCCAGAAGTGGTGGCATGTACCTGTAATCCCAGCTACTTAGGAGGCTGAGGCAGGAGAATTGCTTGAACCCCAGAGGCAGAGGTTGCAGTGAGCCAAGATCATACCACTGCACTACAGCTTGGGTGACAGAGTGAGACTCTGTCTCAAATAAATAAATAAATAATTAAAAAGGCTGTGATGGAGATGGCAGGGGGCTGTGGGAGCTCCAAACAGATCCCCTGGCTTTGTCTCTGGGGTATCTGGGCCGGATTGTTGCAAGTGACACAAACCAAGGCCTGAAGGAAGAAGGGGCACGATTGTTTCAGGCAGAGGGAACAGCACAAGTCGAAGTGGGAGCTTTCAGTGGGGCAGCAGCACTGGGGGGACCTGCCTTTCCTCCCAGCCACAAAAATGGACAGCCAGTTCACTGACCTTGGCTTCCATGGTATGGAGGGGAATTCTGGGTACTAATGGGCACATTTATGTTATGTTTTTACAAACGGAATGAGAGTCTGGGATTCAGAATTAGACTTGAATCCGAGTCCCAGCTCAGCTCAGCTATTTACTGGGCCTCTGACTTTGGACAAGTCACTCCTCCTTTCTGAGATCGGTTTCCTCATCTGTGAAATGAAAACAATTGTATCCTTCCCTGACACCACTAACTGCTCTGCTGGCAATTTCCTGTGTGCCGTTCATGAGAGAGCTTGCTCATTTTGTAGACGGGGAAGCCAGAGCCGGAGAGGGTGACTGTCCGACGCAGCGCCACACAGCCAGCACACAGCGGTGCTGAGGCAATGGCGATGACCCAGCCGTGGCCATTCTGGCGGCATTTCTGCTTGTGCTTTTCTCTCTGTCTAGAGGACAAGTTACGTTGCCCTTTTGTCCCCATCAGTGATCCCACCCCGCTGGCCTCTGTCTGATGCAAGTAGGGGTCTGATGTTGGTCCTTTTCCCTCCAGACCCGTTCTTCGGCCAACGCTATATCCACATCCTGGGCCGGCGGAAGCTCTACCATGTGGTCAAGTACACGGGTGGCTCCGCGGAGCTGCTGTTCTTCGTGGAAGGCCTCTGCTTCCCCGATGAGGGCTTCTCAGGCCTGGTCTCCATCCATGTCAGCCTGCTGGAGTACATGGCCCAGGTGAGGGCTCCAGACCTCCACCATAGGTGGCTTCCCCTGGGGGCCAGCATGGGGCTCCTACCAGTGGGCCATTCCTAGGAGTCCACGCTGTGCTCCAACCCCTCAAAGTGCCAAGGGGGCGGGTCCAGGATAGGAGACCTTGATGCCCCCTGCAAAGCCAGCATGTGGCTGCCAGGGTCCTCTGAGCCATGCTCCTGGGATCAGTCTCCTTGCTACTCCCGCTCCCCACAGATTCCCTATGGGCAATGTTTTCTGACACACTCCACACCTGTGCCCTGGCCTGCCCTGCTCCCTGCCTAGGTCTAAGGCCCAGAGTCCTGATGGTTGGTTTGCTGACCACCTACTGCACGCCCTGTACTCCCTGCCCTTGTCTGACCCCCCCTTCAACTATGGGTTATACCAACTCGGACCACAGGCTGAATCCCAAATCCCGGCTTCAGGTTATGCCCTACCCTGGGGCCAGGCATCTCAGCCAGCTTTGCTCTTGCTTTGGGGAGAAGCTGGATGAGGAGGAGAGGTCCTGTACCTCTAGAGAAGCCCCCTTACTGAGTGCGTGCTCTGCCCACGAGAACCTCTCACCACAAAACCTTTCACCCCCAGACCCTAGCCTCTCAGGCCCACCCTGTTTCACTCAGAAAAAGAGAAGGGACCTGGTTGCTCTCCCAGACACAGGAGCCCCTCATTTTTATCCCTGGGCCACTTTGGGACAGGATACAATGGATTCTATAGAAGGGTGAGGCTGGAGCTAGCTGAGACGTATGAGAGTGAGCCCTGGCAGCAGATTGCCCAGGTTCAAATCCCAGTTTAACCACCACGAGACCCTGGGCAAGTGAACTAACTCCCTGTTCATTTCCTTACTTAAGGGTCGTTTGCCTTAGTTTCTCCATCTGTAAGACAGAAGGTCCAAAAGCATCTGCCACCTGGGGTGGTTGTGAGCATCCAAACTGTAAAGTTCTACTTATGAAGCACCCTCAAGCTCAAGGGAAGTAGAAAAGGCAAAGCTAATGGGATAGGGGACGGGGATGGGGCTTCTTACTGCACCCGGGCCCAGGGCAGCCCGACCCCCAGGCTCTCTCAGACAGACTCCAGTAGGCACCCACAGAGGCTCGAAAGGCAGACCAGGGCAAGAAAGGCAAGCTGTGCAACAGGCCCCCCACTCCCACACCTCCCCACCAAGAATGGGGTCCACTTCCTGTAGCTTTTGAAAGCCAGCCCCACAGAGGAACCCTGGAATCACACCTCACTTTCCCTCAGGTTCTGGGCAAGCCGCTTGACCATTCCTTAAAACAAAACAGTCTGGCCGGGCACGGTGGCTCACACCTCCAGTCCCAGCACTTTGGGAGGCTGAGGCAGGCAGATCACTTGAGGTCAGGAGTTCGAGACCAGCCTGGCCAACATGGTGAAACCCCATCTCTACTAAAAATACAAATATTAGCTGGGCGTGGTGGTGCATGCCTATAATCCCAGCTACTCGGGAGGCTGAGGCAGGAGAATCGCTTGAACCCAGGAGGCAGAGGTTGCAGTGAGCTAAGATTGTGCCACTGCACTCCAGCCTGGGCAGCAGAGTGAGACTCCATCTCAAAAAAAAAAAAAAAAAAAAAAAGTCTGGACATAGCAAAACGGACCCAAAGCAATGCTAATATGCTCACACACAGATAAGGGCAAGATGCCCAGGGCAAAAACAGAGGAAGGCGGGGGGCTGGCTCAGCTGCTGTATGTGCCGATTTCAGGAAGAGAAGTTTGATGGGACAAGATAGGACAATGGCTAAGAGTGTGAACTCAGCAGCCGACTGCCTGGGTGTAAAGCCTGGCTCTACCACTTACCAACCATGTGACCTTGGGTGGGTAACAGCCCTGTGACTCGGTTTCCCCATCTGAAAAGTGAGGATCATGCAGTATCTGCCTCCTGCAGTGGTCAGAAGGCAGAAATGAATTGGCAAATGTAAAAGTACTTAGCACAGGCTAGGTGCACAGTGAGTACACAGGAAATGTATTTTCACTGTCATCAGTTTCACCCGCTTTGGAAGGCAGGCGAGGAAAGCACCCTGACAAGACCTTTTGATCCCCACGCCTTGTCTCTCACACCCAGGACATTCCCCTGACGCCCATCTTCACAGACACCGTGATATTCCGGATTGCTCCGTGGATCATGACACCCAACATCCTGCCTCCCGTGTCGGTGTTTGTGTGCTGGTAAGGGGTGACCCCAGCCTGGAGAGGCAGTGTGGCAGAGTGGCCAAGAGCTGGGTCAGATGGACTTGAGTCTAGTTCCCGGCCCCGTCACTTACCACTGTGTGACCTTGAACAACTCTCTTGGCCTCTCTGAAATGCCCACATCATAGAGTCACTGTGAGGATTAAATCAGACAAAGCAGGCAAAGCATTTATCCAAGGTCCAGCACACAGAGTATACTCTAAAAATAATAGCTGCCATTCTGTTCTCTTGCTTAACCCCCCACCATGCAGTTGGCAACCTCTTGTGAAGTGGAAATGCAGCAGAAATGCAGCTCATCTGACTCATTCATTAAACAGACTTTTATTGAGCACCTATTATGCACTAGGTCCACAGCAGCAAGATGAGAACTGAGAAAAAAGGTGCCTACAGTGAGATGACTGCCAACCCCAAAAGGGACCCCTGGAGTCCTCACATTCCTCCCAACTTCATGCCAGGCACAGCTCTTACTTGAAAATCTATGAAGTCAGAGGTGTGAGGCATTGGGACAGGTGGGGGTGAGAGTTCCCCTCCTCATTTTATTTGTTCATGACCTTGACAAATGCCGCATGAGTGGGTGGGTTTACTTGGCCTTTGATTCCAGTGGCCTTTCTAAAGGTGGCCGTGAGCACAGGTGTGGATTGGTCTGCCCAGCACGGTCCAGAGATACCAGCTGCTGTCACCATCTCAGGGAGATGACTCTGGCCCCTCCTCACCCTTTCTCCTGGCCTCCCCTTCTTACCCCAACTTCTCAGCATGAAGGATAATTACCTGTTCCTGAAAGAGGTGAAGAACCTAGTGGAGAAAACCAACTGTGAGCTGAAGGTCTGCTTCCAGTACATAAACCGAGGCGATCGCTGGATCCAGGTGAGGATCCCACGTCCAGGCTAGGAAGCCTCGGGGTCAGGCAAAGAAAAGCCAGCTTCATGTAAGCCGCCTGGCACCCAGCAGCTCCGTAGCTGGGGACTCTTCCTTCAGCTCATATCTGCACATGCGCACAAAGACATGAACATGCAAGGCAGTGCACTGCGGTGCTGCTTCTTATAGTAGCAAAAGATTGCAAAGCAGCCTAAACGTCCGTCCGTGCAGGACTGAGTAACAGGCTTCCCGGGAGTTCTGTGCAACCACTAAAAAGGACGAAGCCAATCTCTTAATACGGATACAGGATGTGCTTCAAGTTAAGTTGTTACTTGAAGGAAAACATATTCAGGATGCTGCTTGCTGTTTGTGTGTTGTGTTTTGTTTTGTTTTGTGTTGTTTGAGATGGGGTCTCGCTCTGTCACCCAGGCTGGAGTGCAGTGGCACGATCTCGGCTCACTGCAACCTCCACTTTCCAGGCTCAAGCAATCCTCCCACCTCAGCCTCCCAAGTAGCTAGAACTACAAATATGCACCACTCAAGCCTGGCTATTGTTTTTTTTTTGTTTGTTTGTTTGTTTTTTTTGAGACAGAGTTTTGCTCTTGTTACCCAGGCTGGAGTGCAATGGCGCGATCTCGGCTCACTGCAACCTCCGCCTCCTGGGTTCAGGCAATTCTCCTGCCTCAACCTTCTGAGTAGCTGGGATTACAGGCACGCACCACCATGCCCAGCTAATGTTTTGTATTTTTAGTAGAGACGGGGTTTCACCATGTTGACCAGGATGGTCTCGATCTCTTGACCTCATGATCCACCCGCCTCGGCCTCCCAAAGTGCTGGGATTACAGGCTTGAGCCACTGCGCCCAGCTGGCTATTGTTTTTTAAAATGAGGTCTAGGTCAGGCATGGTGGCTCATGCCTGTAATCGCAGCACTTTGGGAGGCTGAGGTGAGAGGATTTCCTGAGGCCAAGAATTCAAGACAAGCTTGGGTAACATAGCAAGACCCTTTCTCTACAACAAATTTTAAAATTAGCCTGGCATGGTAGTGCATAGCTGTAGTCCTGGCTACTCAAAGACTGAAGCAGGAGGATCGCTTAAGCCCAGGAGTTTGAGGCTGCAGTGGGTCATAATCACAGCACTGCACTTCAGCCTGGACAAGAGAGGGAGACTGTGTTTCAAAACAAAAAAAATGGGGCTGGGCACCGTGGCTCATGCCTGTAATCCCAGCAGTTTGGGAGGCTGAGGCAAGTGGATCACCTGAGATCGGGGATTCGGGACCATCTTGACCAACATGGAGAAACCCTGTCTCTACTAAAAATACAAAATTAGCCAGGCGTGGTGGCGCATGCCTGTAATCCCAGCTACTCCAGAGGCTGAGGCAGGAGAATCACTTGAACCCAGGAGGCAGAGGTTTCGGTGAGCCAAGATTGGGCCATTACATTCCAACCTGGGCAACGAGAGCGAAACTCCGTCTCAAAAAAAAAGAAAACGGGATTGTTGTCGGTAAGAAACCTGCTTATGCTGTGCAAAGCCTGCTTGTGGACAGTTATGCTGCCATCATCAGTGAGAGGGAAGGAGGATGGGGCACCAGGGGACGGGAACGATATAGCCATTCTTCTCCTTTGTGCTCTTGTGTTTCTCGAGTTTTCTGCCCATGTGCACAAATTGTCCCTTGGGCTTGTCTAACAGCTCTCCTTGGTGTCCCTGCAGGATGAAATTGAGTTTGGCTACATCGAGGCCCCCCACAAAGGCTTCCCTGTGGTGCTGGACTCCCCCCGAGATGGAAACCTAAAGGAATTCCCTGTGAAGCAGCTCCTGGTAAGATGCTGAGGGCCACTTGGGGGTGGAGGATGATCCTGGTGACTCTCACAAGACAGAGTGGTCAGGATACTCTGGGCCACCTTCACACATTTGTCTGCTGCCCAGAGCCTCTGTTTCTCCTCTGCGAAATGGATCATTTGGGATAGCTGCCTCTGAGGTCCTTTCCTGCTCTGATAACTGATGTTTTTCCAAAAACGTCGAGAGTTTTCTAGTGGGAAATGGGAACTAAGGGAAATGTTAGACCTAGTTCCAGAGGCTCTGGCCCCTGCTGCTGCCCTTCCCCTCCAAATTGCAGCAAAGTGAGTTAAGTAAGTTTCAAAGAGGGAAAAACATAGTTATGCAATTGTCAAAAATCATGGTTTCAACTTCCAAGTTCATCAGGACATTGAGGCTATGGTTTTCAGGGTGTGTGTGTGTGTGTGTGTATGTGTGTGTGTGTGTGTGTGTGTGTGTGTGTGTGTGTGCGTGTTTGGTTTTTTTGTTTTGTTTTTGTTTTTGTTTTTTTTTCTGAGATGGAATCTTCCTCTGTCACCCAGGCTGCAGTGCAGTGGCGTGATCCTGGCTCACTGCAACCTCCATCTCCCAAGTTCAAGCGATTCTCCTGTGTCAGCCTCCCAAGTAGCTGGGATTACAGGCACCCTCCACCACTCCCAGCTAATTATTATATTTTTAGTAGAGACAGGGTTTCACCATGTTGCACAGGCTGGTCTCCAACTCCTGACCTCAGGTGATCCACCCGTCTCGGCCTCCCAGAGTGCTGGGATTACAGGCGTGAGCCACTGCGCCCAAACACAGCAGCGTTAGTTTGTTGTTTAAGCCATCTGACTCCTCCAATTCTGGAAGCCATTCTCACTTCCCTTTTAGGCCCTCAACAACCTAGTGTGTGAGGGCAGAAAGGAAATCAATCTTTCTTTTGTCTTCACTCTTCTGCCCTGAACAGGCTGGAGGAGGTTTGAACAGGGCATGAAACAAGAGACTGGAGTAGGTCAGGGGACTTTTCCCAAGGTCACACGCAGGAGAGTGTCCCTGTTAGACACCAGGGCTGCCCAGAGCAGACCCTGTGCCAGGTTCACACAGCCCCTGTGCCAGGTTCTGCCCCACATTCCTTGCCCAGTGCCCGGTTCACAAGGAGATACCACAGCCAGTGGTGTCAGTGCAGGGCTTTGGAATGTCAGGTGGGCCAGTCCTGATTGCACCTCTTACCAGCCATGCGACCTTGGGCAAGCAATTACCTTCCACGAGCTTCAGTTTCCTCACCTGTAAAATGGGGATAGAAATGGTATCGGTCTCACAGAATGTTGTGAAGATTGAAGGCGTTATATAAGGCATCAGCGCCATGGCTGATATAATTACCATTATTAGCTGTTGTTGTGGCTGTCATTCCCTGGCCCTGTCTTCAGTGCGCTTTCCCTAACGCTATGATGAGTAGAGTCAAATCCACCACCAGCAGCAGTTGCCGCAGGCATGAGAAGCGAGGCCTTTCCAGGTCAGCACCTGCCTTCAGTATTCCAGGCTGGCCTGGTTCCAAGGCCCCAGGCCACATGGTTCCTTGAGGCCCAGGCCAGGCCTGGCTTTGTACTGCATGCCTGTACGAGGCTGCCGAGCCCCAGCACCCCAGCCTCAGCAAGCTCCCACGTTGCCAGCTGGGGCCCCAAGGTAAGAAAGCGCTAAGCTACTGCCATCCACCCCATGGGCTCAGCTGTCCCTTGAGCCTTTCAGCTGAGCCAGAATAAGCCACATCCTCCCACTCCACTGGATTTTGTCAGGGAAGCTTCAATCCAACCCTCATGCTAGCTCCCAAACAAGTCCCCTGCATTTGTTCCCCAAAAGCCATGAAAGGAATCTTAAAATTCAGGGGCCGATGGGGTTATATCTTGTGCGCTAATTCCAGTTTTTTTGGAGCTCTGAGTGAAGAAGGGTTCTGAGGCTTCCTCTGGGCTCAGTGGCAAGCCTGGCAGGTTGAGAGTGGATTGAGAGGGCATGTATCTTCATAGCTGCCATTTATGCATGTATTGGTCAGCTTCACCAGGTAAGGCTGCAGTAACAAACGAGCCAAAATCTCCATGACAGACAACAGCAAAGGCCTGTTTCTTGCTGGCCTTCCATGTTGATTGCTGCATGGTGGGCTGCCGCTCTGCTTCCTTATGCCTTCCTCACTCCAGCACTCAAGCTGCCGGAGCAGCCCCAGTCTGGGAAATGCCATTCTCCTAGCACAGGGAGAAGTCCAAGAGTTGGCAGACACATGCAGGGGCTCCTATGGCTTCTGCTGTTTGTTTGTTTTTTTTCTTTTTCTTTTTTTTTTTTTTTTATTTTTGAGATGGAGTTTCACTCTCGTTACCCAGGCTGGAGTGCAATGGTGCGATCTCGGCTCACCGCAACCTCCGCCTCCTGGGTTCAGGCAATTCTCCTGCCTCAACCTCCTAAGTAGCTGGGATTACAGGCACGCGCCACCATGCCCAGCTAATGTTTTGCATTTTTAGTAGAGACGGGGTTTCACCATGTTGACCAGGATGGTCTCGATCTCTTGACCTCGTGATTCACCCGCCTCAGCCTCCCAAAGTGCTGGGATTACAGGCTTGAGCCACCGCGCCCGGCAGCTTCTGCTGTTAACTGGCATGCATCCCTTCTGCTCACATTTCATTGGCCAAAGCAAGTCATGTGACCAAGTCTCACACTGGGCAGGGAAGTATATTCATTTTGCAGGAAGATGCCAGAAGTCACATGTCAATGGGTCAGGATGCAAAATTCTGTTACTGTGCAGAGGGTAGCAAATCTCTGGGATGAGTAATACAAGCTGCCACCCTTCTTCGGGTTACCTAATCTGGTACTCCTTTTATAGATGGGGAAATGGGCCAGAGCGCGGTGGCTCATGCTTGTAATCCCAGCACTTTGGGAGGCTGAGGCAGGCGGATCAATTGAGATCAGGAGTTCAAGACCAGCCTGGGCAACACAGTGAAACCCCGTCTCTACTAAAAATACAAAAATGAGCCAGGTGTGGTGCTGTGTGCCTGTAATCCCAGCCACTTGGGAGGCTGAGGCAGGAGATCACTTGAACTCTGGAGGCAGAGGTTGCAGTGAGCTGAGATTGCACCACTGCACTGCAGCCTGGGTGACAGAGCAAGACTCTGTCTCAAAAAAAAAAAAACAAAAAACACAGATGGGGAAGCTGAAAGTGCATAACGTACAATGTGGACTAGTCCTGAAATCACCAATATGTATCTGTGCTGGGGAAACAGAGGCACATGCAGATGCCCACACGCTCACACTCACACTTGCATTCACTCTTACAAACTCACATTCTCACTCACACTGTCACACTTACACCAAGATGCTCACACACACAGCCTCCCCAGGCCCAGGCCCCTGCTCTTTGGTAATCATAGGAAGACCATGGGCAAACCCCCTGGGTACCCACAGACCCAAACTGAAGGTAGTGAAAGAGGGTGGCTGGCTTGGGGACTGAGGGACCTGGCGGCAGAAGATTAATGCAGGTGTGTGCCCTCTACCTAGGGCCCAGACTTTGGCTACGTGACCCGGGAACCCCTCTTTGAGACTGTCACCAGCCTTGACTCATTTGGAAACCTGGAGGTCAGTCCCCCGGTGACCGTGAACGGCAAGACATACCCCCTCGGCCGCATCCTCATCGGGAGCAGCTTTCCTCTGTAAGAGAAGCCAGGCTGGGGCTCAGGGCTGTGGGAGTGGGGAGGTCACTGTTTCTCTTTCGGGGTGGCCTGGGTTGCTCACACATGGAACAAGTGGCTGGGAGAATTATTCCCTGCCACGACTTCCTGTTAAGAGACCAACACTCTTGGAAAGAAAATCAAGTTAGCCTTTACATCTTCATGTGAATTAGGATCTAATATGTAAATAAATAGACAACTGTCTTCTCCAAATGGAAAGGTGTATAATGAGATTATAAATCAGCTGGTTGGCCGGACATGGTGGCTCTCGCCTATAATCCCAACACTTTGGGAGGCAGAGGTGGGTGGATCACGAGGTCAGGAGTTCGAGATCAGACTGACCAACATGGTGAAACCCTGTCTCTACTAAAAATACAAAAATTAGCCAGGTTATGGTGGCACGGGCCTGTAGCCCCAGCTACTCAGGATGTTGAGGCAGCAGAATCACTTGAACCTGGGAGGTGAAGATTGCAGTGATCCAAGATCACGCCACTGCATTCCAGCCTGGGCAACAAAGAAAGACTCCATTCCGGGGGGTAAAAAAAAGATTGAAGTGAGTAGAAATTAATGTAGCAAAGAGGCACGCAGATGAGAGCAAATTTTGGAGCCCTCGGGTGCCCTAGCCCCCTCCAGCAGGCCGGGCGGGACTCCCCACCTTCCTGCCTGTGTCAGCGTCTCTTAGACCAGCCCAGTCTCCTTCCTGGGACTTCTCTGCTGATGCCGCTCTGGGTCCGGGGTGGATTCCAGAGACCACACTCCTCTCGCAGGCCCTCTGGTGAGGCGAGTAACCTTCTGAAACTCCTCTTCCTCCCTGCTCCAGGTCTGGTGGTCGGAGGATGACCAAGGTGGTGCGTGACTTCCTGAAGGCCCAGCAGGTGCAGGCGCCCGTGGAACTGTACTCGGACTGGCTGACTGTGGGCCACGTGGATGAGTTCATGACCTTCGTCCCCATCCCCGGCACAAAGGTGAGCTAGCCCCAGCAGAGGGTAAGAGCTAGAGGAATGGGACAGCATAGAGGAAGGAGGAAGTAGGCTGAAGCTGGTTTGCATGTTATTGCTGTGGCAGGTAAAATTTTAACTTGCTAAACCCAAAATAGTAGCATTTCAAGACGTAATCAACCTAAAAATTATTAACAAGAGATTTAAATTCTTTTCTCATACTAAATCTTCAAAACCTGGCAAGGATTTTACTCGTATTGTACATCTCAATTCAGACTAGCCACATCTCAAGTGTTGGATTGTCACACAAGGCTGGTGGCTGCTGTGTTGGCGGTAACGCTCTAGAGAGAAACAGGGTATGTGCTTGTGGCACTGGAGAGAGGTTCTTTCATTTTCTTATGGGCACAACTTCATACCCTGGAAATTCTCTGCAAATTACCTGGCTGCTTGGCAACTTGGAAAAGTCCTGTCCAAGGCTGCCTTTGGCTCTGAGCCTTGCCTTGGTGACATTGCTGAGGTAGAGGAAAGATGAGACATATTCCTCTGAAACAGAGAACACCGTTCCGTGCAGCCTTTGCCACTCGGCATGGGAGGTCCGACGCAACGTGCAGGCAAGGCACTGGGTCCTTGGCACAAGGCCTCCCCCTGCTCCTTGGGTGCCTTCCCGCTGCTGACCCTGTCCCCCTGGACTGTCTCTTGCAGAAATTCCTGCTGCTCATGGCCAGCACTGCGGCCTGCTACAAGCTCTTCCGAGAGAAGCAGAAGGATGGCCATGGAGAGGCCATCATGTTCAAAGGTGAGTGGCCACAGGGCCTTGGCAGGAAGTGGCGAGCTGGAGGCCCCAGAGACCCTCGGGAGGATGGGGCGGATGAGCACTTCATCCCTGAGCACCCAGCTCCACTTCCCTGGGCGTCTGGCCTGATCCGCGGTTTGTGAGGTTGCTATGGTGGGAAGCAGCTCTGGTCTCCTGTGACCCTTGCTGTGGTCAGGTAAACCGTGAGCTGCCCACAGCTCCTTAGTGTCACCAGCAGTGCACAGCGGAGCTTCAGGACCTAGTGTGTACTTTAAATGGCACCAGACCCAGAGGAGGGTTAAATGCTTGAAAACCGACACATGGCTGGGTCTGGTGGCTCATGCCTACAATCCCAGCATCTTGGGAGGCTGAAGCAGGAGGATCGATTGAGGACAGGAGTTCAAGACCAATCTGTGCAACATAGTGAGACCCCATCCCTATAATAAAAAAAATAATTTTTTTTTTGAGACAGAGTTTCACTCTTGTTGCCCAGGCTGGAGTGCAATGGTGAAATCTCTGCTCACTACAACCTCTGCCTCCCGGGTTCAAGTGATTCTCTTGGCTCAGCCTCCCAAGTAGCTAGGATTACAGGCATGTGCCACCATGCCCAGCTAATTTTTTATATTTAGTAGAGACAGGGTTTCACCATGTTGGTCAGGCTGGTCTCGAACTCCAGACCTCAAATGATCCACTCGCCTTGGCCTCCCAAAGTGCTGGGATTATAGCTGTGCGCCACTGTGCCCAGCCTCTCTATAATAAAAATTTTGAAAAAAGAAAAAGCAAAGAAAACTGATGTGCAATCTGCATTCAAGAAGCTTGTATTTTAGAAAGAGAGATAGAGAGAAAAATAGAGACAATGCAATTTAGGGACAGGAAGAAAAGCGGACTTTGGTGAGCAAAAGGCATGGTCAGACACTGTTGCTGCCAGACCAGGAGTGAGACATTATCTTCTACATTTAGACATTCATATAATTGGGACAGACATAGACGGGGTGAGGTGTGCATTTGAATTAATCATGGAAAGAGGGAAAGGTGATCAGGTGGAGACAGGCAGCCAGGTTAGAGACACCGTGCCGATTCCTCGTACTCTTTTTTTTCTTTTTCAACTTCCATTTTAGATTTAGGGGGTACCCGTGCAGGTTTGTTACCTGGGTGTATTGTGTGATTTGGGATGTGAATGATCCCATCACCCAAGTCCAGAGCATTGTAGCCAACGGTTAGTCATTCAACTCTCTTTCCCTCCTCTGTCCCTCCCGACTCTAGCAGTCCCCAGTGTCTGCTGCTGCCATCCCTATGTCCAATACCTTTTTCTTTGTGATAAAATATACCTACTCTAACACATTTGTCATTTTAACCATTGGTAAGGACACAGCTCCGGGACATTAAATACATCTACAATGCTGACTAACCATCAACACTCTATATCCGTTACACATTATTTTCTTCAGTTACTTTTGTCACTTTCAGGTTGGTATCCATAATGTATCTCACGCCTGAAAGCCTGAGTTCCTGCAGCTGGGTGATACTTACATGACTGCCCCCAGATCCAAAGACCGTGTTCCTGTCACTGGTGTTTAGGACAGACAAGATGAATTTAACACCACTGCCCTTTTTTAATTCCCCACCGATGGAAAGTTTGTTCTTGGACTGGCAAGCTCGAGTCTCGGCTTTCTGGAGGCTTCCTTTCTAATAGTAAACAAGCTCTCAAAAACTACCCAGAGGATACAGGGACCATTATTTTTATATAAACGGGGCAAGCAGTGGTGTGGAAACAGCTCAGACACAGGGTCTGAGAGCCCCCAGACCTCTCTTTGTGTTTTAGAAAGAGAGATAAAAAGGGAAATAGATATAAGACAGCTTGGGGACAGGAAGAAAAGTGGACTTGGATGGGCAAAAGGCATGGTCAGACATCGTCGCTGTCAGTCCAGGTGTGAGACATTATCTCTCGGATTTAGACATTCACATAATTGGGACAGACAGAGAAGAGTGTGCAGATGCTCAGTCAGCAGGACTAGAGGCACACAGCAGACCTGGGGAGGAAGGTGAACCAGGCAATGCCGAAGAGCCATGCTCTTCGCTGGACCAAAGCCCAGAACGTGTGGGGAAAACACATCCCTTTAAAAGATGTTAAAAACTACAGACTTGCCCTCCAGAAAAATGCTTATAGGAACATGTCCCCTGACCTTGGATCAGTTTTAGAAAATCACAGATCCCTAAAGTCTTCAGTCTCTACATGGACCCACCCTTCTGAGTCCCTAAGCCTCAAAGATTACATCCGGCTTATAGCTGGGCATCTTTGCTGCTGTCCAGCTGTAAATCTGAAAAGTGCAAACCCCTTAAGGCCAGGGGTTTGCCTCCTAGATGAGGCAAAAAAAAAAATAGGTTAAGAACATAGGCTCTGGAATCAGACTCCCTGATCTGCACCCCAACTATGCCACTTGCTAGATGTGAGACCTGGAACAAGTCACATAACTTCTCTGTGCCTCAGTTTCCTCATTTCTCAGGGTACCTCATGGAAATGTGGGGAGGATCCATGAGTTAATTCGATATAAAGCATTTAGAAGAGTATTGGCCACATAGTAGGTGCTCATTGAGCGTTACACATGACTAATCAAGCTGGAAGCCACATAAGCCATCACGTGGTATGGGAGGCAGACACTGGCCACTCCAGGGCAGCAGCCAAGCTGAGGCAGCTCTGGAAAACAGAAGGGTGACCCCTCCAGCCATGCTGCTTCCACCACACTCATGCTGGCCAGCTGCTCATCCTTAGACACAGGCTCTAGGTGGGAGAACCAGGGGGCTACTTGTACCACCCCCAGTCCCACTGGCCAGAGCAAGAGCAAGGCAGCTACCACCACTGTCCTGGCTCAGATGTCATGGTCAACCTTGGAGAAAAGAGTGTGTTGTGCCCTCCTCAAGCAAAGAGGGAGGCCTGATTTCCCCTTGGAGTGCCCTCCTGTGATCCAGCCTGTCCCCAGCCCCATCTCCCCCAGTCCAGCAGTTAGCCCAGGTACTGGGAAGTCTTGGCAAAAGGGGAGCACCCAGTGTGGGTATCTAAAGCTTGACTATCCCCTGTCCTTTGACCCCCTCAGGCTTGGGTGGGATGAGCAGCAAGCGAATCACCATCAACAAGATCCTGTCCAACGAGAGCCTCGTGCAGGAGAACCTGTACTTCCAGGTGACGGTGGGGCAGGGGCGCAACTGGTGCTGGGGTGCAGGGCCAGAGGGCTCCTGGGAGGGATGAGGCTCATGCCCTCACATCCTTAGCCCATAAACAGTGGCTAAGGGCTCAGGGACTGCTGACCCAGAGCACAGCAGCACAGGGACGAGCCTCCACCGCCGTTCAGCCAGCCTCCTTGCTTTGCTCCTGGGCTAAAGTCCCAGGGTTGAAGGAGTGACAAAGGCAATGTGCAGAGACTAGAGGCACACAGGAGACCTGGGAAGAAAGGTGAACCAGGCAAGGCCAAAGAGCCACACCCTCCGCTGGACCAGAGCCCACAACGTGTGGGGAAAGCACATCCCTTTAAAAGATAATCAAAGCTATAGACTTGCCCTCAGAAAAATGCTTATATGAACATATTCCCTGAACCTTGATCAGTTTCAGAAGATCACAGATCCCCAAAGTTTTCTGTCTCTGCATGGACCCTCCCTTCTGAGTCCCTAAACATCAAAGATTACATCCAGAATTGGAAACCAGTCATATTTTATGAATTAAGTCTCTAAGTATTTGCATGGGCATATTTAAGAGGACTAAGGAAAAAAACTTTAAAAGCAGAAAACAGCCAGGTGCAGTGGCTCATGCCTGTAATCCCAGCACTTTGAGAGGCTGAGGCAGGCAGATCCCCTGAGGTCAGGAGTTCGAGACCAGCCTGACCAATATGGCGAAACCCCATCTTAAAAAAAAAATAATAATTAAACAAAAAGAAAAGCAGAAAACAACTCAAACTGGTTTAAACAAAAAGGCATAATTTGCTCATATAAGTAGAAAGTCCAGCAGCGATATGGATTTCAGGCACAGCTTGATTAGAGCTCCAGCTCCATTTCTCTGCACTGAGGGTAGGAATGTGGCTGCAACATGCACCCAGCACACCATCTACAAAGAGAGAGGGGCTGTTTTGTTGTTCTTGTTTTGTTTTGGGTCTTTTTCTTGTTGTTTTTGTTTTCTTTTTTTTTTTTTTTTAAAGACGGCGTTTCACCATGTTGGTCAGGCTGGTCTTGAACTCCTGACCTCAGGTGATCAGCCCGCCTTGGCCTCCAAAGTGCTGGGATTACAGGCGTGAGCCACCACGCTCGGCCCTGTTTTTTGTTTTCTTATAGTCTCCACGGTTGCCCAGGCTGGAGTACAGTGGAGCTATCTCAGCTCACTGCAACCTCTGCCTCCCGGGTTCAAGCAATTCTCCTGCAGCTCCTGAGTAGCTGACTACAGGCGCATGCCACCTTGCCCAGCTAATTTTTTGTATTTTTAGTAGAGACAGGTTTTCACCATGTTGGTCAGGCTGGTCTCAAACTCCTGACCTCGTGATCCACCTGCCTCAGCCTCCCAAAGTGCTGGGATGACAGGCATAAGCCACCACGCTGAGCCAAGAGAGAGGTCTTGTATGCCCCAACAATTGACCAAGAGCTTGCATTTCACTGATTAGGCCAACCTGAACCAATGACTGTGGCCACAGAAATTCCATACGTTGTTTGGCTTAATCCTGGGTTACTGCCTATCTCTGAGCCAATCACTGGAGCAAGGAGGTAGAGACGAGAATCCAATACTTAGCTTTCACCTGGAGGTGGAGGTGGGGCCAGTCCAATCCAACAACATAGTGTGGCATGACAAGAGGAAGTGGGTGGAGTGAGTGCTGGGGAAGCAGCACAAGGCCCACTCAAATTCACAGCACTTACTGTCTATTTAGAATTTGACTTGATTGATTGATTGATTGATTGATTGATTGATTTTGTCACCCAGGCTGGAGTGCAGTGGCACGATCTTGGCTCACTGCAGCCTCCATCTCCCAGGTTCAAGCGATTCCCCTGCCTCAGTCTCCTGAATAGCTGGGATTACAGGCATGAGCCACCACACCCAGCTAGTTTTTGTATTTTTAGTAGAGACGGGATTTCACCATGTTGGCCAGGCTGGTCTTGAACTCCTGACCTTGTGATCTGCCCACCTCGGCCCCCCAAGGTGTTGGGGTTTCTGGCATGAGCCACCGCTCCCAGCTGGATGTTAACTTTATTACAACTGTCCCCCTCCCTGCTCCCCATGGTCATTTCCTGGCATCGGGTAGATTTGAAGCCAAATTGTGCCACCCCCTCACCTGGGGCGTTAGGACCATGGGCAACTCACTAAGGCTGTCTTTGGTTCTCTCATTTCTAAAAAGGGGATAATGGGAGTTGGACACAGTGTCTCATGCCTGTAATCTCAGTACTTTGAGAAGCCAAAGTGGGAGGATTGCTTAAGGCCAGGGGTTTGAGACTAGCCTGGGCAACTTATTAAGACCTGTCGCTACAAAAAAATAAATAAATGAAAATTTTTTACTTTTGATTTGGGTAGAACAAAGGAAAAAAGAAAAATTTAAAAAAGAAAACATTTAAAGGGGACAATAATAGCATGTGTATCACAGGGCTGGAGCTTAAATAGGTAATCCACATAATGCATTTGGAACAGTACCAGGCACATGTACACGTTAGCGTTTGTTATTGCCGAAGTCATCAGTGTTATCCTCAGCTCATGAGGTGGCCCGAGGGGTCACTGAGGTGCTGTGTGGGAAGCACTTAGCACAGAGACCTGCTCTAGAGAGTGCTCGGTAAATGGCAGCTGCTACTCTGACGTCTGTGACCTTCCTCTGCCCAGTTATTACGACTGCAGTTCCTGAACCCCAGTGGGCAGGGCTGGGGAGAGGCTCCAGAGGCACCCGCTGAGTGTTAGAGGTCTCTCTGGAGTGCCAGGGCCCCTGGCCTGCTGCTGCAGACGGGTGGAATGACAAGGTGTCAGGTGTGTGTCCCTCACCTGCATGCCCTCCCTCCCTTCTCCTACCTAGCGCTGCCTGGACTGGAACCGTGACATCCTCAAGAAGGAGCTGGGACTGACAGAACAGGACATCATTGACCTGCCCGCTCTGTTCAAAATGGACGAGGACCACCGTGCCAGAGCCTTCTTCCCAAACATGGTGAGGCCCTGCAGACCCCAACCCTTACCTCATGCCAGTACAGGGCAGCCAGATCCAGAAGGACCCCTCGGCTGAGGCTATCCAATGGGGAGGCCCAGGTCTCAATCCGGCTGAGCTGCTGTGTGACCTCACCTCAGGCACTTGCCCTCTCTGAGCCTCCATTTCCTCCTAAGAGTGATATGCTTGTCCTAGCTGCTTCACTGGGATATTGGGAACCCTTTTCCTTAACAGATAGGAAAGTGCTGTGCAAAAGATTAAAAGTCCTTTATGTAGAGGAGGGATTCCTGTTACATAGAGGTGAGTCTTCCATAACATAGAAAGAGGTTACAACAATACACATGTGTACATGGACACAGATATACACATACCTGTGCGAAGAAACACATGTGCACTCATGGACACATATATACACACATGCACACAGAAATACTTGCATGCGTGGACACATATAGACACACATGCACACAGAAACACGTGCATGCATGGACACATATATACATATATGCACACAGAAACATGTGCATGCATGGACACATATACACACATGCACACTGAAACACGTGCACTCATGGACACATACACACATGCATGCAGAAACGTGCACACATGGACACATATACACACATGCACACAGAAACACGTGCATGCATGGACACATATATACACACATGCACACAGAAATGTACACACATGGACACATATATACACAAATGCACACAGAAATGTGCATGCATGGACACATACATGCACACAGAAAGACATGTGCATGCATGAATATGTATATATACACATGCACACAGAAACACGTGCACACATGGACATACATACACACAGAGAAATGTGCACGCATGGACATATATACACACATGTGCACACATGGGCATGTATACACACATGCACACAGAAACACGTGCATGCATGGACACATATATACATACATGCACACAGAAATGCATGCATGGACACATATACACACATGCACACAGAAACGCGTGCAGGCATGGACATATATACACGCATGCACACACAGAAACACGTGCACTCAGAGACATATATATACACACAGGCACACAGAAACACGTGCATGCATGGACATATATACACCCATGCACGCACAGAAACACACTTGCACATATGGACACATATATACATACACAGAGAGATACACATGCACACACAAATGCATACATATCATACGTGTGTGCACATTCACACATATGTACATGTACACACTGCTGCATGCACACAGCCATGTATACATACATGTACAGACATGCTAATGCTTTTGCACACACATACATACAGAGGCAGATTGCCTGGTTTTCTGCCTTAGCTCTGTCATTTGTGAGCGACTTAGCCCTGCTCCATGCCTATCCAATCACAGTTCCTACTTCGCAGGGTTGCTGTGAGGGTTCAGTGAGCTTAGGACAGGCATATGTGTAGTAAGTGCTCACTAAATGGAAGCTGTTGCCACCACAATCCACCTTCACAGGTGAACATGATCGTGCTGGACAAGGACCTAGGCATCCCCAAGCCATTCGGGCCGCAGGTCGAGGAGGAGTGCTGCCTGGAGGTGCACGTGCGCGGCCTCCTGGAGCCCCTGGGCCTCGAGTGCACCTTCATTGACGACATTTCTGCCTACCACAAGTTTCTGGGGGAAGTCCACTGCGGCACCAACGTCCGCAGGAAGCCCTTCACCTTCAAGTGGTGGCACATGGTGCCCTGACCTGCCGGGATCCCTGGTGTTTGCCTCCTTCCCTGAGTTCTCCAGACCCCTCACGCACCCAGAGCCTTCTGCTGCCATAGACTGGACAGCCCCACTGGGAGACCTTTGGGATGTGGGGTGGGATTTGGGGTATCTGTGCCTTGCCCTTCCTGAGAAGGGCCTCAGTGTCATCTGAAGCCATCCTCAGTGAGCCTCAATTCTGTCCCTGCTGAAAATAGCTGGGCCAGTATCTCTAGAGCCCCGACATAGGAACAAAACAAAACACAGCAAACCATATGCCCAAACCGTTCCCCAAAGAATTTTTAGTCTCTAGTCCAACACCACCGAATGAGGGGAGAAGGGAAGGAGATTCTGGGATCGCCAGTTCTTCGAGCAGCCATGCTCTGAAAATCAAAGTAGAACCCAGGAAAAGGGACCCCAGGATCCCAGACGTATCTTGAACTGCCATCGTCATTTCAAATCCACCTCTCTCAGGGCTTCCAGGTGGCCACCCCCAATTATTCATTCCTTACCAACCTCTCAAATCATCTTGGCTTCCTCTCTGCAGTGTGGACACTGTTGGCTAGCCCTCCCCACTCCCTGAGGGTCCAGCAAGTTAGTTTAGAACCTTTCTGGAAACATTTCACCTAAGCAGGCTTCCCCACGCATGGGATGCTCCTTTTGCCTCGTCTGTCTCATGGATGCAGGCTCCCCTAGATGCATAGGTTTGCTCCCCAGAACAGCATACTTGTGGCATGAGAGTTCAACGTGTAAAGATGCCCCTGGTCAGCCACATCCATCTTCTCTTGCCTGGCCCTTGATTCTCTGGCTGGTCCCTGACCTTCCTCCTCTCACTGCCCTGGCTTTCTTCCTTTGTATTCCTGATGCCATCTGTCCTGGCAGCTAGGCAAGAACTTGTTCACCAGATTCAGGCCTTCCCCAGGGCATCATAAGTGACATCAGATCCAATATGTAAGGACCCTGGTCTACCCTCCAGCCCAGCAGCCAGTTCTGGGTCAGCTGCCAGCTTAGGGATGGCTTGATTATCCCGCTGAAATTCACCAGTGCATTTGCCGAAGACTCTCTCATTTGGACATACCCAGATTCATTCCCTGGCTGCCACTGAAAGACTCAGTTTCCATCTTCAAAAGTTCCTTTAGGGCCAGAAAAATCAAAGAATTATAATCCCATTGTGAAGAATCAATTTACAACCAATGAACAGGTTATAATGTAATTTACATTCTTAGAGGAACAAGATTTTCATTTGGGATTATTTCATTCAACCACTCAACAAACATTTGTTGTGTGCCCCTAAACAACAGGCATGGTGTTGGGCTCTGCAAACACAGTGGTTAGTAGCAATCTGGACCTGATCCCTACTGGCATGGAACCCATCAGTCCCCGACATGCAAAGCCCGCATTTAAAGGCCAGCCTCTGCCCCTTCGGTGATGCTTTCTTTAGAAATGCCAGTCCAGGATGGGCGTGGCGGCTCAGGCCTGTAATCCAGCACTTTGGGAGGCCGAGGCGGGCAGATCACGAGGTCAGGGGTTCAAGACCAACCTGGCCAACATAGCGAAACCCCGTCTCTGCTAAAAATCCAAAAATTAGCAGGGTGTGGTGGCGAGCACCTGTAATCCCGGCTACTCGGGAGGCTGAGGCAGCAGAATCACTTTAACCTGGGAGGCGGAGGTTGCAGTGAACTGAAATCGCACCACTGCACTCCAGCCTGGCAACAGAGTGAGACTCCGTCTCAAAAAAAAAAAAAAAAAAAAAAAGAAATGCCAGTTCACTATATTCAGAAATCCACAGGGCACAAAACTTCCAGCAAGTCACTGTCTTGGTGAAATGGGAGGTGGGGGAGTCTTCTTTAAACAGGCCCCCTTCCCATCTAGCTGGGCAGTACCACCCATCCAATGAATCACCAGAGCCTCTAGAAGCTGTTGTCCCCTCTCTGGGGACAGACAGCAGCTCCTCCCTTTGGAGGCCAAAGCCCCAGGTCTCTCCAATCCCAGAGCTGAAAACATCAAGTGCCTTTTTGAGGGTGTCTATCTGGAGACCTAGAGTTTGTCATGTGCGTGTGTTTGGTTAATGTGGGTTTATGGGCTTTCTTTCATTTTTTTTTCTAGTCTATATTAGAGGAAAGTGAGCACCTCCCATGTGCAGAAAGTGTGTCTTTATAGATTTTTCTAAGGCTTTCCCCAATGATGTCGGTAATTTCTGATGTTTCTGAAGCTCCCAGGACTCACACACCCATTCCCATCTCCCTTGCCCACCCAGTGTGACAACCTTCGGTGTGGATGTACCCCCGTGGACTCATGGCTCTTCCCCACCCCCCTTTCTATAAATGTAGGCCTAGAATATGCTTCTCTTGCAAAACTCAGCCAAGTTCCTGTTTCCATCTTGATGTTGAAATATCTTATGTAAGAGGGCAGGGGATGTTGTGAAGGTGGTAAGAAGAGCACGGTTTCAAATTTCTAGAGGAGAGGCTGTGGTGGAGATCTAAAGATGTTTAGGGAAGAGCTCGACTAAAGAACAATAAAATAAATGGTCCAAGGGGAAGTCACGTGGCTGTTGGTGTGATGTTCTTTACTGCTTCATAGACAAGGCCTGGAGTGAGGCAAGCCACACGCTGGGCCCTCCTGGTCCTGCAGCCCCTGCTGTTCTTGGCATAGGGTCTGGGCTGTCAGCATAGGTCCAATCTCGAGAGTTTGGAATCCCCCACACATTCAGTGGCTGCATATTACATGGCCACCACCCAAGGTCAAGACCGGTACCCTCAATAAAGCCTATGTTGTTCTGATGGGATTCCCCAGAAGCAGACCCTGAGATGGGCACTTGGGAACAAGTGATTTATTAAGAAAGGGCCAGGTGAAGTAGCTCATGCCTGTAACCTCGACACTTTGGGAGGCCAAGGTGGGAGGATCACTTGAGCCCAGGAGTTCCATACCAGCTTAGGCAACATAGTGAGATCCCATCTCTATAAAAATTTTTTTAAAAATTAGCTGGGTGTGGTGGCACATGCCTGTAGTCCCAGCTACTCAGGAGGCTGAGGCAAAAGGATCAATTGAGCCTAGGACATGGAGGCTGCAGTGAGCCAACATCGTGCCACTGCACTACACTCCAACCCACATGACAGAGCAAGACCCTGTCTCAAAAGAAAATAAAATAAAAAAGAGCCTCCAAGAGAAACCAAGATGGGAGCTGGGGGAGCAGGCCGGGGAAGGGGAAGAAACCATGCAAAGGTGGGAGGTGAAGCCTAGACCAATCCTTAGAGAACTCTGGAGCATAAATGGCACCTCTGAGCTGCTCTGTCTGGAGGCTGAGTCTTTGTCCACCTACAGCAGTCATTGGCTCTGGGGACTGTGGCCCTCTGAATGGACAAGAGGCACCAGGAGCTCACAGGCAACTCTCTAAAGATCACAATTGGGATTAGGAACAAAGTCACAAGCTGGGGAATGGGCTACCACAACCAGAAGAGGGCACCAGCCATGTCCACTGCTCTGGGTGATGTCATGTTCTTTTAATAAAAAGTTATTACACACAAATATTTGTGATTTGACCCATGGTATGAAAATCCATACAACATAACCATGATCTAACAAGGTCTTTGTGAACGAACTCCTGAAGCCCTAAAATGGAGCCACCTGATTGGTTGCTGAGTCTAGAAGCTGCTTCCAAGTTCTTTGGAAGACACCTGGGTCCCTTCTCACTCCTTAGTCCCATCTTGGGCTTCTGGACCAATGTCTTGGTGTCACTATTTTAAGGGGCCACTGCAAAATAAAAATCACTGGTTGATTTACTCCTAGGCTTAACCCAGGGGCCCAGCCTTCTGAAATCCCCTTTTATACCCAACTAATGTGGCCCAAGCACTGCAAGACCAATCTTTCTTAGGTTTCCTGACCCACCTGGCTCTGCAACTCCCCAAGGGATGCTGGTATGTTCAACAAGTTCATCCTGGTGGTGTTTTCACATCTTTGCCAAACACCCATCTCAGTGTCACTGAGTGTCACCTTGAGACTTTTGAACAGCACTTTCCAGTAGAAATGTAATGCAAGCTACATACTGTAATTTTGAATTCCCTAGTAGCCACATTTAAAAAGTAAAATGCAGGTGAAATTACTTTTAATAATATATTTTCTTTAGCCCAATCTATCCAAATCATTATTATTTCAACATGTAACCCAAATTCTAAAATTTTAATGAGATACTTTTCTCATTTTTTGTAGTAAGTCTTTGAAATCTAATGTGTATTTTATACTTACATCATGTCTATTCAGACTAGCCACATTTTAAGTGCTCATTCCACAGGTGGCTACCATATTGGAAGATATTGTTGTAGAATCTTCTCTGCCAGGCTGAGCACCAATTGTGGAAATAAGTGCATTCCTTAAACCCCCAGAGTCCAGCTATTTTGGCTGTAATGGTTAATAAAAGTTTATTACTATAATACTGAAAAGAGAAATGTAAAATACATACAAGCCATCACTGGCCCTGGTATGCAGACCCTTGCCCTTCCAAAAGGTCCTCTTGCCTGAACCATGGATACTGCCAAGTTACCAGGACCCCCCTCTCTCTCTGCAAGGTGAGTGCCTTTGGCCAGGTCCCCTCTGCCCACTGTCAAGATAGGAACTCCCTGCCAGGTCCCCTCTTTCCCCTCACTGTTCCTGTGGATACAACTTGATTCTACATTTAATCTAAAATGTGTACTTGGAGTCCCAGGTGAGAGCAGCTCATTATCTCAGAGTCCTCCAGCATTCCGGATGTGATCTGAGCCACACCTTGGCATAGCCAAAACCCCGTGAAAGTGGTTGGGGGGAGGTCTCTCCCCCTGAAACAAAAAGCAGCCGGGAATGAATCTGCCTCTCCGGTGAGATTCATGCAGGATCCTCTCCCACGCGGTATCAGGTCCAAGAGGCTGATGGAAAAGTTAGTAACTATAGTGAGTGACACCAAATGGCAGCATGTGGGATCCCTTCTCCACCTGGGCATCCTGAAAAAGGATGCACTGAGACAGAAAGCCCAGCTCTGCCACCTTGTTTCAAGCCTGGCTGATGTGAGAGATCTTCACCCCAGCCCCGTGGCAAGCTGGGCTCTTTTCCAGCCCCGATCTATGAAAAAGCAAAGGTCTTCTCTGGGTAGTTTCTAAGCAAACTGCGGGGTTCAGGCCATGCCGGCTTGGCCTCAACCCCTCACCTTCCACAAGCAAAGGCCTGCTTTCTGACAGCCCTGGTTATACCCGACAGTCTCTGACCAGCATGCTAAGGCTCCATGCACAGGCTGCTGTGCTACTGAAGAGCTGAAGAGATACATTCAATCTTTAAAAGTAACGTTTCATTTTCCGGCTGGGCGTGGTGGCTCACACCTGTAATCCCAGCACTTTGGGAGGCCAAGGCAGGCAGATCAACTAAGGTCAGGAATTCGAGACCAGTCTGGCCAACATGGTGAAACCCCACCTCTACTAAAATACAAAACTTAGCCGCATGTGGTAGCTCATGCCTGTAATCCCAGCTACTTGGGAAACTGAGGCAGGAGAATCGCTTGAACCCAGAAGGCAGAGGTTGCAGTGAGCTGAGATCATGCCACTGCACTCCAGCCTGGGGGACAGAGCGAGACTCCATCTCGAAAGAAAAGAGGAATATTTTGTTTTTCTACTGATGGCAATTTCTGGCACAGAGTTGGTGCTCAGCAAATGTGTTCTGAATAAAACAAACATCTTTTTAGCTAGGCAATGGAAGCGCAAAAGTCAGCCAAACATTTCTTAAACACTGATTGCCTGCCTGCCAGGTGGAACTATAGGAAATGCCCTTTGGAAGGTCAAAATGGTCAAATAGTGGTGATTCCTGATGGTTCAACCTAATATTTTCCGTTCATCATCTCATCTAATTCTCAAAACTAAGCTGTGAGATTGTTATCCTCACCTTACAGATAAGGAACCTAAAGCTCAGAGGAATTTGCTCAAGATCACACAGCAGGTAACGGCAGAGCTGGGATTCATACCTGGGAGGTCCGGCTCCGGAGCCCCCTCACTGAGCTCTTGCTCTTGACTGCATCTCAGAAACAGCTTTCTAGCTGGGCACCATGGCTCACATCTGTAATCCCAGCACTTTGGGAGGCCAAGGCGGACGGATCACTTGAGGTCAGAAGTTTGAGACCAGCCTGGCCAACACAATGAAACCCCATCTCTACTAAAATACAAAAATTAGCCAGGCATGGTGGCGCAAGTCTGTAATCCCAGCTACTGGAGAGGCTAAAGCAGGAAAATCACCTGAACCTAGGAGGCGGAGGTTGCAGTGAGCCAAGATCATGCCACTGCACTGCAGCCTGGGCGACAGAGCAAGACTCCGTGTCCAAAAAAAAAAAAAAGAAAAGAAAAAAGAAACAGCTTTCTAACCCAAGTTTAGTGTTCTTTCATTCATAAATGTTACCTTATCTTTGCACCAATCCGTTTTTAGCATGTCAGGTGTCCTATTAGAAGAATCCTTTCAACAAAAAGTCCCCTCTACCTGCAAGCAAGATGTTTAGAGATTATAGGATTCCTACAAACCCCTCTAAGGCAATAAAGCCCATAACGAAATGACCTCTCTGTAGGTCTGTATGTGCTCTCTCTAGTCCTCAGCTAGGAGTAAGATGGCATCTCTAAATCTTGAAAAGCAAATTACATTCATTCATCCATCCATTCACTTTTTTCATTAACATTTGCTAAGCACCTACTGTGCGTAAAACCAGTGATCCTACAATTTTTCATCTAAACCAGGGCATTTCTGAGAGCTCAGAGGGGCCCTACAAATAATTCCACCAAGACAACAGGAGAATCTGTAACCATCCTGGGCAAACCAGGGCATTTATTCTCCCTGGAAAGCCCTGAGCCTGAGACATGATCTCATCCCTCAAGGAGCTGACATCGAGTCAGAGAGACAGACAGGAGAGCAGAGAGGCAGAGTGATGGAATAGGCACCTGATAAGTACTTGCTGATGGAGGAATGAATAAGGTACAAAAATCTGTGGGGACACACACACACACACACACACACACACACACACACACGTGTTTCCTGCTGGAAGAATGACCAAGGATGGCCTAGTGTTCATTTGTGCTAAAATGAGTGACTGCTGAATGAAAGTAGGAATGAATGATTGGGCAAAGAAGGGGAGGAGGGGCTGCCAAGCTGAGTGGAGACACAAAGAAGTGCGGGTGTGTAATATGTCTGGGAAATTGTGACTATATTGAGTGGCTAAAATATAGATTGCAGTCATGCCGGCAACTCTAGGGTTAGTGCACTGGAAACCCCCTGAAGGTTTGAGACCACTGTGGTCACATGATCAATCCAGTATTTTAGGAAGCTGACAGTAACATATTTCTTTATTGATATTAAACTCATAAAGAAAACATTTTTAAGAAATTGTCTGAGGAGGCCGGGCGCGGTGGCTCAAGCCTGTAATCCCAGCACTTTGGGAGGCCGAGGCGGGTGGATCACGAGGTCAAGAGATCGAGACCATCCTGGTCAACATGGTGAAACCCCGTCTCTACTAAAAATACAAAACATTAGCTGGGCATGGTGGTGCGTGCCTGTAATCTCAGCTACTCAGGAGGCTGAGGCAGGAGAATTGCCTGAACCCAGGAGGCGGAGGTTGCGGTGAGCCGAGATGGCGCCATTGCACTCCAGCCTGGGTAACAAGAGTGAAACTCCGTCTCAAAAAAAAAAAAAAAAAAAAAATTGTCTGAGGAATGAGCAAACCACAGTACAACCCTGCTTTTAAACATTCTGCAACACAGTGATGAAATGGATCTGTGCGTACTAACATGGAAAACCTCCAAGACACGGCACTTGATGAAAAAAATGGCAGCTTGCAGAACATGTATATTATCATTTGTATTTTCTTAAAAAAATAAACAAGGCACAGTGGCTCACACCTGTAATCCCAGCACTTTGGGAAGCCGAGGCAGGCAGACCACGAGGTCAGGAATTTGAGACCAGCCTGGCCAACATGGCAAAACCCGTCTATACTAAAACTACAAAAATTAGCCGGGTGTGGTGGGGCACAACTGTAATTCCACCTACTTAGGCGGGTGAGGCATGAGAATTGCTTCAACCTGGGAGGCAGAGTTTGCAGTGAGCCAAGATAATGCCACTGCACTCCAGCCTGGGAGACAGAGCAAGAATCCATCTCAAAAGATAAAAAAAAAAAAAAAAAAAAAGAAAGAACAGCAAGTAAAGCCATGGATTTCCGTAGAAACATACATATGTAAATACATACAAAGAAAAAGATCTGGAAGCAATCCCATGAAACTGACAATAGCAATCACCCCTGGGAAAGGAAGTGTGACTGAGGGGATTTAAGCTTTATCTATATTACTTGAAATTGTTACATAGAGAGAATTTAATTACATATGTACAGTATTCTAAAATAATGTTTTAGAGATACCGTTGACATCGTATTTATGCTGAAGTCTTCTCTGATAAGCAAAATCTATTTCCCTAATAATGCACAGTTCTCTTTTACCTCTTTCCTTCCCCCAGCTGGGCTTTCCACCAACTTAAGATTGATGGCTCCCTACAGATACTAATTCATTTAATTCTCCTCCCTGGAAGGTGACTCTGTTTCTTTTTCACCATCTTACACAATAGGAAATGAATGTACAAGGAGATTAAGTATCTTGCTCAAGATCACAGAGCAAATGGCTGATACAACAGGGTTTCAGACCCCTAAGGCCTGCACACTTAACCATTCCACCTCCCAGGTTCCCTAAGAGGCCAAATTGCCCTTAACATTCTGCAGCTCTCTGACTTCTGTTCCCGTCGGCTGACATCTAGCCGCTACAAATAATATTTACCACTATTCATTTTTTGCATTTCATTTGCATGGCTCTGTCTCTGATAGAAAACGGTGCTCAAAATCCAGATTCAGCTGGGAAGGGCGTTTGATCATAACAACATGCTGTGTTTGCAAAGTGCCCACCCATACACATCCAGAGGAACAAACTAACTGCTCATTTGAGAGTTTGCCGGTGATGGCAGACGTCTGGGAGTGAGGCGGAGGTTAGCAGGGCGGGTGAGCGCCAAATGTATGTGTGTGTGTGCTGCTATAGGGCCAGCTGCATGACAGTCCCCAGAAGTCCTTGGACCACTTGCTAAGTCCCAGCAGCTGAGCTGACTTCAGCTGTGTGAAACGCAGCCCCATCTGGAGTAGGGGTGGCTCATGTCTTTTTGCTCCAGGAGTTCCATAGAGGCTGCTCTTGAAATTGGAGAAGCCTGTAGCCTATGATTGTCCCCATCCCACTCAAAGAGAATATTTTGAGAAGTGTAATTATATGGTGGGGTTTGCATGGGATGAGGGAAGAGCGTTTAGATAAGCCTTTTCTAAAAGCAGGTTGGCAAGGGCTGGTAGGGAGAGCCCTGCATAGTTCTGTGAGGCAGCAGCACCCTCTGCAGGTGGACTGGAGTCACTGCAACCACCATGTTCCCACGAGCCTTAAGGGCACGCCCGCAGCCCAGGCACCTACCTAACAGAAGAGGCTGACCTACTTGCTGGATGACCTGCAGTGAGCTGTTGACCCTTTCTGAGGCTCAGTTGCCTCAACTGTAAATGAAGAATGGTAATCCCTACCTTCTGCTGTTGCCGAAATTATTACAGAGAGGACATGTACCAAAGTGTTCTGCATAGAGCTTGGTACACAGTACATCCTCCAGGCTGAGCACTGTGGCTCATGCCTGTAATCCCAACATTTTGGGAGGCTGAGGCAGGTGGATCACAAGGTCAGGAGTTCAAGACCAGCCTAGCCAAGATGAAACCCTGTCTCTATCAAAAATACAAAAATTAGCTGAGCATCGTGGTAGGTGCCTGTAATCCCAGCAACTCGGGAGGCTGAGGCTAGAGAATTGCTCAAACTCGGGAGGCAGAGATTGCAGTGAGCCACTGCACTCCAGCCTGGACGATAGAGTAAGACGCCGTCAAAAAAAAAAAAAAAAAACAGTAAGTCCTCGAAATTTGGCAGCTACCATCATTAATCACTAGTCATCCCAACATCCCCATGAACCTTAGCACAGATGGCCACCAAGTGACCTAACATAAGGGACAAGGTTTCTCTGAAAGCAATCATAGGTGGGATTGGGGTGGGAGCTAGAAGGGATCTGCGCCGCTGGCTGGTTGACATTTTGATTTGCCAACTCTGTCTATTCCAATGCTGGGAGTCCTTGACATCCGGCATGGGAGGCTCTGACAATAAATATATTCATAAAGAATTCAAAACAGTCCAGGTGCGAAGACACAGTCCTATACTACAAGCACTTTGGGAGGCAGGGGGTTGCTCGAGCAGGAGTACAAGACCAGCCTGGGTAACACAGGGAAACCCCCATCTCTACAAAAGAGGTTTTTTGTTTCGAGACCGAGTCTCACTCTGTCCCCAGGCTAGAGTACAGTGGCATGATCTCGGTTCACTGCAACCTCTGCCTCCCAGGTTCAAGTGATTCCTTTTTTTTTTTTTTTTTTTGAGACGGAGTTTCGCTCTTTTTACCCAGGCTGGAGAGCAATGGCGCGATCTCGGCTCACCGCAGCCTCCGCCTCCTGGGTTCAGGCAATTCTCCTGCCTCAGCCTCCTGAGTCGCTGGGATTACAGGCACGTGCCACCATGCCCAGCTAATTTTTTGTATTTTTAGTAGAGAGGGGGTTTCATCATGTTGACCAGGATGGTCTCGATCTCTTGACCTCGTGATCCACCCGCCTCGGCCTCCCACAGTGCTGGGATTACAGGCTTGAGCCACTGTGCCCGGCCTCAAGTGATTCTTTTGCCTCAGCCTCCCATGTCACTAAGATGACAGGCACCCGCCACCACACCTGGCTAATTTTTGTATTTTCAGTAGAGATAGGTTTCACCATGTTGGCCAGGCTGGTCTCACACTCCTGACCTCAAGTGATCCACCCACCTTGGGCTCCCAAAGCCGGGATTACAGGCATGAGCCACCGCACCTGGCTACAAAAAATTTTTAAAACTTAGCTAGGCATGGTGGTGCATACCTGTGGTCCCAGCTACTAGGGAGGCTGAGGTGGGAGGATCACTTAAGCACAGGAGTTCAAGGCTGCAGTGAGCCATGATCATCCCATAACATGTAAGCCTGGGCAACAGAGCAAGACCCTGTTCCAAAAAAAAGAAAAAAAAAAAAGAAGAATTAAAAACAAGCTTGGCCGGGCGCGGTGGCTCACGCCTGTAATCCCAGCACTTTGGGAGGCCGAGGCGAGTGGATCACGAGGTCAAGAGATCGAGACCATCCTGGTCAACATGGTGAAACCCCGTCTCTACTAAAACTACAAAAAATTAGCTGGGCATGGTGGCGCGTGCCTGTAGTCCCAGCTACTCAGGAGGCTGAGGCAGGAGAATTGCCTGAACCCAGGAGGCGGAGGTTGCGGTGAGCCGAGATCGCGCCATTGCACTCCAGCCTGGGCAACAAGAGCGAAACTCCATCCCAAAAAAATAAATAAATAAATAAATAAAAATTAAAATTAAAAATAAAAACAAGCTTGCAGATAGCAATAAGTTCTATGAATAAAATCAACTAGAGTAAATGGGTCAAGCCCTCAAAATGCCCACAG
>NW_022436983.1:10274340-10283850 GCF_009761245.1 Sapajus apella | reverse complement strand
AAAATCAACTAGAGTAAATGGGTCAAGCCCTCAAAATGCCCACAGTCTGGAGAGGCAGACATATGAATGGGTCATCGTTAAAGCAGGTGCTGCATGCATAGATGGCGTGTGCAGAGGATATTTTGATAGGAACAGTCAAGGAGGGACATCCTAAGGGAGAAAAAAGTTGGAGATGAATCTTCAATGTTGACAAGTCAGCCACATGAAGGAGGAGGAAAGGACACTCCAGATCCAAGACACGAACGTGGGCAAAAGTGTGGAGGTAGGGAATGAGGCAGGAAAAGAGCAAGCTGTATTACAGGGATAGACGCAACAGGCTGGGCCCGCAGGGGAGCAGGGGAACCTGGAGCCTTGGAGGCTGTGGCGGGAGTTGGTTAATTGGACTTGTTGTAGAGGGGGAAGACAATCAAGGATGACACCAAGTTTCTAGCTTGGATATCCAGTAGATGGTGGTGTTAATAAGAGTGGAAGTATAAACTCCTTGGGTGAGATGTACCGTTTGGGATAGGTTGGGTTTAAAGGACCATTGGGACACTCAGATGGAGATGCTCAGGAGACAGCCAGAGAGACGAAAGAGGACGAGGCCCATTGGTCAAAGGCAAATGAAATCCTAAATTTTAGATGAGAAGGCCCCAGAGCTCTGCCACAGCAATTTATTGCTGTAAAGTGGGTTTTTCCCAGAGGCAAATAAATCTCCCAGGCAACATCTGATATTTCCTCCTAAATCCAACCCTCCTTCCCCCTCTGGCTGGGGAAAATCACCCAAGTTGCCCTAAATTACATGACATCAGACTACAGTTGATTGTACAAATGATAGTTGATACAACATAATGCTTTTTTATGTTAATTTTGTTTTTTATTTTCATGTTTTTGAGACAGGCTCTTGCTCTGTTGCCCAGGTTGGAGTTGCAGTGGTGTGATCACGGCTCACTGCAGCCTTGACCTCCTGCACTCAAGCAATCCTCCCACATCAGCCTCCCAAGTAGCTGGGGCTACAGGTGTGCACCACCACGCTTGGCTAATTTTTAAATTTTTTGTAGAGCCTAGGTCTCACCATGTTGCTCGGGCTGGTCTCGAATTCCTGGGCTCAAAGGATTCTCCCACCTCAGCCTCCCAAAGTGCTGGGATTATAGATATGAGCCACCTTGCCTGGCTGGTTTTAATTTTAAATTCTGGACATGATTTCTAGCTCTTGGAGGAGAGAGAGCTCCTCAAAAAAAAACCTCTCACCTAAGGCTGCTCAGTTTTCCTGCTGTCCAAAGACAGAGGGTCTGGAAAATAGGGGCAGCTTTTCCAACCCAAAAGCGTTGTTACAAGAACTAAATGAGACTGTTTATGTAAACACCTTTGTAAGTGATAAAGTTCAGTATAAACGTAGTATGTAGCAGACTGTCTGGTGAAAAGCAATATGTCACTCTCCAGACGAATGGAAATAAATCCAAAAAACCTAGGGTCTTATCATGAGGACACCTTGGGAAAATATGTCAGGAGCAGACCATGAAAAGTCCTTCTGCAGCTGTGACTTTCTGGAATCCCAAAGTCCAGGGCGGAGATACAGGCGCCCAGGAATTTATTCCACCATAACTTTGAGCTCCCCAAATCCCCACGAAGCCCAGGAATGATGTGACTGCAGGGCATGTGGGCCCATTTGGCACCAAGAGCCCTTCCATAAATCAAGGTCTCACTTATGCTGGCCTCAGACTGCTTTTTCCAAGGTGACCTGGGCAAAGTAAAAGGGTAGTCATTTATCTAGGGGCGGCATCTGCCTTGGAGATGAAAGAACCCTGAAAATGTTAAGAAGACCAATTCTCTAGAAATACATTCCTTGCAGGAAGAGCTTTCTTCAGCTCAGACGACAATTCAGTTAGGAGGAGTTACAGAGAGGCCGTCTTCCCATATCCAGCCAGCTTGGGTGATGCAAGAAGCCCCATGGGGCAGACCAGAGGGGCCCTATTCCAGTGCTGGATCAGCACCAGTGAAAGTCAAGGTGACCTCAGCATTGTCACCAGCTACCCAGAAGGCAGCCACATGAATCACAGAATTTTTTTTTTTTTTTTTTTTTTTTTTTTGAGACGGCATCTTGCTCTGTCTCCAGGCTGGAGTGCAGTGGTGCGATCTCAGCTCACTGCAACCTCCGCTTCCCAGGTTCAAGCGATTCTCCTGCCTCAGCCTCCCAAGTAGCTGGTACTACAGGCGCATGCCACCACACCCAGCTAATTTTTGTATTTTTAGTAAAGATGGGGATTCCCCATGTTGGCCAGGATGGTCTCAATCACTTGACCTCGTGATCCACCCTCCTTGGCCTCGTGGGCCACGGCGCCTGGCCTTAATCACAGAATCTTAAATCAGAGGGCCCAACACCCTAATGGTTCAGTCAAAGACGGGGAGGGGCTTGTCCAAGGTCACATGACCTTGAAGGGAAGATTCCAGGTCAGACCCAGAGGTTGAGGCCTCACTGCACATCCCCTTTAACAAGGCCACACTAGTAGTGTAGTGGGGTTCTAGTCAAGGACTCCAGAAATTCAGTCCATCCATCCAGTTCACTTGGCCATCTTAATGTCTCCAGAAGCACCCACATCAGCAGTAAGAATGGAGACCAAAGACGATAAAAACGTGCCCTTCACATGTCAAAAACAAGCAGGAAGAAAGGGGGAAAAAATCACTCCTGGGGAAGCTTGGGACCTGTAAAGTTAACAACCTACACAAACACCTGGGGTGACTGAAGGGGCAGGTGCCCTGGAGGCCCCAGGCCACTCCTGCCCAAGGTAAGGCCCAAGAATGAGGCCAGCTCTGAGCCGATCCAAGGAAGGGGCTGGAAAAAGCAGCTGAGATGACTAAAATGGAAACTCAGAGAAAACAAAAACAAAAAACCTTCACAGGACTGCTGTGGGGATTAAGTGGGATGATGGACCATAATGCTTGGCACAGCATAGAAATGGGTTCTGATATTAAACGGCTAACGAAGCCATCAAGGACTGGGTGTCCTTGTCTGGGCACACCTTCTCTTACAGAACAGAGCTCACGGTGTCTAGCTGTCTGCCCACTTGCCTGTCTCCACCGCTAGAGAGTAAGTTCAATGAGCAGTGACTACCTGGCTCGCTCATTCCTGTAGCAACCCAGCGCTTGGTGCCTGCCACATAGGAGGCGCTCTGTTTGTGTGAATGAATGAATGAATGAATGAACGAACGAACGAACGAACGAACAAAAGAATGGCACCCTTGAGCCACCTTTGAGATCACCTCAGCTCATTCACCAACCGCCCAGTTTGCCTGGGACTCTCTCAGTGCTGAAACCTGGGCAGCCTCGGGCTAGCTACACATTACCCGAGAGAAACGCCTGACTCAAGCCAGTAAGTGACAGAGATAAACAATAAGACTGACAAATTCTTAGAAAGGCAGGGAGCTGTGGCTCATGCCTGTAATCCCAGCACTTTGGGAAGTCAGGGCAGGATGATTGCTTGAGCCCAGGAGTTCGAGACCAGCCTGGGTAACATAGCGAGATTCCATCTCTACAAATATATATATATATATTTTTTTTTTTGAGACGGAGTTTCACTCACGTTACCCAGGCTGGAGTGCAATGGCGCGATCTCGGCTCACTGCAACCTCCGCCTCCTGGGTTCAGGCAATTCTCCTGCCTCAGCCTCCTGAGTAGCTGGGATTACAGGCACGCACCACCATGCCCAGCTAATGTTTTGTATTTTTAGTAGAGACGGGGTTTCACCATGTTGACCAGGATGGTCTCGATCTCTTGACCTTGTGATCCATCCGCCTCGGCCTCCCAAAGTGCTGGGATTACAGGCTTGAGCCACCGCTCCCGGCCCAAATATATATATTTTTAAAAATACCCGGGCATAGTGGCTCATGGGCCTGTAGTCCCAAGCTACTCGGGAGACTGAGGTGGGAGGATTGCTTGAGCCTAGGAAGTCGAAGCTGCAGTGAGGCAAGACTCCAGCCTGGGCAACAAAGTGAGACCCTGTCTCAAAAAAAAAAATTTTTTTCCAGGAAGAAAGGGGTTAAAATCGGAGCACGGACCCGAACAGGATGGCTCCGCCCCATCTAAATCTTAGCCCCACCCCTGAAAGCCGCCCTGCCTCTCCGACTCCTCTCGCTTCTGAGAAGGTCACCTTAGGCGGGGGAAACTAAATGGGCATGCGCCGCTACTGCGCTATTGCGCACGCTCGCCGTGATTTGCCCCGCCTTCCCTCCGCCCACCGGGGAAACCGGAAACTGCTTCCCACTTGGTGGCTCTTATGCGGCTAGCGGGTCCTCAGTGGGTGCAGGCTGGGCGCCGCAATGTTCGACGGGACAATGGCGGAGGGCGACCTCGGGGTTAAGGGGTGGGGCTGACGTCAGGAGCCAAGATGGCGGCGGTGGTCGTACTCTCCTTCAGGCGCCGGTTACCGGCCGCAACCGTTGGCGGAGCCTGCCTGCAGGTAAGTCCCGGAGCCTCAGAGAAGAAAAAAGCAGGAAAGTCATGGAGACTGCCTGGAGCTGAGAGGGCTGCGGAGAGGCTAAGGAAGCACAGGGCAAGGCCTCAGGGAGAGGGAGGACCTCCTCCCACGAACGCAGTGCTTTGATTTGGCTTGGAGCATCCCTGTCAGTTATCCTGCGCCTCGCAGCAGCTTGTGAGTTAGGGCAGGGGCAATTTTTTACAGCTAAGGGGGGAAAAAGTTCAAAGAGGGGACTTGAATTGCTCAAGGTCAATGGCAAGTGAATGACTGCTGGAACCAGAATTCGAATACAAACATTGGAGTTCCAAGCCCTTTTTCTGCCACCAAACTGTCGCCTCTGTGAAAGAGGGAGACCTGTGCGTTGTGAAAGATGGGAATTGGGAAGCGAGGTCACCGCTCTAGGGTGCAAGGTTGAGGACCGCGATTGGTGAGATAAGGATGTGTGAATTGATGGGGACGGGACAGGGGAAGGGAGAGATGGAGAGAAATGTACCCAGCTCCCTACCCCGAAGGATCCCTCTGGTGGATGGCAGGGGGTGCAGGAAAGACTGGGTTCCTTAAAGCAGTGTCACCCATAGTTTCACTAGAATCCTCTCAGTGTTTCTGACTCTAAAGGGCATGATACGGACCTCAGAGTTGACGTGGAATGACAGGGAGAGAGCTTGGTGCTGTTCTTGTTCATTACTGCGCAATGTGCAGTGATTGATTTTCCCACAGCCCTTGTATAGTCAAGAAACAACACACTTCTGATCTGCTTTCTAAGTGGCAACATTTAGAAGGGGAAGGGAAATTGCTTTTGTATACATAAGGAACTAAGGATTTACAAATCCTTTCGAAGTCTGTTTCCTCTTCTGGGCTTCTCAACAACCCCTTTAAGGCGGGCAAGCAAGAATTCTTACCTCCTTTTTGGAGCTTTGAAAACTTGTGGTCCCTAGAAAGAAAATTTTTTGCTTGCTCAAAATATCACAGCCCCAAGAACTGGCAGGTGAGCCAGTTTTTTAACATAGTACCGGAAAAACTCCTTAGCATAGATCTTCGGACATGGTTGGTGTCCAAGAAATTTTAGTTCCTCTTCTTCTCTTGTACTTAAATGAGGACGTCTTTCATCTTAAGTACCTGAGTACGTATTGCCCATGTTCTAATCCTAGTTCTATCCAGCAGGCTGTGTGTGAACTTGCATCTACTCTCTCTGCATCAGCCTTTCTGAAAAGGGGAGCTAGAGGAAGCGTACAGCCTACCAGAGCCTCAAGCTGACATCCTCTGAGGATTAAATTGATAATTGATAATGATCTTGTTTACTCGTTCCTTTTACGGTTGCTGAGCAAACAAATTGTGAGAGCCCCACCAATGAGAGAGAGTTCCAAAGCACAGGCCCCTCTTCTAAGAATGAGTTGTAGAAAAGGCTAGTTTCATAGGTCATTGTAATTCCACAAGGCCTTTGGTACTAATACCACCCACCTTTGGAGGGCCTTGCCTGGAATTACAACCATGACCTATGAAACTTGCCTGAGGGCAACAGAAAACAGGAGCTCCAAAGCCTCCCTTTCCTTGTGGGAATGTGCATTTATTTATACCCACAAAGCCTGCCTCAAAAGAATTCAGTAATGAGCTTGGTGTGTTACCTGTGGGTAACATTCAGGTTCAGGTTCTGAATTCTTTTTATGCTCATAGTCTGCACCACTGAACCACAATTCTGCCTTTAAGTATTTAACTGTAATATATTAACTATTATTTGTGTTGCCTTATTTCTTTATCTGGACTATGAACTCCTTTAGGGCTAGAAGCACCCTTAAAAGGGTGTATCTTGCCAGGTGCAGTGGCTGACGCCTGTAATCCCAGCATTTTGGGAGGCCAAGGCGGGTGGATCACCTGAGGTCAGGAGTTCGAGTCTCTACTAAAAAATATACAAAAATTAGCTGGGCATGGTGGCGGGCGCCTATAATCCCAGCTGCACGGGAGGCTGACGCAGGAGAATTGCTTGAAACTGGGAGGCAGAGGGTGCAGTGAGCCAAGATTGCGCCATTGCACTCCAGCCTGAGTGACAAGAGTGAAACTCCAGCTTAAAATAATAATAATAATAATTGTGCATCTTGTTCCTCAGTCTGGCAGGGCTAGGATACCTGTCTACAAATCAGAATAATGCAAACACTGGTAAGATTGCCAATCTTTTAGAGCAAAAATTATTTTCTGGGCTTTGCTAGAAGCTTGACCGTCCCCAGTTATCTTATGAGGCAGATATTAATATTACCCACCCTTTACAAAGGAAGAAATAGAATCAGAAAGGTTAATAATTTGGGAAAGAACACATAGCTAGTAAGTGATAGAGCTTGCATTTGAAGCATCACCAGTCACTTTTCAGCAAGCCTGCACCTTCTGTTTTACTCAGGCTTATCTCCATACAGCCCTTTTTGCCTTCTTCCTCTCCATTTCCCCCCCTTCTTCTCCGGCCTCCAAATCTTTATCCACTGCATCCAACTCCAAGCCTGCTCCCAAAGGACACTTTGCTAGAGGAACAACAACCAGCCTTCAGCACCATTCAGAATTCACCCTTCTCTGTCCAGTTGTTGCTTGCCTTGCTTAAATTATAAACTATGAAGTTCATGCTATCCAAGATTTCCTAGGAATGTACTTTCTGCCTTGAATTTTCATTAGCCTTGTAGAGTAACGTAAAAGTGCTTTCAGGGGGCCCTCTTTCATAGTGGATTTGTAGTATAAATTGCTGTACAGGTAACAAGGGGGAAAAAAATCATATAGTCTCAATGTATGATTAGAGTCACAACTTCCCATGTTCCTTGGGTCTCGTTGCAAAATGGAATTATCTTTTTGTGCTGTTCCATTTTGTGTTTGCATTTTCACCACTGGCTAAAAGATTGGGTTTTTGAATCAAGTGACTTGTGTTGCTATATGATCCTAACCTCATCCTTTAACTGGGAACAATAAAACATTTCTCATAGAGATGTTATAAAGATTAGAGATCATTTGGCAGTGTGTGACACATGATAAAGGCTCAGTGAGTGAAATCTAGCAAATTTTTAGATTTATATATTCAGCAAATTTTTTGTTGATCACAGATAACATAATCCTGTGAATTAACTCTTTGTACAGACCTCAAGATGAGCAGAGCTCCATCACTTTCAGAACCACGACCACCTCTGGTGATTTTGATTTCAGAATCTTCTTTCTGCCCCACCAAATATTATATGAAATCCTTTTTTTTTTTTTTTTTTTTTTTTTTGAGACAGAGTCTCACTGGCCCTGTTGCCCAGGCTGGAGTGCAGTGGCACCATCTCAGCTCATGTAACCTCTGGGTTCAAGAGATTCTTCTGGCCGGGCGCAGTGGCTCACGCCTGTAATCCCAGCACTTTGGGAGGCCGAGGCGGGTGGATCACAAGGTCAAGAGATCGAGACCATCCTGGTCAACATGGTGAAACCCCGTCTCTACTAAAAATACAAAAAATCAGCTGGGCATGATGGCACGTGCCTGTAATCCCAGCTACTCAGGAGGCTGAGGCAGGAGAATTGCCTGAACCCAGGAGGCGGAGGTTGCGGTGAGCCGAGATCACACCATTGCACTCCAGCCTGGGTAACAAGAGCAAAACTCCGTCTCAAAAAAAAAAAAAAGAGATTCTTCTGCCTCGGCCTCCCGCGTAGCTGAGATTACAGGTGTCTGCCATCATGTCCAGCTAATTTTTTTGTATTTTTAGTAGAGATGGGGTTTCACCATGTTGACCAGGCTGGTCTCAAACTCCTGACCTTAGATGATCTACCTGCCTGGGGTATATTGACGTAGACATTCGGTGTAGTGCATCCTGGCATTGCTCTTATTTCACATCATTCATATGATAAGACTTAAAAAATTTAAATCAGTTCTAATGCAAACTTAATCTCTTTTGGAAAGATAATACATGATCGAGTATCTGTGTAGAGTGGACATGAAACAGATATTTAAGTATTAGAAAGAAATGTTGAAGGTAATGTTGCAGGTAACCATAGTCATCCCACAGGCCTTATGGGACTGAGACCCAACTTGATAGAGCCTGATGCCTGTTGCCCACTAACAATACTAAATCAGGCTTTAGAACTAGGTGAGGGTTATAGGTGACATCTCCAGAGTCCCAGATTCTGTTTAAAGCCCAGGTTAGGGGCCAGGCATGGTGGCTTATGCCTGTAATTCCCACACTTTGGAATGCTGAGGCAGGTAGAGCACTTGAGGCCAAGAGTTCAAGACCAGCCTGGCCAAATGGCGAAGCCCTATCTCTACTAAAAATATAAAAATTAGCCGGCCATGGTGGTGCATGGCTGTAATCCCAGCTACTTGGTGGCTGAGGCATGAAAATTGCTTGAACAATTCTTTTTTGGAGGTTGCAGTGGTCTGAGATCCTGCCACTACACTCCAGCCTGAACAACAGAATGAGACTCTCAAAAAAAAAAAAAAAAGTCCAAGTTAGGGCCAGGCACAACAGCCCACACCTGTAATCCCAACACTTTGGGAGGCTGAGCTGGGAGGATTTCTTAAGCCCAGGAGTTCCATACCAGTTTAGCAACATTTAGTCTCCAAAAATTAGCTGGGCATGATGGTATGCACCTATAGTCCCAGCTGCTCAGGAGGCTGAGACAGGATAATCGCCTGAGCCCAGGAGTTCAAGGCAGCGGTGAGCCATGATCTCCAGCCTGGGCAATAGAGCAAGACCATATGTCTATAAAAATAAAGGCTGGGTGCAGTGTCTTACACCTGTAATCTCAACACTTTGGGAGGCCGAGGTGGGCAGATCACCTGAGGTCAGGAGTTTGAGACCAGCCTGACCAACATTGAGAAACCGCGTCTCTACTAAAAATACAAAATTAGCCGGGCGTAGTGGCACATGCCTGTAATCCCAGCTATTTGGGAGGCTCAGGCCAGAGAATTGCTTGAATTCAGGAGGCAGAGGTTGCAGTGAGCCGAGATTGCACCACTGCACTCCAGCCTGGGCAACAAGAGTGAAACTCTGTCTCAAAAAAAAAAAAAAAAGAAAGGCATATTGTCCCACTTTCCCTACCACCTGCCTCAGGCACAGTAG
>NW_022436983.1:10267106-10274240 GCF_009761245.1 Sapajus apella | reverse complement strand
AAAAAAAAAAAAAAAAAAAAAAAAAAACTAGTAGCTTGTAGCTACTGTGCAGCCCAACAATTACACACCTGGGTATTTATCCTGAGAAATGAAGACTTAATGTTCACACAGAAATTTGTCCACCACTGTTCATAGCAGCTTTATTTGTGTCACCAAAAATTAGAAACATCCCCGACGTCCTTCAGTAGTTACATGGTTAAACTGCGGTATATCATATCATGAAGTACCACTCAGCCATAACAAGAAAAAAGCTACACGGCAACTTGGATGAATCTCCAGAGAATTAGGCTGAATGAACAAAGCCAATCCCAAAAGGCTGCATACTAAATGATTGTATTTATATAACATTCTTGACATGACAAAATTTGAGAAATAGAGAACCCATTAGTGATTGCTAGGGCTTAAGGAGTATAGGAGACGGAGAGTGGGAGAAAGTGGACATGGCTATAAAAGGGCGGTGTTAGTGATCCTGTGCTTATGGGAATGTCCAGCGGCTCGACTAGCACTGTCAGTATTCTGGCTGTGACTGGTGTGCTACAGTTTGCAAGATGTTCCTGTTGGGGAGACGGGGTAAAGAGTATGTGGGTCCTGGAATGGTGGTTCATACCTATATCCCAATTCTTTGGAAGGCCCAGGCAGAGGATCACTTGGGACCAGGAGTTCAAGACTAGCCTGGGCAACATAGTGAGACCCACCCCCCAGCTCTACAAAAATATAATAAAAATCAAAAAACTAACTGGGCATGCGTGTAGTCCCAGCTACTGAGGAAGCTGAAATGGGAGGATCGCTTGAGTGCAGAAGATTGAGGCTGCAGTGAGCTGATCATGCCACTGCACAATCAGTGACAGAGCAAAACGCAGTCTCTTTTTGTGTGTGTGTGATGGAATCTCACTTCATTGCCCAGACTGGTGTACGGTGACACAATTTTAACTCACTGCAACCTCTACCTCCCAGGTTCAAGTGATTCTCCTGCCTCAGCCTCCCAAGTAGCTGGGATTACAGGTGCACGCCACCACATCCAGTTAATTTTTTTGTATTTTTAGTAGTTTCACAGTTTCACCAACATAGTTTCACCATGTTGGCCAGGTTGGTCTTGAATTCCTGACCTCAAGTGATCCCCCCTACCTTGGCTTCCCGAAGTGCTGGGATTACAAGTGTTAAGAGTATGTGGAGTCTCCGTATTATTTTTTTTGTTTTGTTTGAGACAGGGTCTCACTCTGTCGCCCAGGTTGTAGTGCAGGGGCGTAATCTCAGCTCACTGCAACCTCCACCTCCCAGGTTCAAGCGATTCTCCAGCCCCAGCCTCCCAAGTAGCTAGGACTACAGACATGTGCCACCACGCCCAGCTAATTTTTGTATCTTTAGTAGAGACTGGGTTTCACCGTGTTGGCCAGACTGTCCTTGAACTCCTGACTTCAAGTAATCTGCCTGCCCTGGCTTCCTAAAGTGCTGGGATTACAGGCGTGAGCCACCGCACCTGGCCTCAGTATTATTTTCTACAAATGCATATGAATTTATAATTATTAAAAACAAAAAGGTTAATTTTTTTAAAGGCAGCTAACTATGGATATATGCAGTAACTTGTATGAATCTCAGAAGCATTATGTTGTGTGAAAGAAGCTAGACACAAAACTTCATATTGTATGATGCCACTTACATGAATTCTGTAAAAGGCAGATTGATGATGATAGAAAGTTGATGAGTTGCTAAGGGTAGGGAAAGGGGTCTGATGGCAAAGGGCACAAGAAACCTTTTTGGATGGAAATGTTGTAACGTAATTGTGCTGGGATTACATTGCTTTGTGAAAACTCATCATGTTATACCCTTAAAATTAGTGAATTTTAGTGTAATGAATTATACCTTATTAAGTCTAACAGAAAAAAAAGACCCAAAAAATGGGGCATTAAGCAAGCAAAGTCCACTGGAGCTGGTAACTTCAGGAATCTTTCCTCTTCTCACTTCCTCCCAAATACCGCAAGGTGGCATTAGTCAAATGTTCATGTCGGTTTACAAAATGGGGTTCCTGGTGAAAAACATTTGTAGAAATGGCTTTCCTTTTGTTGATGCATTTAGCCAGCTTGGTGATAAGGTAAAACAGTTTTCTTTTTTTTTTTTTTTGAGGTACTACGTACCTGCCTAAAAACACAGCTTTCATCTTAACTTTCATTTTCTTTATGCATTTTCTCCTTTTCTACTGATAGCTGATGTTTATATTTTCAGCTTCAGTTAGTACGGGACACTTTACCAACAAGTAACATTACTGGTCGAGGGTCTTGACTACAAATCCTCCAGGTTTTTGGCATGTTGAGCAAAGAATTGGACAAAGTACACAAAGCAATGGAAGACGAAAGCATAGATTTATTGAAATAAAAGTACACTCCACAGAGTGGGAGTGTCCTGGAGCAAGTAGCTCGAGAGCCCCCCTGTAAAATCTTCTGGGTTTTAAGTACCTTGTAGGGGTTTCCTATTGGTTACACCCGATGCAAATGAAGACTTTGTCTGAGACCAATCAGAGGCTGTAGTAAAGGCTCCCTGTCTCCAAATCCTATTCTCCTGCCTCAGTAATAAACACCACTTTCAGAGTTTTTACTTTTCTATATCAGATTATTTTAAAAACTAGGATGGTTGTATTTTTTAATGAGTTTTTTTTTTTTTTTTTTGAGACAGAGCCTTACTCTGTCACCTAGGCTAGCTAGAGTCTGGTGGCTTGATCACGGCTCACCACAGCCTCAACGTCTGAGGCTCAAGCGATCCTCCCACCTCTGCCTCCTGAGATGCACACTGCCACACCCAGCTAATTTATTATTTTTTGTAGAGGTGGAGTTTTGCCACATTTCCCAGGCTGGTTTCAAACTCATGGGCTCAAGCAATTCTCTCACCTTGGCCTCCCAAAGTGCTAAGATTCCAGGTGTAAGCCACCGCCCCCAGACCACACCCACACTCCTTCCCCTTAATTCCTGTTTGTCAAGCCTCAACTTAGATGTCACTAGAGGAAGCCTTCTCTGACTCTTAAACTCATTTAAGTCTCTGCTATATTCATCCAGAGCTCCCTGTACTTTCCCATCAGCATCATTCTTTATATTTCTTGTGAATGTTTAATTTCACTCTTGTTCACTACAAAGTAAGTTCTGTGAAGACGAAGGTTTTTGTGTATTGTGTTAAGTGTTGTATCACTAGCCCCTAATAACCATGTCTAACATATTAGCATATGGTAGGTGCTTAATACTTGTTGGATACTGAATGACTGCCTTTCCCAGGAAGATTATGTATCAGTAATGCGTGGGTTTATATCCAGTGTTACATCTGTTGTACCAGCTAAATGGAATTATCTTGCATTTTTAATTTTTTTTCTTTTTTGTGAACTTTTAAAAATTTCAGGCCTGCCGAGGAGCCCAGACAGCTGCAGCCGCAGCTCCCCGTATCAAGAAATTTGCCATCTATCGATGGGACCCAGACAAGGCTGGAGACAAACCTCATATGCAGACTTATGAAGTTGACCTTAATAAGTGAGTATCTCTGTGAAAGCCAGGTGTTAAAGGAGAGCTCTTGATTGGATTCAGGGACATGCTTTTCACATCTTCGGAAGGCATAAAAATCCAAGATCATCCGGTGGCTCTGGAATCTGTCATCTTGTTTTTAAGACAAGAATAAGGTTGGGCCGGGTGCCGTGTTTCACGCCTGTAATCCCAGCACTTTGGGAGGCCGAGGCAGATCATCTCTGGAACATCTGAGATCAGGAGTTCAAGACTAGCCTGACCAACATAAGGAATCCCCGTGTCTACTAAAAATAAAAAAATTAGCCAGGTATGGTGGCACATGCCTATAATCCCAGCTACTCAGGAGGCTGAGGCAGGAGAATCTCTTGAACTTGGGAGGCGGAGGTTACAGTGAGCCAAGATTGCACCATTGCACACCAGCCTGGGCGACAGAGCAAAACTGCGTCTCAAAACAAAGAAAATATGACAAATTCCTAGAAATACGGTTACAGTTATGTACAATATTTGAAGTCATTTCGCATATTACCATTTTTTTAATGCTGAATGTATTGATTATATCTTACGTATCTGGACCTGTGTTTTCTGTAATAACAGAACCACAGGAAACTTGCCTAGAATGGACAGGGTAGGGATGTAGTTAAAATGTTTAAAATTGGACTTGTGTAGGACAGGCATGATGGCTCACACCTGTAATCCCAAACACTTGGGGAGACCAAGGCGGGTAGATCATGAGGTCAGGAGTTCAGGACTAGGCTGGCCAACATAGTGAAACCCCTGGGCACCTGTCATCCCAGCTACGCAGGAGGCTGACGCAGGAGAATTGGTTGAACCCAGGAGGTGGAGGTTGCAGTGAGCTGAGATCACGCCATTGCGCTCCAGCCTGGGCAATAGGGCAAGACTCTGTCTCAAAAAAAACAAAAACAAAAACAAAAAACCTGTGCTCGTTAGTTCTCTTATTTCTGTCAGAGCAAATTACCACAAACTTAGTGACTTAAAATAACCTAAGTTTATTATCTTATAGTTCTACAGGTCAGAAGACTGGTATAGCCTCATCAGATTAAAATCAAGGTGTCAGCAGGCTATGTTCCTTTCTGGAGCCTAAGGGAAAATATTTTTTGCTCATTTGGGCTATCGGTGGAATCTAGTTCCTTGTGGTTGTGAGCCTGAGGTCCCTGTCGTCCTGCTGGCTGTAAGGTGAGGGCTCTTCCAAGTTTCTAGAGGCTGCCACATCCTTGGCTCTTGACCTCTTTTTCCATCTTCAAAACCAGCAGCAGCAGCAGGTTGAGTCCTTCACATCGCGTCTCTCAAACCCACTCTTCTTCCAATATTTTTCACTTTTAAGGAACTCCACAGTTAGCCAAAGAAAGAATCTAGCAAGCTAGGCTCTGTCCTGCTGCTGCTCCACTCCGCGCCCCCCCGTACAACCAGAACTGTTCTCTGATCTGTTTTATTTGTAAGTGAATAAGTGTTTTATTTGTTTCAAACAAAAGCTTCTGTGGCACCAAAAAAAAAAGTTTGAAAACCACGAATACTCTAAATGCTTATTTTGACTTTCTGTAATGGCACATAAGTGCTGTTATGAGGTAGCATTAATTGATATATTACCTTCTTAAATAGATAAAATTTTCAAATGCTTAGCAACCAAAAGTCCCTAGCAAAATTCAAAGGAATAGAAATTACACAGACCACATTTTCTGACCAAAATACAATAAAACTAAGAACTCATATTAAAAATGTAAATAGGCCAAGCACGGTGGCTCACGCTTGTGATCCCAGCACTTTGGGAGGCCAAGGCAGATGAATCACTTGAGGTCAGGCATTCAAGACCAGCATGGCCAACATGGTGAAACCTTGTCTCTACTGAAATAAAAATAAGCTGGGCATTGTGGTGGGTGCTTGTAATCCCAACTACCTGGGAGGCTGAGACTGGGCTTGAACCTGGGAGGCGGAGGTTGCAGTGACCCAAGATCACACCACTGCATTCCAGCCTGGGTGACAGAGTGAGACTCTGTCTCAAAAAATAAATACATACGGCCGGGTGCGGTAGCTCACGCCTGTAATCCTAGCACTTTGGGAGGCCGAGGTGGATGGATCACCTGAGATCAGGAGTTCAAGACCAGCCTGGCCATCAGGGTGAAACCCTATCCTTAAAAACAAATAAATAAATTAAATACATACATACATACAAATAAAAAACCCTAACTGCTTAGAAACTAAAAAGTACATTTCTGACTACCTATTTGATCAAGGAACACATAAAAAATATTGCCAGATACTTAGAAAATAAAGACATTGCAAATCAAAACGTACGGAATGTGGCTAAAACTGGAAGAGTTAAATTCATAACTTTTTCTTGAGACAGGGTCTCATTATCACCCAGGTTATAGTGCAGTGGCATGCTCACGGCTCACTGCAGCCTCAACCTCACAGGCTCAAGCAGCCTCACCCTTCCAAGTAACTGGGACAATAGGCACATGCCACCACACCCAGCTAAGTTTTGTATTTTTTGTAGAGACCGAGTTTCACTATGTTGCCCAGGCTGATCTCAAACTCCTGGGCTCAAGTGATCCACCCGCCTCAGCCTCCCAAAGTGCTGGGATTACAGACATGAGCCACAGCACCCAGCCTACAACTTTTTTTTTTTTTTTTTTTTTCTCAAGACAGAGCCTTGCTATGTCACCCAGGCTGGTGTGCAGAGGCATGATCTCAGCTCACTGTAACCTGCACCTCCCAAATTCAAGCAATTCTCCTGCCTCAGCCTCCAGAGTAGATGGAACTACATGGGGTTTCACCATATTGGCCAGTCTGAACTATTTTTTAATGATAAAAAAATTTAAAGAACCTTTGGGTTCACTTCCAGTTTTGGCACAGTAGCTCTCATCAGACTAGCCCTCCTACAAAGAACAATTATCAACTCCGGACGAAATATAAGAAACAACTGCCAGAACATTGGAGAAGGACCAAGAGTGGACAGACACTGGAGGGGAGTTGACACTTGGAAGAATGAAATGGTACTGGACAAATTACCATTTTATTCTTACATGTTTTTGCCTGAGGACAGGTCCAAGTTGGTATGGGAAGTGACAGGACTAACACTGGAATGGAAAACCACAGTCCGTCTGGATGCATTGGCTCACGCCTGTAATCTCAGCACTTTGGGAAGCACCAAAGCAGAACAACATGGTGAAACCCCTCATCGCTACTAAAAATACAAAAATTAGCCAGGCATGGTGCCACATGCCTGTAATCCCAGCCACTCTGGAGGCTGATGGGGGAGAATCACTTGAACACGGAAGGCGGAGGTTGCAGCGAGCTGAGACCATGCCGCTGCTCTCCAGCCTGGGCAACAGTGAGACTCTGTCTCAAAAAAAAAAAAAAAAAAAAATCTTAGCTTGAATAACAAGAAGACTCATTTTGGGGTTTCCACAACCACTAGGAAATGAGAAAACCTGGAAAGAAGAGAACCACAGAGGAGGAACACTAAATTCTGTTCATAGACTCTGCCCAAATCTTGCATTCAGCCATATTAATTGCCTGTGTAAAATTTTAAAATCCACGCTTTTCAGAAAAACATAATACAATTCAGATTCTCTACAGCATATTAATTTTTTTTTTTTTTTTTTTTTTTTTTTTTTTT
>NW_022436983.1:10246846-10267006 GCF_009761245.1 Sapajus apella | reverse complement strand
TTTTTTTTTTTTTTTTTGAGTCTGAGTTTCACTCTGTCACTCAGGCTGTAGTGGTATGATCTTGGCTCACTGCAACCTCTGCCTCCCAGGTTCAAGTGATTCCTTTGCCTCAACCTCCCGAGTAGCTGGGACTACAGGCCCCTGCCACCACACCGAGCTAGTTTTCATATTTTTAGTAGAGATGGGGTTTCACCATGTTGACCAGGCTGGTCTTGAACTCCTGGCCTCAGGTGATCCACCCCCGTCAGCCTTCCAAAGTGCTGGGATTACAGGCACAAGCCACCGCACCCAGCCAGAATGTAAAGAATTTTTAAATTTTCTCATAGATATAGGAAATTATGCTCATAATGAAATAGGAAATTTCATTAGAGAAGCAGCAACTATTAAAAAGCCGAATGGAAAATCTGATACTGAAAAATACAGTATTTGAAAAGGAAAATTTACTGGATGGTCTTAGCAGATTGGAAATGGCAGTAAGAAGAATCAGCAGACTTAAAAATATTAGCAGAAATTATCTGGTTTTTTTGTTTGTTTGTTTGTTTGTTTGTTTTGACAGAGTCTTGCTCTGTCACCCAGGCTGGAGTGCAGTAGCATGACCTTGGCTCACTGCAACCTCTGCCTTCCGGGCTTAAGCATTTCTCCCACCTCAGCCTCTCAAGTAGCTGGGATTACAGATGTGCACCACCATGCCCAGCTAATTTGTTGTATTTTTAGTAGAGAGGAAGTTTCGCCATGTTGGCCAGGCTGGTCTTGAACTCCTGACCTCAAGTGATCTGCTCACCTTGACCTCCTAGGTATGAGCTGCTGCGCCCGGCCGAAATTATCTGTTCTTAAGAAAAGAAAGAACGATTTTTGAAAAGGGAAAGAGCTCCTGTGGTCAATGGAACAGTATCAAAAGGTCTAGGGCAGGCATGGTAGCTCATGCCTGTAATCCCAGCACTTTGGGAAGCTGAGGCAGAAGGATCACTTGAGGCCAGGAGTCCAAGACCAGCTTGGGCAACCTGTGAGACCTGTCTCTACCCAAAAAATTTTTTGAAAAATTAGCCGGGCATGGTGGCACACACCTGTAGTCCCAGCTATTTGGGAGGCTGAGGTGGGAAGTTGGCTTGAGCTTAGGAGCTTGAGGCTGCTATGTGTTACAATTATGCCACTGCACTCCAACCTTGTCAACAGAGCAAGACCATAGATGGATGGCTGGATGGATGGATCTAACACACATGTAATTGGACTTCCAGAAAAAATAAGAGAGAAAAGGCAAAATATATACATATCTATTTGAAGAACTCATGGCCAAGAATTTCCTCAGCCCATGAAAGGCATTATTTACATATCCAAGAAACTTAGTGAACCCCAAATAGCTAAATAAAAATAAAACTGCCCTACTCTGTGATGTCAAATTGCCATCAACCAAAAATAGGAAAAAATCTTGAAAGCAGCTGGAGAAAAACAACATATTACATACAAGGAAATCATGTGAATGATTGCTGACTTCTCATTGGAAACTGGAAGCCAAGAGACAGTGAAATAGCATCTTTAAAGTACTAAAAGAAAAACTGGCAGCCTGGAGTTCCATCTTTAGAAAAAAAAATATTCTTCAAGATGAATATGAAATGAAAACATTTTCAGATAAACGGAAGGTAAAAAGAATTCATAGCCAGAAGACTAGTACTACAAAATGCTATAGGAAGTTAGTCAGGCCAAGGAAAAATAATACCAGGTGGAAACTTGGCCCTTAGAGAAGGAATGAAGAGTGAGCGCTGGACATGGTAGATATATGGATAAACATAAAAGGATTTTTTCCTCTTAATTTTGTTAAAATTGATAGGACTATTTAAAGCAAAGTTATGATATTCTGTAATATGTAACTCATATAGATGTAATGCATGTGATAACTAGCGTATGGGCTGGTAGGTAGTAAGTAGCAGGGTAAATAGACCTGTAATAATGTAGCAGGATTCTTGTGTTACTTCAAATGGCACAATACTAACTCTAAATAGGCTATGAAAAGTTAAAGATGTAAATTATAATTCTGAAGTAACTTTTTTTTTCCTTCTGAAATAGGGTCTCACTCTGTCATCCAGTCTGGAATGCAATAGCACAATCACGGCTCACTATGCCCTCCCAGGCTCAAGCAGTCCTCCCTCCCTGAGACCTCCCAGGCTCAAGCAATCCTTCCACTTCAGCCTCCTGTGTAACTGGGACTACAAGCATGTACCATCCATCATGCCTCACCAAATTTTTTTTTTTTTCTATTAGAGACAGGGTCTCACTATGTTGCCCAGGCTGGTCTCCTGGGCTCAAGCAGTCCTCCTCCGTCAACCTCCCAGAGTGCTGGGATTACAGGTGTAAGCCACCATGCCCAGCCAAGAGTAATCATTTTTTTTAAATGCAAAGAGATGTGGCTAAAAAGCCAATATATAAATTAAAATTGATTTCTAAAAATACTTAGTCTAAAAATATTACTTAGAATAAGAAAGGAAGAAGAAACCAGCAGCAAAATGATGGAACAAATAGTAAAATGGTAGACCTAAATCCAAACATGTCAATAACTATATTAAATGTAAAAACCATTAAATACTCCCAGTTAAAAAGCCAACGGTGTAAGAATAGATTTTTTTTTTTTCTTTTTTTGACGGAGTTTCACTCTTGTTACCCAGGCTGGAGTGCAATGGCGCGATCTCGGCTCACCGCAACCTCCGCATCCTGGGTTCAGGCAATTCTCCTGCCTCAGCCTCCTGAGTAGCTGGGATTACAGGCATGCACCACCATGCCCAGCTGATTTTTTTCTTTTTGTATTTTTAGTAGAGATGGGGTTTCACCATGTTGACCAGGATGATCTCGATCTCTTGACCTCGTGATCCACCTGCCTCGGCCTCCCAAAGTACTGGGATTACAGGCGTGAGCCACCGCGCCCAGCCTCAGAATAGATTTTTTAAAGAAGCAAAACCCAACTATAATGCTGTTTGTATAAAGGGCAAGAAAAATAAATAATACATTTGAAAATCAGTGTAATTCACCATATTAACAGAATAAAGGAGAAAAACCATTTGATTGCTTTAATATATTCAGAAAAGCATTTGGCAAGATTTAACACTCATTCATGATTTTTAAAAATGATAATGGGTTAAAATGGTAATCGTCACAGTGTGTATATTTTAACAGAATAAATAAATAAAACTATAAGGAATTTGAATTAAAAGGAATAGTCCTAATTTTACTTAAATAATAATAACTCTGCAAATAGGAAAAGAAGGGAACTTCCTCAGCCAGGTGATGACTGTGAAAACCACAGCTAATAACATACTTTATTATGAGTGTTGAACACTTTTCCCATAAGATCAGGAACAAGGAAGATTGTCTGCCCTGTATTTGAGTTCAGCATTGTACTGAAGGTTCTAGCCAGTGCATCAAAAGCAAGTAAAAGAAGTAGAAGGCATATGTAAGCTTGGAAAGGAAGAAATTAAACTAACTCTAGTTACAGGCAACATGATTATACAGAAAATTTCAGGGAGTCTACAAAACTAAAAGAATAAGTAAATTTAGCAAGGGTGCAGGATGCAAGGTCAGTATACCAAATACTATTTTTGTGTGTATTTCAGTGGCTACAAATAATTCTATTTTTTATACCAGCATCAGCCATTCAAAATTTCACTGGAGGCTTAGCCAGGGAAATTGGGCAAGAAAAAGAAATTGGAAAAGAAGAAGTAAAACTGTCTCTCATAGGTAACATAATCTTGTAACACAAAATCTTGGGCAGGCACAGTGGCTCATGTTGTAATCCCAGCATTTTGAAAAGCTGAAGCAGAATTGCTCGAGCCCAGGAGTTGGAGACCAGCTGGGCAACAAAATAAAGCCCCCATCTCTACAAAAAAGCAAACAAAAAAATTAGCCGGGCCACATGCGATGGCTCATGCCTGTAATCCCAGCACTTTGGGAGGCCAAGGTGGGCAGATGACTTGAGTCCAGGAGTTCAAGACCAGGCTGGACAACATGGCAAAACCCTGTCTCTACTAAAAATACAAAAATTACCTGAGCTTGGTAGCACACACCTGTAATCCCAGCTTCTTTGAAGTCTGAGGCACAATAATTTCTTGAACCTGGATGGCAGAGGTTGCAGTGAGCCAAGATCACGCCACTGCACTCCAGCCTGGGCGACAGTGCAAGACTGTGTCTCAAAAGAAAAAGCTAGCCAGTTATGGTGGCACTTGGGACCAAGCTACTTGGGAGGCTGGGGTGGGAGGATCACTTGAACCCCAGGCAGTCAAGGCTGCAGTGAGCTAAGATCTCATGCTCTACACTCCAGTCTAGGCATTAGAGGGAGACCCTGTCTCAAAAAAAAAGAAAACCTAAGACTTTGCTTGCCAGGAACTATTAGAACTAATAAACAAGTTCAGCAGGGTTGCAGGACACAAAATTGGTCTACAGAAATCAAATGTAGTTTAGGTTTTTTTTACGTATAATTTGTCCATGTTTCTTGTTTCAACCTATGTCTGTCAATCTTTATTTTATATTGCACCATGTTTTAATTATAGTTCTATTTCCCTCTAATCTGACTCTGAAACCCTACTTTTGAACCCTACTTTGTAGCTATGTATACACAAAAAAAGTAGCTGTATTCATTTTCACAATAGCACAATTTTTTTTCTGAAAATATTGGCACATAGCAGATATTAGAAGTTAAATGTATTTTTCTAGGATAGACATGGTGGCTCACACCCATAATACCAGCACTTTATAAGGCCAAAGCAGGAGGATTGCTTGAGGCCAGGAGTTTGAGACCAGCCTGGGCAACAATAGCAAGATTTAGTCCCTACAGAAAAAATTTGCACATATATATATTTATATTTATATTTATATATGGAACACCCTGCGTACCTAGGAAAAAACCTCTAACAGTACTGTTGAAAACAAACAAAAATTGTATTTCTATACACTAACAATGAACAATCCTAAAATGAAATTTAAAAACTATTTTGCAGCCAGGTGTGGTGGCTTACGCCTGTAAATACAGCACTTAGAGAGGCCAAGGCGGGCAGATCACAGGGTCAGGACATCAAGACCATCCTGGCTAACATGGTGAAACCCTGTCGCTACCAAAAATACAAAAAATTAGCTGGGCGTGGTGGCAGCCCAGCTACTCAGGTGGCTGGGCAGCAGAATTGCTTGAACCCAGGAGGCCAGAGGTTGCTGTAAGCCAAGATCGCACCACTGCACCCCAGCCTGGGCGACAGAATGAAACTCAATCTCAAAAAGAAAAAAAAAAAAAAAAACCTGTTTTGCATATAACAGTATCAAAAAGGAAATTCTTAGGAACAAATTATGGAAAAAACCCTGTCTCTACAAAAAAAAAAAAAAAAATAGCTGGGTGTGGTGGCCTGTGCCTGTAGTCCCAGCTACTTAGAGGCTGAGGTGGGAGAATCTTTTGAGCCTGGGCGGTCGAGGCTGCAGTTAGCTGTGATTGCAACACTGCACTCCGGCCTGGGCGACAGAGTGAGACCCTGTGTCAAAAAACAAATAAATAAAAAAGACTTATACACTGGGCCAGGCCCAGTGGCTCAGACCTGTAATCCTAGCACTTTGGGAGGCCGAGGTGAACAGATCACCTGAGGTCAGGACTTCAAGACCAGCCTGGTCAACATCATGAACCTGGTCAACATCGTGAAACCCCATCTCTACTAAAAATACAAAAATCAACTGGGAATGGTGGTGCATGCTTGTGATTCCAGCTACCCTGAAGGCAGAGACAGAATTGCTTGAACCTGGGAGTCAGAGGTTGCAATAATCCAAGATCATGCCACTGCACTCCAGCCTGGATGACAGTGAGACTCCGTCTCAAAAAAAAAAAAAAAAAAAAAGACTTACACACTGAAAACTGTAAAACATTGTTGAAAGAAATTTCAGAAGACCTAAATAAATGGAAAGACGTGCCATGTTTGTGGGTTGGAAGACAATGTTGTTAAGGAGGCAGTGGTCCCCAAATTGATTTCCACATTCATTACAATCCCTATCAAAATCCCACCTGCCTTTTTGGCAGAAGTTGACATTGATTCTAAAATTCTTGTAGAAGTGCAAAGGACCCAGAATATCAAACAATTTTGGTATCCATGTAAAATCTGAGAAAGTTTATGTTGTGTTCTTTAATGAGCCCAGCTTAAAGCGAGGGCTTTGACATTTTAACTTTTTTTTTCTGCCCAAGGATGATCTGCAGGTTGACTTTTTAACTATAATTTGAAGTTTTTATAAGGTGCAAATATTAGCCTTTGTCATGTAAAAAAACAAAGACTTCATCGTCATTTAAAATGTGCTAGGACAAGGGCAGGTCATTAGAATAAAAAAGCAACAAAACCGGCTTCATTTTATCTAAGGTTCCAGTATTAAATATGGGAGAGAGGTATTACAAGAAGCAAAAGAGGATTTAGTCGGTGATTTGGGACAACTGATGAAGTTTTTGCAGTTTTGGGGGAGTAACTTTTAAAAATTTTTTAATAGAAAAACATGTATTTATCGGGCCGGGCGCGGTGGCTCACGCCTGTAATCCCAGCACTTTGGGAGGCCGAGGCGGGTGGATCACAAGGTCAAGAGATCGAGACCATCCTGGTCAACATGGTGAAACCCCGTCTCTACTAAAAATACAAAAAATTAGCTGGGCATGGTGGCGCGTGCCTATAATCCCAGCTGCTCAGGAGGCTGAGGCAGGAGAATTGCCTGAACCCAGGAGGCGGAGGCTGCGGTGAGCCGAGATCGCGCCATTGCACTCCAGCCTGGGTAACGAGAGCGAAACTCCGTCTCAAAAAAAAAAAGAAAAAAGAAAAAAATGTATTTATCAGACTCAGGAAGCACGGTGGTCTGTTTAGGCTTTAAAGTGATAGATAATATCATGAAAGAAAAAATGGCCAACTTTATTAACGTAAACATTTAACTCATGTATGTTTAAAATTACATTACCAAAATAAGGAGGCAAATAGCAAATTACTATTGGTAGTGAGGGAGGAAGCAGAAATAGCAACAGATATAATATATGAAAGGCTCAGATGATGAAAAAAAATTCCCAAGACCCTGGTAAACAGGCAAAGAACGTGGACAGACTGAGTCTCTAGAATGAGTCCTCCGGAACAGCTTTGTGCAGGCAGGTGGTGTTCATCTGTTTTATTCTCTGCTATATCCCCAGCATCTAGAACAGAACCTGGCAGAGTAGATGTTCAATAAATAATTGGGGGGCCAGGCGAGGTGGCTCACGCCTGCAATCTCAGCACTTTGGGCGGCTGAGGCGGGCGGATCATGAGTTCAGGAGTTCGAGACCAGCCTGGCCAATAAGGAGAAACCCTGTCTCTACTGAAAATACAAAAAATTAGCTGGGCGTAGTGGCACACGCCTGTAGTCCCAGCTACTGGGGTGACTGAGGCAGGAGAATCAATTGAACCCAGGAGGTGGAGGTTGTGGTGAGCTGATATTGCACCATTGCACTCCAGCATGGATAACAAGAGCAAAACTCCATCTCAAAAAAAAAAAGAAAAAATTACTGAGAGGAATGGGGGCACGTGTGGCAACCGGAAAATAGTATGTGGAGCACTTACTGTGTGCTAGGTTCTATGAAAATTGCATCTTTTTCTGCAATTTTCACAATAATCCTGTGCCATAAATACTAACTGACCTCTGCAGATAAACTGAGGTTCAGAGAGAGTAACTTCCATAGAATCACAGTCTCTACATGATGATTATTATAGTTAAATTATGACTTATGTGTCAGATGCTGCTCTAAAGATTTCGTGTGTATTAACTCCAGCAGTCCTATGAGATGCGGGTGCTGCTCTCTGCACTCAATGGATGAAATGCTCAGGTGGAAATTAAATCATTTGCCTATAAGCTGGTAAGTGTCTCAGCCAAGGTTCAGACCAGGCTCTTGGCCGCCAGGCCCACACTCCAGGTCCCAAGCCCAGAGATGCCACTACCCCTATATGTTCTAGGAGGCTCACAGTGATTTGATAAGGGAACTATGAGTGACTGGGTGTCTTTTATTCTCTGTACTACGCCTCCTGTTTTGGTTTTGTGTTATTAACTACTAACTATTTAAATCTATTGTCTAAATCCTAAAACTTAAACTAAAATTTGAAATAAATTATTTGGAAAAACTTTCCAGGGAGCTTCAGAAGTAAAAAACAAAAACTCGGCCAGGCGTGGTGGCTCACGCCTGTAATCCAAGCACTTTGGAGGCCAAGGCGGGCGGATCACCTGAGGTCGGGAGTTCAAGACCAGCCTGACCAACATGGTGAAACCCCGTCTTTAAAAAAAAAAAAAAAAAAACCAGGCGATTGTATGGAAGTGGTTTCATACTTGTTTACTACAAGATACTAACCTACATACTGGTCTACTACTACTTTAGCTTCTGTTTCCTAGAAATGTGTTTGCACTATGATCATCGAAATAGAACTGTGTGGTACTTAAAATGTGTAAGAATCTGCAAAGACAAAACTACAGAAAAAATCTGAAGGTGACCTGAGAAGGCCAAGTGGATAAGCTAATATATCCAGGTGTCTCCAATTATATTATGGTAAAATGTAGGGAGATTGAACTTTACATAAATACCACTGGATATTTTTCTTTGTTAGATGTGGCCCCATGGTATTGGATGCTTTAATCAAGATTAAGAATGAAATTGACTCTACTTTGACCTTCCGAAGATCATGCAGAGAAGGTGAGCGTTTCATTCCTCTTGGGCTCCAGATGTGTTGTGGTCCTCCAAACAGGCTTGGGCTGGCCAAAACTGATGGAAACATCTGGAAAACAGCTGCAGCTCTCTGCTGGGTGAACTTGCTGTGCGACCTAGTTCCTTTTCTTGGGTAAATGCATCCAAAAGTCTATCCATGGTGCAAGTTCTGGTTTCCAAGTTTACTTGCCTTCGGGAGCATTCTATCCTATGGTTACTGCATCTGGCGGTCCCTGTGAGCTGCTGTACGCTGCAAGGCCTAGCTGGGACCTGCTGGCTGGCACCTTTCGTTCTGCTGAGCTCTTTTATTAAGGGAGCAGTGGAGAGTCTATCTGGCATTTAGGCTTGTCCAGCAAGGCAGATGTGTGAGTCTCCCCCAGCTCCTAGCATGATGTGTACTCAGTGGCTGTGTTCTGGATTGGTTGCGGCAGTGTCTCCCTCATCGTGTTGTTACTTGTGCTGCTGGCACCACGTGAGCCCATGTGAGGCGGTGGACAGACCAACATTTTCTACATCAATAGCAATGTATTTATTTTCTGCATTAGAAAAATACAATTACTAATGATGGTGTCATAGGGATATAAGTGTTTTTTTAATGTGAATTTAAGCAAAACAAGTTAAAGAAAACTCCTCAAGAGATACTTTAAAGTTGATTCAGGCGGTTCTCAGATGTGGCAGAAATTGCATGGGGTGCCATGAAGACCGACTGGCCCTGATGTCCATGGAGCCAGACTGTGTGCCCAGCTCTGTTCTGTGCACTGTACATGAGGTAGATGGGTGTGCTTGTTATTTACTTTCAATTTAAAGGTGAGGCCCAAAGAGGGTAAGGGACTTCCATAAGGACACGTGGAGAGTGACTTGAGAGTCAGGAGTCAGCCAACACTGTCAGACTCCAGACTCCAGACCTGCTCTCTCAGGCACTGACTTGGCTTGGAACACCTGGGATAAAACCAAAGTAGAGAGTAGCTTGGTTCTGTGAGGGCACAGCTTTTTTCTAAGAGAACCTTAAAAAAAAGGAAAAGCCAGTATAGATAGCGGCCCACCGCTTTTTATCTGCTCTGCTGTATATGTCAAGCATTTCAAGTCTTTTAAGACAGCTGTTTTGATTCAGCTAATCTTATTTAGTGTTGCAAATGCTGATGGATATTATGATAGTTCGGCTGAGTCTTGCTGTTCAGGGAACATTCTGCGGCAATTACATCTGCCCATATAAGTCCTGGCAACACAGGAAAGGTAGATGCTTTTCAGTAACCTTTCCCTGTAGGCCTCTTTCAGAGCCAAAAGAACATAAGGTGCTACCCATCTGGACTAACAGAAAAATGAGGCAGAATTGTATTAACTGCTACTCCTTTTTATTACCATCTGTTTTTCTTATTTTTTAATTCCCATTTTGTAAGAGAATTCCCAGGGGAGCCTTTTTGAGAGAAAGTTCATTGGATTTTTTAATTTTATTTTATTTTATTTTATTTTATTATTTTTTTTTTTTTTGAGATGGAGTTTCGCCCTTGTTACCCATGCTGGAGTGCAATGGCGCGATCTCGGCTCACCGCAACCTCTGCCTCCTGGGTTCAGGCAATTCTCCTGCCTCAGCCTCCTGAGTAGCTGGGATTACAGGCACGTGCCACCATGCCCAGCTAATTTTTTGTATTTTTAGTAGAGACGGGGTTTCACCGTGTTGACCAGGATGGTCTCGATCTCTTGACCTCGTGATCCACCCGCCTTGGCCTCCCAAAGTGCTGGGATTACAGGCTTGAGCCACCGCGCCCGGCCCTTTATTTTATTTTTTAAGAGACAGGGTTTCACCCTGTTGCCCAGGCTGGTCTCGAACCCCTGAGCTCAGGCAATCCACCTGCCTCGGCCTCCCAAAATGCAGGGATTACAGACATGAGGCACCACGCCTGGCCTTTTTTTTAAATTTTTAGGCCATTTCTTGTAAAAGCAAACTGCTCTAATCGCATGCCAGGTTTGCATAAATGTATTGATAATATCCAGTCTCTTGGGGAACTCTAGGAGCATTTGCTTAAGACACATCTTTGTGTTCTCTTACACTCTTATTAAGATTTACAGGAGAGGGAGAGAGTCTTACTGTCTTTTAGTCTTATGAAAGTGATAATGACTGGACGCAGTGGCTCACGCCTATGATCCCAGTACTTCGGAAGGTCTAGGCAGTAGGCTAGCCTAACATTAGGAGTTCAAGACCAGTCTGGGAAACATAGTGAGACTCCCTTTCCATTTGAAAAAAAAAAAAAGTGAGGCCTGGTGCAGTGGCTCATGCCTGTAATCCCAGCACTTTGAGAGGCTGAGGCGGGCAGACCACAAGGTCAGGAGTTCCAGACCAGCCTGACCAACATGATAAAACCCCATCTCTACCAAAAATACAAAAATTAGCTGGGTGTGGTGGCACACATCTGTAATCTCAGCTACTCAGGAGGCTGAGGCAGGAGAATTGCCTGAACCCAGGAGGCGGAGGTTGCGGTGAGCCGAGATCGCGCCATTGCACTCCAGCCTGGGTAACATGAGTGAAACTCCGTCTCAAAAAAAAAAAAAAGAAAGAAAAAAGAAAAAAAGGTGATAACCAGTGCAACTATCTCAAGCAATCAGGTTTATCTGACCCAATGATCAAAAAACAGCTTCAGAGAACTGGCACTAGAGGTTTAGATTACATAATCATTTTTAAACTCCAAAATGCCCAGGAAATTTCCACATTCAGGAAGTAGGTCCAGGCTAAGAAAATTCTCATGTCGGCGTCCTGGGTCAGCACCTTTTTTGTTTAGTTTGCTTTGCTCCAGTTTCACATTAGTTCATTCTTCTTCTCTTTGGAAAGTCCATGCTGAGTCAGCTTTTGTGGGTTTCATAGCCCCCGAGTACCATGCTGCTTGTTTTTTGAAGACAATAGAAGAAGCCCTACCTCTGTCAAGTGTGGTGGCTCAGGCCTGTAATCCTAACACAGTGAGAAGCAAAGGCAGAAGAATTACTTGAGGCCATGAGTTGGAGATCAGCCTGGGAAATATAGTGAGACCCCTGCTTTACCAAAAAAAAAAATTTTTTTTTTTTTTTTGAGATGGAGTCTTGGTCTCACCCAGGCTGGAGTGCAGGGGCACAATCTCAGCTCACTGCAACCTTTGCCTTCCTGATTCAAGTGATTCTCCCACCTCAACCTCCTGAGTAGCTGGGATTACAAGCGCCCTTCACAACTTACATTTTTAGTAGAGACGGAGTTTTACCATGTTGGCCAGGCTGGTCTCGAACTTCTGACCTCAAGTGATCCACCCACCTCAGCCTCCCAAAGTGCTGGGATTACAGGTTTGAGCAGCCACGCCCAACCTAAAAAAACTATTTCTAAATTTGCCGGGCACGGTAGCACATGCCTATAGTTCCAGCTACTCAGGTGGCTGTGGTGGGAGAATCGCTTGAGCCCAGAAGTTTGAGGCCAAAGTGAGCTACAGTGAGCTGTGACTGCACCACTGCACTTTGGTGTGGGCAACAGAGGAAGACTCAGCCAAGAAAAAAAAAAGGAGAAGAGCTGTCTCTTGAAATCTGTATCCAGGTCACCTCAACCTTAAGATAACCAAGACAATGTTGATTTACTTTACTTTTGGATATTTTATCTGTTAGATTTGTGTTCAAATAACAATAGCTTTAAAAAACAGGCTTGACAGGTGTCCAGTGGCACACACCTGTAATCCCAGTGCTTTGGGAGGCCAAGGCAGGCAGATTGCTTGAGCCTAGCAGTTTATGTCCAGCCTGGGCAACATAACGAAACCCTATCTCTATAAACTCCATCTCTACAAAAAATACCAGAAAATTAGCTGGGTGTAGTGGCCTGCTTTTATAGGCTCAGCTACTTGGGAGGCTGAAGTGGGAGGATCACATGAGCTTGGGTTGGGGGCTGCAGTGTCCAGCCTGGGCAACAGAGTGAGACCTTTTCTTTTAAAAAAAAAAAAAAAAAAAGGAAAGCACAGGCTGATTTTTCTGTCAAAACACATGATGCATAGAGCTAGAACTGCTGTGGAAACTCCATGATGCCAGCAGCCTACAGGCCCCTGGCCTCCTCCAGGGCCATCCTTGGCATGTGGCTTCTCACCTCAAGGTTGCCACATGGTCAAAGTGGTTTTTGGAACTTAAGCCATTAGAACCACATTCAGGGCAGGAAGAAGGAGGGAAGGGAGAAAAGTCCACAGGCACCTCTGAGAGAGGCATGTTCCGTGTCAGTGCTGCCCCTGATGGCAAAGCAAGGAGGACCCAGAAGAAAAGATTTGGGACAGGACTGATTCTGGATATGGGTGAGGTTGTGTTAAATGTATGTCTCTTTCAGGCATCTGTGGCTCTTGTGCAATGAACATCAATGGAGGCAACACTCTAGCCTGCACCCGAAGGATTGACACAAACCTCAATAAAGTCTCAAAAATCTACCCTCTTCCGCATATGTATGTGATAAAGGATCTTGTTCCCGTGAGTTTCTGCATCTCTCTGGTTTTGTTTTCTTTTGCATGGTGGGTGGTGCTATATGTGTTATGCTATTAGTTCTTTAGGGCAGGATTTCTTTGAGTGTTTAAGGTTCCTCTTCTAGTCAAATAGTAAACAGATGGGACTGTTGCCTATATTATGGCAAGAAGAGGACCACAGTGTCGCTGAGAGGTTAGGAAAATCCCCAGATCTGAGATAGTGTGGCCAGAGTTTAATTAAAGAATTTGAATGGCAGAATATAAACGCCTAGAAAATCCTCCAGCAGCTCATTTGGTTAGGTTTGTTTGAGAGTAACGGGGCACAGAATTTTAGAGTTGGAACATTCCCAAAAATGAATAATTTGGCCATAACTACAAAGAAATCATGTGGAAAATACCAGTTGGGAAAGCAACAGCTGTTTATGAGTTCTCCCTGAATTTCCCCCTCCTTTATATTTGAACACCTTTGTTAACATGGTGCTTCAAGGGCAGAAAGGACTGTGGGATTAGAAAGTTTCCCAGGTAGGTGAGGGAGAGGTTTCCTAACCATGCTTAACATTGTGACCATTTCTCCTTTTGTAATCTTTGCATATGTTCATGACAAAGGAAGAGAGTCTGGCTTCTGCCTGGCATAGAGTGGACGAGTAGGCAGTGTCCAAGAAATGGGATAAATAAAGCTGAGGTAATGATGGAATCTGAGCCTTTTCTTCTTCTTCTTCCTCTTAACCACAGGATTTGAGCAACTTCTATGCACAGTACAAATCCATTGAGCCTTATTTGAAGAAGAAGGATGAATCTCAGGGAGGCAAGCAGCAGTATCTGCAGTCCATAGAAGACCGTGAGAAACTGGTCATTAGTCCCTATTTATTGTTTTGATCTGAAGAATTTATTGCAGAGATGTTTGCCAGGAGTGTGGCCTGGCAGGGAACATGAGATGATGCAGGCCATTTAGTGTATTCTGGAAAGGAACTGGCACAAGGGTTGGGTACTCATCCTCTTAGGGCCGGGTAAGTAGTGTGAACCCATGAATGGCCCGGAATGGACCAAGGAGCTAGAGCCCCATGCCCTGCCTGCAAGAGTGGGTGGTTGCTGTGTTGCCAGTCCATCTTTTTCAAAAGAAACTAGCATGTAAATTGTCTGGGCTCTAAAAGGTGACCTCTAAGTCAGAACTGTTCTCTCAGTGGGGGCAATGAAACACGTATGCTGGCCAGTTGTAACTGCCACCGTCCTGCTTTACAAATGGAAGTGAAATGTTAATGGTAAAACTGAGCCATCAGTGTTCTTTGCTGACACCATACTTCTGGTGCCCTGTGGTGCAGGATTATTCCCAGCCTGCTCACTCTCTGGAAATTGCCATTCCTGTGTATAGGCTATAAAATCTTAAAGCAGAGGCATCATTATCACGTTTTCAGTCTTTCTTCTTCTACACTACTTTTACTCCTCCACGAAGAAGTCTTCTCTGATTTACTCCCTCCCTGCGTACTCGTGGACATGTAGGTAGGAAAGGAACCAAATGGAGACAAGAGCCCCAACTGCAAGCCTGCACGGGCCCTAGGGCAATGGCTGTGTCTTCTTCCTTTCTGGATCCCTAGGCCCTGGCACATGTTATTTTATCAATAAATATTAGTTATGTAAATACTGTAAAAATATGTATAAATGAAAAAAGGCCAGATGCAGTGGCACATACCTATATAGTCCCAGCTACTCAGGAGGCCAAGGTAGGAAGATCACCTGAGCCCAGGAATTTGAGAGTTTGAGGCCAGCCTGGGCAACATTGTAAGACTCTGTCTCTAAAACATATGTATACGTATACATATATGAATATATGAAGAGTAGATTTATATATGTATACATATATGAATATATGAAAAGTATCAGTCGTATGAATGAGTAAATGAATTCTACCTTTTAAGACTTGATAAATATTTAACATCCTCTCCTGTTCCCCATAAAACGTTAAGAAAGGCAAGTCCAGCTGGGCTCAGTGGCTCACACCTGTAATCCTATCACTTTGGGAGGCCAAGGTGGGCGGATCACTTGAGGTCAGGAGTTTGAGACCAGCCTGGCCAACATGATAAAACCCTGTCTTTACTAAAAATACAAAAATTTGCTGAGTTTGGTGGCACACACCTATAATCCCAGCTACTCGGGAGGCCAAGGCAGGAGAATCACTTGAACCCAGGAGGTGGAGGTTGCAGTGAGCCAAGATCATGCCACTGCACTCCAGGCTGGGCAACAGCAAGACTCCATCTCAGAAGAGAAGAAAAGAAAGGGGAGTCCTAGTAAGTATGCCCAGTCTGTCACCATTGAGATGGTGCAGGTCAGCACAGTGGCCCGCATGTCAGGGTAAACCTGGGGCGAGACTTCAGAGCTAGTCTTCTCAGGCTACAGCTCTGCCCTCTGTTTTCACCTCCTCAAGTGTCTCGTGCATCCCAGAGTCCAGGCTGAAGCTGGCTCTCTGGCCCAACTAGTCCTCTTGCATTCCTAGGCAAGGCAGGTATGTAGCTAGTGAACATCTCCCTGATGTGGTATTATTAAGGATTGAAGAGCTCTCCTCAGCCTGTTTGGTTTTCTAGATACAAGTTGAGTATTCCTTATCCTAAATGCTTAGGTTTCGGTGTTTGGGGTTTCAGATATTTTCAGATTTCAGAATATTTGTCTTACATTTACCAGTTGAGCGCCCCAAATCCAATATCTGAAATCCATGCTCCAGTGAGCATTTCCTTTGAGCAGCATGTTGGTGCTCAAAAAAGTTCAGATTTTGGAGCATTTTGGATTTCAGATTTTCGTATTTGGGATGCCCAACCTGTAATAGAAATTTGCTCATTTACCTATCAAACATTTGTTTGACATTTTTTGCTTCCTTAAATTAGCATTATGAACTTAATAAATAATTGGAAAATATGGAGAAATTTATGTATGTATTTATTTTTAATTGGGCAGCCCCAAACCAGGATAGATTCAGAGAGGCTCCATCATTTTTTAAATAAGCTATAATTTCCAGCCTGGGCAACATAGGGAGACTCTGTCTCTACAAAAAGTTTAAAACTTAGCTAGGCATGGTGGTGTGCACCTAGAGTCCCAGCTACTCAGGAGGCTGAGGTGGGAGGATTGCTTGAGCACAAGAGTTCCAGGCTGCAGTGAACTATGATCGTGCCACTGCACTCCAGCCTAGGGGACAGAACAAGACCCTGTCTCGAAAAAAAAAAAAGAATCTATAATTTCACCACCAAAAGATAACCTCTGTTAATATTTACAATTTCCTTTGTTTTTTTGTTTATTACATTATATTTTTATGTATCTGGGATCAAAATGTAAATATGCTTTTGTATCCTGGTTTTTTCACTTACGCTGTGAGCATTTTCTTCATGTTCTTAATATTCTTTATAAGCATTAACTTACACTTTGCTTTCTACTGCTCCAGATGTATGCACTATGTGCTATAAAACCTTATTTCACTATTGCTGGACAATGAAATTGTTTCCGATTTTTTACTCCTAGAAATAAGGCTAGATGAGGCCGGGTGTGGTGGCTCACGCCTGTAATCCAAGCACTTTGGAGGCCAAGGCAGGCGGATCACCTGAGGTCAGGAGTTCAAGACCAGCCTGACCAACATGGTGAAATCCCGTCTAAAAAAAAAAAGAAAGAAAAAAGAAGGCTAGATGAACATCTTTATCCTTCCAGTTCTGCCCCAAAACATTTTAATTTCTTACTACAGATTTTTCTTTGAGTGGGTTAAAGACTGTGACTTATTAAGCCTCTTAATCCTATGACCTTCTGCCTTCTAGACCAGAGGGCCAGTTGACGCGCCCACCAGCCATCTGAACATAACATAGATTTGGTTGAAGACTCATGATTCAATCACAACCATAGATTCTGTCTCATCTGTACTCATCTGTCACCTCAGGTGTCAGTGGGCCCCTTTCGTTTTGCTGCTTTTAATCCTGTAAACATTTCTGTTGTTTCCAAGCTCAGAAAGTCCAGTTAGTGTTTAGCACTTGTTGGGCAGATTAAGCCAATGTGGCAGGTGTAAAAGTGCAGGAAGCCAGAGCCAACTGCCAGGACCACATCCTGGTTGCTTACAGTGGCATGTCCCTTGGCACATGGGCTAACTCACTCTCCATGCCTGCCTTCCTTACCTGTAAGTGGAACTTCCTGGTGCTCACCTTATAGGATTACTGTGATGAGCAGTTGAGGAAAGCATGTAAGGCACAGGGCGCTCTGTCAGTATTGGCAGTGGCAGTCATTGGGCATGATGTTGCTCTTCCTGGTGAAAACCTGAGGGCCCTTCTGCTGAGCCCAGGGCACAAGTTGCTGTAGACTCCTGGTGCTCCAGCCCCCAGGCCTTTTGAATCTCTCCCCTCTTGACTGCATTCCAACAAGTTGGAATTTGTGTGAGCTGTTTTTGTGTTCTTGTTTTCTATTTCTTTTTTAGACAAGTGAGAGGTTGTTGTTTATTAAAGGGTAAGCACACTATGCGTGGACTTAACCCTGGGCAGATGTTTACATTTCACTTGCAAGATCTTTATTAATCTGCTAAATATCTGCAAATCACCCCTTGGATTTTGCCAAGAAAATTCACTTGCAGGTAGGCACTTTGTTCATGCACTGACCCCAAAGGTCACATTTAATCTGCTGAAGACATGACAGAATCTCTCCCCTTACAAGCTCCTGACTCTCCTTTCTCATGCAGGATGGGCTCTACGAGTGCATTCTCTGTGCCTGCTGTAGCACCAGCTGCCCCAGCTACTGGTGGAACGGAGACAAATACCTGGGGCCTGCAGTTCTTATGCAGGTGAGGCACTCCTTAATTGCTTTAAGAGAAATTGAAACTCAAGCATCCAGAAGTCCAAGAGGACAATAGATTGCTGTAAGCCAGCCCTTCTGAGGGTCCTGATTTTGTTCATTGCCATCCACTCCAAACAGGGTAATTGGTTGGATTGTACTCTCTTGGTTTCAGTAAGTCCGGGGCCTTGTGTGCAAATTGCCTTTTTTTCAATGCAGTGAGAGTCATCCCAGGGGGTGGCAAACCATGCCTTGCGGATGTTTAAAATGTATTTCCTGTGCCCCCGGCACTTATCCATTTGCCTGCGTCAGAAGCTCCCCATCTCCATCTCATAGGATTTGTAACATGAGATTTGTAACATGCAAGCAGGGGAGAAAGCAGTGTCTGAAGGGCAGCTGCCCAGCTATGAGGTTGGAAGCTGTTTCCTGGCTAATGAAAGCCTGGATTTAGGGGTTGCTTAGAAAGAAAATAGTATTAGTGTTCACTGCAAAGAAAGTCTCTGTCTTTGTTCCCAGAAAGCTCGCGCCTTTAGATACGTGCTTTTCGTAGACTCTAAGCAACTCAAAAACCAACTTCTCATTTCTCATTTTCCCACAAAAAGAGAAGTTACAGGGTAGTGTGACCACATGAGCAATATTGATTCCCAGCCTTGTAAAGATTGAACAATGAGGTACACTCATACTAATCACTTTTACCAGCTGCTCCGAGTTGTTGAGGATGTAGAGGTCCCCCAAGTAACACTGCTAGAGCAGGCCCATGGTCATGTGATTAATTCATTTCAGCTTACTGATCTCAGGCTGCTGAGAGGGCTGTGTGAATTCAAAAACTCATTAAGCAGGACAAATACTATCTGTAGACAGGTCTGTTAAATCATTCCTTTACTCAGAGACAGTGAGTCCAGCATGGGTAGGTGCCATGAAGATAGATAAGAGGGTCATATGAAGTTCCTGCCTTCACTAGATCATAAGCTGGTTAGGAAACTGTTGAGCAACATGAACTAATTAGGAGATGATGCCCAGCGTGTATAATTAAGCACCCGGGTACCAGGTGCAGTGTGGATCAAAGGTTTGCAGGGACCATTAATCAAGATTCCCTGAAAGATGGGCAAGAATTAAAGAGTGCGGAGATGAGGCATCTAAGCCGAGTGAATTCCCTTTCCTCTGCACTCCCAGAGCTTTGAGTTGAGCCAGTGTGCCACTGTGGCCTGTTGATTGGCAGCTCAGCTAATCAGTCCCTGGTTTTCCAGGCCTACCGCTGGATGATTGACTCCAGAGACGACTTCACAGAGGAGCGCCTGGCCAAGCTGCAGGACCCGTTCTCTCTGTACCGCTGCCACACCATCATGAACTGCACAAGGACCTGTCCCAAGGTATGTGAGGCTGGTGACCCTCAGCTCTGCCTCAGAGCTGACATGCCAGAAGAAGCATGTGCTCACAAAGAGGTGACTGGCAGAGAGCAACCCTCATCATTTGAGATGGAAAGGGACCAGAGTGTACCTGTCCTCTCAGTGTGAGCCTAGGGGCTAGTTTGGCTCTTAGTTGCAAGGAACAGACTGACTCGGGCCACTTGAGGAGCAGGCTTTATTTGTAGGCTACACAGGGACATTGTGGGAGTTAAGGATGCCACAGGAATCCATGAGCAGGTACCTGCATTCAGCCTGACTTCATAGGAAACAGAAAGTAAAAGCCATCCGAATGTGGGCAGCTGTGAGGACTAGATTTCTTCTCCATTTCTTTCTTGTGATGTTGGCTGCTAATCTGCTCTGCTCTCTAGCAGCCTGTTCTTTCTCTCAGCTCTGTGGAGGTTTTCTCTGACTCAAAGCTTCAGCTTTCACTCCTCTTCCTGCTTGCATTTGCTCCTGCTTTTGGCTCACTCTGGCCTGAACTCTGTGGAGAGTCCAGAGACTCCTAGCACACTTCCAGCTTCAGCCACCTACCATCTGCTCCCAGTGCTTCTCAGCGCTGGTTCCTGAGAGGACGCGCTTTGGCCCAGCTCAGCTTCTCATGCCTGTACATCAAAGGTCACAGCTGGCTACTGGCTGCCCTTTGGCCGGGTGCTGTCTCAGTCTGTTTTGTGGTACAATCACAGAATTTCACAGACTGTGTAATACTATAAAGAAGTTTATTTGACACACAGTTCTAGAGGCTGGTGCCGGCGTCTGATAAGAACCTTCATGCTGTATTACCCCATAGCAAAAGGCAGAAATTGCAGGAGAAAGGGGGCCC
>NW_022436983.1:10243744-10246746 GCF_009761245.1 Sapajus apella | reverse complement strand
TTACCCAGGCTGGAGTGCAATGGCACGATCGGCTCACCGCAACCTCCGCCTCCTGGGTTCAGGCAATTCTCCTGCCTCAGCCCCCTGAGTAACTGGGATTACAGGCACGTGCCACCATGCCCAGCTAATGTTTTGTATTTTTAGTAGAGACGGGGTTTCACCATGTTGACCAGGATGGTCTCGATCTCTTGACCTCGTGATCCACCCGCCTCGGCCTCCCAAAGTGCTGAGATTACAGGCTTGAGCCACCGCGCCTGGCTCTTTCCTTTTCTTCTTCTTTCCACAACAGTTTTTTAGGGGGTTAGACTTACTTTCTAAAATGAGGGGAACCTTCACTAATGTCAGATAAGTCCTTGTCTCATTTTGCCAAGTACTTGCTTGTCTCCCTTCCTACTTCAGTGAAGCGGGCATTCAGTGTGTTTAATTATTATACCTCCTGCAAAGCAGATGTCAGCAGCCGTAGAGGCAAACTGCAGCTAATACCAATGGTACTGGCCAGTTGAACTCATGGTGGTTACAAAGCATTAATAGAGAGGGTCGTTTCTTCCACATACCGTTGAGAGTTGGTATATGCTGATTTCTGCTGCTGCCGGTTTAATAATAATAGCGATGATGTGAAATATTTCGAGATGTCTGGCTGATTTTGGCATTGGCCTGTAGTCCTAGAAGAGACACTATCCTGGGTGTCTGAGCAGTCAGAGAGTGCAGCTCTGCTCTGGGCCTGTTTGCCTGTCACACCAGAAGGAATTCATGGCAGAGCTCTTGCCAGAGGGAGCTGACCATCTTTAACTGTCAAAAAAGGTAGAAGAAGAGAGTCCTTAGCCCAGTCCCTGTGGTTTTGAGAGACTTGATTTGCATTCACCTTGCTTTGACACTGAACCAGCTGAGGAAGGAGTTTGACCCAGGATTTTGGGCTTTCCCATTCAGTTTCAGTTATCATTTTCTCTTCTCTGTTTTCAAGGGTCTGAATCCAGGGAAGGCTATTGCAGAAATCAAGAAAATGATGGCAACCTATAAGGAGAAGAAAGCTTCAGCTTAACTGTTTCCATGCTAAGTATGACCTGTACCCAGCTCAGAGCTGAACATAATTTATGTCTAATTTGAGTTCTTTAAAGATCTTGGTTTTCCATAAATACAGCATGTATAATAAAAATTTTAAGAAATAAATGTTATTCTACTTTATTAACAAAAAAAAAAATGAAGCCTGTTCCTTTACTTGCTGCAGGGGAATGTGAAGGTGCCCTTACTGAGTCCTTATCCTTGAAGGGATGGACGGGGCTCCAGAGCTAAGCGGGGTGGGGGGACCCTTGCTGGAAGGAGTTGATGAGACATGGAACTGACATCAGGCAGGGCCTGGGCTTGTTCCCAGCTTTGCGGCTTACCAGCTGGATAACCTTGGACAAGTTCCTTCGCCTCTTTGCTGCTCCAGTTGCCCCTCTGTAAAATGGGATCCATAATTGTGCCTACTCCATTTACCTGGTAGGAGAATGCCTGGCACTTACTCTGAACGCTCAGTTAATGATGTTCTGTATCATCCCAGTTTCTATAGTTTTCAGTACCAGAATTCCTGAAAACCAGCTTTTGGTAAGTCTTTGGATACGTTGGCAAAGCCAGGTTTGAGATTCCCCCAGCACAGATCAATGACCCTGATCAGCTGTGAATCCAGGTAGTTCCACAAAAGACCTCAAGGGGCCTCTCACTGCAAACATGAATTTCGTAGCGCCGCTGGCGTGGCTCGGATGCTGAATACACAGCAGTAACACATTTAAAAAGCAGTGTAGACCAGGTGTAGTGGCTAATGCCTGTAATGCCAACACTTCGGGAGGCCAAGGTGGGTGGACCATTTGAGGTCAGGAGTTCAAGACCAGCCTGGCCAACATGGTGAAACCCCACCTCTACTAAAAATACAAAAATTAGCCAGGCATTGGTGGTGCACACCTGTAATCCCAGCTACTTGGGAGACTGAGGCAGATGAATCTCTTGAGCCTGGGAGGCACAAGTTGCAGAGACCGAGATCACACCACCGCACTCCAGTCTGGGCAACAGAGTAAGACTCCACAGACACACACACACACACATACACACACACACCCCCCACACACACACCCCCAATGCCAAAAAAGGGAAAAGGGGCTTGGCACAGTGGCTGGCCAAGGCAGGCAGATCACAAGGTCAGGAGTTCAAGACCAGCCTGGCCAATATGGTGAAAACCCATCTCTACTGAAAATACAAAAATTAGCCAAGTGTGATGGTACACGCCTGTAGTCCCAGCTACTCAGGAGGCTGAGGGAGAAGAATCACTTGAATCCCTTGAACTTGGCAGGGGAAGGTTGCAGTGAGCCAAGATCGCACCATTGCACTCCAGCCTGAGTGACAGAACAAGACTCTGTCTCAAAAATAATAATAATTATAGGGGGAAAGGGGGAAGTAAAAGTGGAAGCTCCTCTAAATTCATCCCCTGTTGATAGCTTATGCATTTCCTCCTACACCCTATGTTATTACAAATATGCAGCATATATAAAATTTTCCCCTTCAAAAGTAAGGTACCACAGCCAGGATCTGTGGCATGCGCCCCTAATCCCAGCTATTTAGGAGGCTGGGCTGGGAGTATCAAGTGAGCCCAAGATGTTGGGGCTATGTTTTGTCATGAGTACACCTGTGAATAACTACTGCACTCCAGCCTGGAGACACCATCCCTTAAAAAAAAGAAAAAAAAGACGCCGGGCGTGGTGGCTCACATCTGTAATCCTAGCACTTTGGGAGGCCAAGGCAGGTGGATCACGAGGTCAAGAGATCGAGACCATCCTGGTCAACATGGTGAAACCCCGTCTCTACCAAAAATACAAAAAATTAGCTGGGCATGGTGGCACATGCCTGTAATCCCAGCTACTCAGGAGGCTGAGGCAGGAGAATTGCCTGAACCCAGGAGGCGGAGGTTGCGGTGAGCCGAGATCGCGCCATTGCACTCCAGTCTGGGTAACAAGAGCGAAACTCCGTCTCAA
>NW_022436983.1:10240064-10243644 GCF_009761245.1 Sapajus apella | reverse complement strand
ACGCCTGGCACAGTGGCTGACACCTGTAATCCTAGCACTTTGGGAGGCCAAGGTGGGAGGATTGCTTGAGATCAGGACTTCAAGATCAACCTGGCCTACATAGTGAGACCCTGTCTCTTTTTTAAATATATAAAAAGATTTTGCTGGGCGCGGTGGTGCATGCCTGTAGTCCCAGCTACTCAGGAGGCTGAGGGGGGAGGATCACTTGAACCCAGGAGTTCTGGGCTGTAGTGCGCTATGCCGATCAGGTGTCCGCACTAAGTTCGGCATCAAAATGATGACCTCCCGGGAGCAGAAGACCACCAGGTTGCCTAAGGAGGGGTGAACCAGCCCAGGTTGGAAACAGAGCAGGTCAAAACTCCCGTGCTGATCAGTAGTGGGATCCTGCCTGTGAATAGCCACTGCACTCCAGCCTGGGCAACAATGTGAGACCCCATCTCTTAAAAAATAAATTTTTAAAAAAGATTTTTTAAAAATAGGGTACCTTATAGTCTACTAGCAGCTTTCTATTTTTACCTCACAATGTAGAAGGGACTTCAGTGCTAATAAAGACCTACCTTAATCTGTGTGCATGTAAAATTTTTTGGAACTGCTGCTTAAGAGCACTGTGGCATGAGTGTGCCCTTACTTAACCAAACCCCTGCTACAGCACATTTGGGTGGTCCCTAATCACCTTTTCACCCAAGGCTGCTTTTTTAAGTTGCAGCTGGAAACCTCTGGATCATCCTGAAAACAAAGGCTTCATGCATCCTGAGGCTTCATGCATCTTCAAGCAGCTGAGAAAACGTCTGACTCACCAAGAATGAGCCTTAAGGAGCATTTTCTGGCTTAAAAAGGGTTGACTCCACACACATTCATCTCAGGCATTATGGAAGGTGAGGTGCTGGAGACAAGGATGAACAAGATTTGTCCCCTGCCTGCCACTTGGGAGCCAAGGTCACAAAGGAAAAAGGAACTAACATCAGAAATGTCGAGAACAGGGCCAGTTGCCCTTCACTACAGTGTCTCGGAATTCTTGACTACCTCAGTGAGACACACTGTACACGGCCTGTAGCGTTGAAGCTTAAGATTCTAGAGTGCAGCCAGCTTCTTGAAACACAGTGGGGCTGGGCACGGTGGCTCACGTCTGTAATCCCAGTTCGAGACCAGCCTGACCAACACAGTGAAACCCCGTCTCTACTAAACACACACAAAAAATTAGCTGGGCATGGTGGTGCACACCTATAATCCCAGCTACTCAGGAGGCTGAGGCAGGAGAATCCCTTGAACCCGGGAGGCGGAGGTTGCAGTGAGCCGAGATCAAGAAAAAAAGGGAGGGAGGGAGGAAGGAAGAACGAAGGAAGGAAGGAAGGTGGAATCCCAACTGCAGGCCATGTCTGTGGATAGCTTCTGTTCCCCAGCTCAGACCTAACGGCTTTCTGTCAGCCTGTGAAAAGGTCACATTCCTTGGATTCATGGATAATTTGACTTGGCTTCTAATCTCCAGATCTGTAGAGAAAGATGGATTTTTCTTATGAATGACTTTTTTTTTTTCTTTTGGAGTCTCACTGTGTCACCCAGGCTGGAATGCAGTGGCACCATCTTGGCTCACTGCAACCTCTGCCTCCGAGGTTCAAGCAACGCTCCTGCCTCAGCCTCCAGAGTAGCTGGGATTACAGGCGTACTCACCACACCTGGCTAATTTTTATATTTTTAGTAGAGATGGGGTTTCACCATGTTTGTCGGGCAGGCTGATCTCTGACTCCTGTCCTTAAGTGATCCTGACTTCCCAAAGTGCTGAGATTACAAGTGTGAGCCAGCATGCCCAGCTTCTCATGAATGGCAAAGATGGGTCCGCTGCTACTGATAAGAGGCAGGGTATATTTTAGCTTGGGAGCTGCCACTCAGTCAACCCAACGTCATCAGAGGTTGGGCTGACTCTGATAGTCACTCTTTTTTTTTTCTTTTTAATTTAATTTTTTTTTTTTTTTAAGACAGAGTTTCACCATATTGGTCAGGCTGGTCTCAAACTCCTGACCTCAGATGATCCACCCACCTCAGCCTCCCAAAGTGCTGGGATTACAGGCGTGAGCCACTGCGCCCGGCACGATAGTCACTCTCTTGAAGCTGAACTCGAGCTAAATTGGTATATGTTATCAACTGATGATAGTTTAATTTACTGCTTAATTTTTCATTGAATTGGAAGCAAATATTCAACTGTAACAGTCACAAAGCCTTTTCCAGGAAAACTGCAGACCTGTGCAGGGAACAGTATTTTTTATTTATTTTTTTTTTGAGACGGAGTTTCACTCTTGTTACCCAGGCTGGAGTGCAATGGCGCAATCTCGGCTCACCGCAACCTCCGCCTCCTGGGTTCAGGCAATTCTCCTGCCTCAGCCTCCTGAGTAGCTGGGATTACAGGCACGTGCCACCATGCCCAGCTGATTTTTTGTATTTTTAGTAGAGACGGGGTTTCACCATGTTGACCAGGATGGTCTCGATCTCTTGACCTCGTGATCCACCCGCCTCGGCCTCCCAAAGTACTGGGATTACAGGTGTGAGCCACCGCGCCCGGCCGGGAACAGTATTTTGTTGTTTATGCTACTTCTGTGCTACAAGAAAATACTTGCAGCCTGGCCCTGTGGCTCACGCCTATAATCCCAGCACTTTGGGAGGTGGGAGGATTGCTTGAGCCCAGGAGTTGGAGGCTGCCTTGAGGTATGATCGTGCCTCTGCACTCCAGCCTGGATCACAGAGCCAGAACCTGTCTCTAAAGAAATTAAAAATAGGCTGGGCACGGTGACTCATGCCTGTAATCCCAGCTACTCCAGAGGCTGAGGCAGGAGAATTGCTTGAACCCAGGAGACAGAGGTTGCAATGAGTGGAGATCGTGCCACTGCACTCCAGCTTGGGTGACAGAGCTAGACTCCGTCTCAAAATAAAAATAGTGTTTCTTAGGACTGAAGCCAGACATCTCTTCTTACCTAGCTCTGGACATGTTGAACATCTGTGACTCTGTTTTCCTATCTGTAAAATGGGAATTAGCAGCATTCCCCTCTCAGAATTGCGGTTGAAGTCTAAATAAGAGTAAATGTGAAAGCATCTTGCCTACAATAGTGCAAATGCTCCATAAACTCAAGTTAACGGACTTGGCCGCCTAGTGAATGCTGGGAGCCTGCAAGATTAATTCCTTCCCAGCCCTCTGGAGTTGACAACTGGCATATTTCTGACATGACTGGCCACAGCTAGAGGCCTCCCTGATGGGAGGATGGTTTTTCTGCGCAAGGCTAATATTGCTTATTTCTCATCTCTCCCGTCACACTGACTGCTCAGGGCAGGGAGGGACTCCTATTGCTCAAATTCCCTACAGGGCCCTTCACTTCCTGGCCCCTGGATAACTACCCTACAAAGTGCTGAAACTCAGCCAGGCACAGTGGCTCACTCCGGTAATCCCAGCACTCTGGGAGGCCGAAGTGGATCTCTCAAACCCAGGAGTCCAAGACCAGCTTGGGTAACATGGCAAACCCCATCTCTACAAAAAAACAGAAAAATCAGGCCGGGCGCGGTGGCTCAAGCCTGTAATCCCAGCACTTTGGGAGGC
>NW_022436983.1:10225668-10235064 GCF_009761245.1 Sapajus apella | reverse complement strand
ATCCTGGTCAACATGGTGAAACCCCGTCTCTACTAAAAATACAAAACATTAGCTGGGCATGGTGGCTATAATCCCAGCTACTCAGGAGGCTGAGGCAGGAGAATTGCCTGAACCCAGGAGGCGGAGGCTGCGGTGAGCCGAGATCGCGCTATTGCACTCCAGCCTGGGTAATGAGAGCGAAACTCCGTCTCAAAAAAAAAAAAAAAAATCAGCTTGGCATGGTGTAATCCCAAAGTGCTGGGATTACAGGCATGAACCACCACGCCCAGCCCGCTCTGGTTTTATGAAGCCTCTAATCCAGTGCCGGGATCTGTAGTGCTCACCTGTAGTCCCAGCTATTCAGAAGGCTGAGGTGGAAGGATCACTTGAGCCCAGGAGGTTGAGGCTGCAGTGAGCTAAGATCATGCCACTGAGCTCCAACCTGCGCAGCAGAGAGACCCCGTCTCAAAAAAAAAAATATGTTGAATCCCCACTTTACTTCGTGTCTAGACAGTTGTAATCCTACCAACAGGGTTTGTTACTAGGTGAAAAATCCTCTTTTGTTGCAAAAATCTAGTGAAACTAGAGAAATTGAAAAGTAAGGCAATGCTCTGGAATAAACTGGCCCAAATTACTGATTTCTCAAGCTTTTTGCCACTGGGACCAGGCCTATTGTGCCCTCTGCATGGGCTCCCAAGACAGCCACAGCCTTGAAGGAAAGCCGTTCAATCGGTTCTAGCCCACGTGGGACTGGAAACTTCAGACACGGTTATCCAGGGGGAGAGTCTGGCTCTCAGACCGCCTAGATGACCACACAGCAGGAGCCATTTCCTCAAAGGTAACCCTGAGCAGATGGCAGGGCCTCCCACATCCTCTGTGGTTTGGAAGGAAGCTTCCTCTGGCCTCCTGCCTCATTAAGGAGAAGACACGAGCTGCAGATGCGGCTCCTTCCCAGCTGGCTCAGGGACTAGAGCCCCTTTAAGGCCAGGCAGACTTAGCAATAAAAAGAATGAAGGGGGCACCCGTGCCAGGCAGCCCCCCATGCAGTCCCCAAGCCCTCTGCTTTTATTTAATTTTATTTATTTATCTTTAATTGTTATTGTTATTTTGACAGAGGGAGTCTCACTCTGTTGCCCAGGCTGGAGTGCAGTGGCACGATCTCGGCTCACTGCAACCTCTGCCTCCAGGGTTCAAGCGATTCTCCTGCCTCGGCCTTCCGAGTAGCTGCTATTACAGGCACACATCACCAGAAGTGGCTAATTTTTGTATTTTTAGTAGAGATGGGGTTTCACCACATTGGCCAGGTTGGTCTTGAACTCCTGACCTCAGGTGATCCACCCGCCTCAGCCTCCCAAAGTGCTGGGGTTACAGGCATGAGCCACCATGCCCGGCCCCCTCTGCTTTTATGAAGCCTCTAATCCAGTTCCAGGATCTAAAGAAAGCAACTGGCTTCTACCAAGTTCCTGCCATCTCATTTCATCCTCTCCACGGCTTCCATTTTGTACATGAGGGGAGGGAGAGTCTTACAGAGGGAAAATAACTTTTTAAAGCTCACACAGCCAGAAAGTAACTCATGCATGCATCCATGTCTTTCTGATGCCAGAGCCCAGCCCCTTGCCACGGCACCATATTACTTCTTGCCAAGGCCACCTGAGCCAGCCATTTCCAAACCCAGCCTTCCTGCTGCCCTGGGGACTGGGTTCCTGCCAGGAATTGGTCTAAACCTGGGGGAGGTCATGGGGGCTCTGACAAGTTAAGTAGCCGGCCTCCCCTGGAAATGTCGCTCAAAGATGAAACAACTCTTGTCACCTGACCCAAGGAAGCCCGTCCCATGCCCCAGGTGGTCCATGGGAATGGCCCCCAACCAGCTGGTGCAGGCAGCCTGCCCCAGCTGAGAAAATGGCTCCGCTGGTCCCCAGCTGCTCAGGCCAAAACCCTGGGGAGCATCTTGAATTCCACACATTCCTGCACCCCCACAGCCCATCCACCAGCAAGTCCTGCCAACGCATGTTCCTGTACCATATGTTCACTGGGATCTTGCTATGAATCAGGTGCTGCTTTCACTTCTGGGGTCTATTCCCTGCCCTTACCCTCACCACCATCACAGCTGTGTCTCCTTCCAGCCCCTTCAACAATAGGGTATGGCTGGAGTTTTCCTTTGCTTGACTGGGGCTACTTCCCAGTAGACAGCAGGCTCCACAGAGACAGGGGCGTCTCTGTTTTGTTCACGCTCATGTCCCTGGCTCCTAGAGGAGTGCTGGCACTCCATAAATTCATATTGGACAAATGACCGATGGTCCTGCCCAAGTCTGTCCTTGGCCCTAACGTGAACCTTCCCTTGTTTGCCCTGGGTCTCACAGATCCACTCTCCCCTTTGGAGCTTCTCTGCCCAGAGATCCTGGAGACAGGGACCGAAGGCCTGTGGTGGTCACTGTGGGGTAGCAGGATAGATGCTGCACGCAGGTATGACTTCTCTGGTGCCTCTCAGGGGTCTCCATGAATTCGCCCTGTGCAGGTTTGTCTTCAGGTGACACTGTGAGGCTCCTCTTTCTCTGGCATTTCAAGGCCTCCAGTGCATCATGGGAAACTCTCCTGGGTCTCCGGGGTGGGGGGCACATCTGACCCTGTGAATCTCTGGGCAGGTGTATCTTCCTTCTTTGCATTCATCAAGCAGCGCCAGGCACTGTCTCAAATGCTTGACACGCATTTTCTTGTGTGATCCTTGCAGCAGTTCTGGGTGAAGCAGGCATTGCTATGCTACAGGTTGGGAAAAGAGGGCCAGAGAGGGTCAGTGACTTGCTCACCGTCGCACAACCCGGAAGAGATGGAGAGCTGGACCAGCATGCACAGTCCCTAACCCCTGGGACGTGCAAGGGGGCTGACTCCGTGTGACTTGTGTCGGTGCGTCCGGGGCTATCCCTCGTCTCCGGGCGCCCCGCCCCCGGCGTATGCGGAGGAGCGGGAGGGGACTACAAGTCCCAGCATCCCCGGCGCGGGCGCGGCGCGGGCCGCAGAGGGCCGGGCGGGGCTTGCGGCGCGCACGGAGGGACTGCGGCAGTGTCGGAGCCGCGCAGAGCCAGGCAGCCAGGTGCCCCGCCCGCCCGTCCCGCGCCAGCCCCGAGCCCCCAGCCCCGGGCCGTCCGGACCGCGCCCCCGCCCAGGGCCTTGCGCACGCCGGGGCCCAGGCCAAGGGCCGCAGCGCCGGGGCCGGCGATGAGCGCGAGGAGCCGGCATGAGCGCAGGTGAGTTCGCAGCCCGGGTCGGCCCCGAGCCTGCCGCGGTCCCCGAACCGCCAGTCGTCGTCGCCCCTGCGGGGCAACGCCCCCCACCGCGGAGTCGCGAGCCCAGAGAGCGGATCCTGGGCCCATCCCCTCCCCTTGACTGGGACTCGGCCCGGGTATCTTGCCAGAGACGCCAGAGGGGAGGTGGGGGGGGATGGCGCCGCCGCGCACGGCCGGTCCCTTCCCTCCCCTGCACCCCGCAACCGCAGCATTGGGAGCCTGGCACTTGTGCTAGAGGGTCCTGGGGCTGTGCGGGGGCGGGGAGGCCACCCCACGCCCACTTAATCGAATCCCATCCCGAGTGACGATTGTCCAGGTGGGGGAGGCGGCTGCATCCTCGGGCCTCTGGGCAGTTACCCCTCTGCGCTGAATGAATGAATGGGCTTGGGGAAGCCGGGACCTCATTTCCTGGGTAGATGTCCTGGGGCACAGCGCCGCTCCTGACCCCCTGTCTCAGGCCCCCAGAGAAGACCCATCACACCCAGGGCCAAGGGCCACACCCTCCATGCACCCATCCCAGGCCAGATGCCCTACGCTCACTCCTCCAGGGTCTAAGTTAAATCTCACCTGCAACCAGGCAAATCCCAGCACTTTGGGAGGCCAAGGCAGGCAGATCACCTGAGGTCGGGAGTTTTTGAGACCAGCCTGACCGACATGGAGTTGTGGTGAGCTGAGATCGAACCATTTCACTCCAGCCTGGGCAACAAGAGCAAAACTCCATCTCAAAATAAATAAATTAAATCTCACCTGCTGGGAATGGGTCCAGTAGCCCTTCTCCATCCAGAAAGGTCTCATCTCAGTGTCTGTCACTCATCCCCCAGCCCCACAGCCTAGAGTGCACCCCCAGTGAGGAAGGGGAAAGAATGAGGAAAGACGGCCCCTAGAATCCACCTCCAAAGATGGGAAGACGGTTCACACACACTCCCACCCCATCCTGGCAGAAGACAGGAGCTCCCTGCCACGGAGGAACCATAGCTAAGAAGGAGGCAGCTGCCCTGAGTGACTGCCAGGTCACCAGCAGGAAGCCAAGGCTTCCGCAGGAAATGAGAGGTCCCAATGGCTTTGGCTCTAGCCCCTCTGCTCCACACTGTGCTGGTGACATTGCCCCCGGGCTGTGACCTCAGACCAGGTTTAAGTCCAGTCCTCGTTTTTTTTTTTGTTTTTTTGTTTGTTTGTTTGTTTTGAGACGGAGTTTCGCTCTTGTTACCCAGGCTGGAGTGCAATGGCTTCACCCGCCTCAGCCTCCCAAAGTGCTGGGACTACAGGCTTGAGCCACCGCGCCCTCGCCCGGGGGGCCTCATTTTAAATGGGAATCCTAATCTGTACTTTTCATGGAATGGCTGTAGGGAGGAACTAAGAAGAATGTGCTCATTCAGATGCACTCATTTCCAGATTCTCAAACCCTTTCAAGCTCTATGACCTTGGACAAGGAATTCACAAGCTGACAATGGGGATGATAGTAATAGTCACTACCGGTGGGCTCGGTGGCTCACGCCTGTAATCCCAGCACTCTGGGAGTCTGAGGCGGGTGGATTACTTGATGTCAGGAGTTTGAGACCAGCCTGGCCAACATAGAGAAACCCTGTCTGTACTAAAAATACAAAAATTAGCCGGGCGTGGTGGTGTGTGCCTGTAATCCTAGCTACTCAAGAGGCTGAGGCAGGAGAATTGCTTGAAGCAGGGCGGAGGTTGCAGTGAGTCTAGATTACGCCACTGCACTCCAGCCTGGGCGACAGAGCAAGACTCCGTCCGTCTCAAAAAAAAAAAAAAAATAGCCACTACCTCAGAGGGTTCTGTGTGAAGATTCTTTGAGTTAGCACACTGAGGGGCTTCCACAGTGCATGGTAAGCACTCCATGGGAGCTGCTGTTAACCCGAAGAGCAATGACAGACTGGGTGTGGTCGCTCGAGTTTATAATCCCAGCACTTTGGGAGGCCGAGGTGGGTGGATTACTTGACATCAGGAGTTCGAGACCAGCCTGGCCAACATAGAGAAACCCTGTCTGTACTAAAAATACAAAAATTAGCCGAGTGTGGTGGTGTGTGCCTGTAGTCCCAGCTACTTCAGGAAGCTGAGGCAGGAGAATTGCTTAAACCTGGGAGGCGGAGGGTGCAGTGAGCTGAGATCTTGTCACTGCACTCCAGCCTGGGAGACAGAAGAAGATTCTGTCTCAAAAAAAAAAAAAGAAGAGTAATGGCACCCATCGTGGGGCTCTCGCCCCACACAGCCTGTGGGTGCCTGTTCTGGGCTAGTCTGAGCTGGTGAGAACTCACATCCCCTCCTGCAGCAGCCCTGGGGAGACTGGGCTGTGGATAGGGATAAACAGGTGTTCTGCAGGAGAGAGTGCCCGGGCTTGACCCTTGCAGGGAGGGGCTCTGGAGGTTCCCACAGCTGTGACTTCAAGTCCTCCTCCCCTCCTCCTCCTTGCCAAAGTTGACTGAGTGTCATTGTGAAGTGACAGTCATATGATAGACACAAGAAAGAACTTCCCAGGGGTGACCGCTGTTTACATCCTGGGCCCCCCCCCCCTTTATGAAGAATCTTTTCTTCATAAAAAGGCTTGAGGTCCAAAGTGCTGTAATCCCAGCACTTTGGGAGGCTGAGGTGGGAGTTCAGGATCAGCCTGGGAAACAAAATGAGACCCTGTCCCTAACTAAAAAAAAATTAGCCAGGTTCAATGGTACCTGCCTGTAGTGCCAGCTATGCAGAAGGCTGCAGCAGGACCTCCTTTAGTCCAGGAAGTCAAGGCTGCAGTGAGCTGGGATTGTGTGACTGTGCTCCAGCCTGGGTGACAGAGTGAGACCCTGCCTCTTTTTTTTTTTTTTTTTTTTTTTTTTTTTTGAGACACTCTTCTGTCGCCCAGCTAGAGTGTGGTGGCACCATCTCATCTCACTGCAATCTCCATCTCCCAGGCTCAAGTGATTCTCCTGCCTCAGCCTCCCGAGTAGCTGGGATTACAGGCACGTGCCACTGTGCCCAGCTAATTTTCGTATTTTGAGTAGAGATGGGGTTTTACCATGTTGCCCAAGCTTGTCTTGAACTCCTGAATTCAGGTGATCCATCTGTCTTGGCCTCCCAAAGTGGTGGGATTATAGGCCTGAGCCACTGTGCCTGGCCAAGACCCTAACTCTTTAAAAAAAAAAAAAAAAACGAAGAGGCCGGAGCCCCTACACCCCACTCCTAGCACCTTTGCCTTCAAGCTCTGTTGTGTCCATGAGATGGGAATTCATTCATTCATTCAGTCAATCAGTCAGTGTTTCCTGACCCCCCAGCACGTGGCAGGCACTGTCGGCAGGAAGGGTTGTGACACTCCTGTGAGCCTGATGCTAATGGAGTGTCAGGAAGTAGGTGTTCGGGGCAGAGAGGACCTGGGAGGAAGGCCAGCCCTGTTCCAGCTTTGAGACAAGTCAGGTGTCTTTTGAGACAACTGCCCCCGATGCTCGGTGCTCTTGTTTGTCAGACGAGATGTCAGATGGGTAAGGGAGCCCATCTTGTGTGCTTGGTGCGGGAGGAAATCAGATCAGCACCGCAGTGATGGCTCAGGGCAAGCCCAGCAGGGTGCCGGCTCCTTTCGCATCCCTGAGCCCACTGGGCTGCTGGCCTGAGGCTTTTAAGGCACAAGGAGAACTGTTGAATGGACCTGGGGAGCAGTGGGGCAGCCAGGGCTTCAGACAGGGTGATGGGAAAGGAGAAGGGAGCCTGGGAAATGGGTGGGCAGAAGCCACACACCCCCGGCCCAGGAGCTGGCAGCTACTCACCTGTCTGGTCTAGCACCCCAGGAACTTCAAATGCCTGGGCTGAGCTGGCTCCTGCCTCCCTGTGTGTCAGATGCCTTGGGATTATCATCCTAGAGATGAGAAATGGAAGCCCAGAGAGGCAAAGGCACTTGCTCTACAAAACACAGCTTGCTTGGAAGAGAACCAAGAACACATTCATGATAAAGAAGAAGAAGAAAATGATGATGATGATGTGTGGCCTTTGGGCAACTTGCTTCACCTCCCTGGGCCTCAGTTTCCCAATCTGTAAAATAGGGATAAAAGTAGTGCCCACGTCATTGGGGTGTGGTGAGGAATAAACGAATGACTGTAAAGTGCTTGGAACAGCGTCTGGCGCCTTCTAGCCCTGGGGTGTTCTTTCCCTTATACCCCAGAAATGTCCGGAGATGAGCCTTAAAAGATAAGAAACTCCCACCCTGTCCCACTTCAGGGAGCCAGTCTCCAGGGTGGGTGAACCTCAGCTGGAACTACAGTGCCGGCTGGGACTGCTGACGTTCTGAAAAGAAACCACAAAAAAGGGCTGTGGCTTGTCAGTGGCCAAGGACCTAAAAGCCCAGGTAGACAGTATGAGTCATCCTGAATGCCCGCTCCTCTGCCCTCCACCCTGGGCCAGGAGCCAGAGTGGGTTCCCCTCTCCCAGCCAGAGAGCAGAGGGGCCCTCAGTGGTTACTCTTCTGCAGGTTGTCATCAAGGGAAGGAAATGGCATTCTTGCCCCAACAAGGGTCACTCGGGGACTGGGCTGGGACCAGAAAGTGAAAGTGAAACCAGCCAACCAGATCCAGCACCCCAGGGACCCAGGCAGGCAGGCAGGGCTTGGGAGGTCTCTGAGCCTGGCCTTTGGCCTCCCGAGCAGCCTCGAGAATCTACATCTTCTGTTGGGCCTGCCCAGAGACCCCAGTAGTTGGGAGTTGCAGGCTTCTGTGCTGGTATGCGCGAGAGTGTGTTTTAATGTAGGATCTTTAAGATGGAGCACATCTGTCCCATAATTAGGAGAGACACAAGATAGAAATAAAGATTGTCTTACTGGCCGGCTGTGGTGGCTCACACCTGTAGTCCCAGCATGTGGGGAGGCTGAGGTGGGTGGATCGCTTGAGCCTATGAGTTCTAGACCAGCCTGGGCAACATAGTGAAACCCCGTCTCTACAAAAAATAACAAAAATTAGAGCATAGTGTTGTGCACCTGTAGTCTCAGCTACTCAAGAGGTAGATATGGGAGGGTGAAACCCTGTCTCAACAATAACTGCAATTATATGACTTAGAGTGTGTGCATGCTCCGCAGAGACCAGGCTCTTCCTAGAGCTGGCTGCGCCATCATGTGTTTCCTGAATCTATTAAGTGGATGGGAAGAGAGATTGGCCATAGGTTCAGTTTTGGTTAATTTGATTTTCAAATTTTCTGGTTCAGAGAGGTCTTAGGAGGTACAGGACATGTGCCCTCTTCTCCAGAAGTGCCCACATGGGCCCAAAAGCACAGGTGCTGGGCTCCAGCTTCCTGGCTCCACCACTTACTGCTGGGGCTTCTGTGTCTCTGAGCCTTAGTCCCCTCATTTATAAAACGGGGAGACTGAATACAAAATTAGACTGGGTGTGGTGGCTCACACCTGTAATACCAGTACTTTGGGAGGCCAAGGCGGGCGGATCACTGGAGGTCAGGACTTTGAGACCAGCCTGACCAACATGGTGAAACTCTCTCTCTACTAAAAATACAAAAATTAGCTGGGCATGGTGGCACACACCTGTAGTCCCAGCACTTGGGAGGCTGAGGCAGAAGAATCGGTTGAACCCAGGAGGCGAAGGTTGCAGTGAGCTGAGATCATGCCATTGCACTTCAACCTGGGTGACAGAGCCAAGACTCTGTCTCAAAAAAAAAAAGAGAGAGAGAGTATCTGCAATAGAGCTACGTGATACCATTCCCCAAGCCTCAGTTTACCCGTCTGTAAAGATAGCCCTGCAGGGCTGATCGTTTATCAGTCCAGACTCTACTTTGCATCTCTTCAGTGCCAGGCCTGGGCTGGGCACTGGGATCGAATAAACAAAAATTAGCTGGGCATGGTGGTGCCTTCCTGTAATCCCAGTTACTTGGGAGTCTGAGGCAGGAGAATTGCTTGAACCCAGGAGGTGGGGGTTGCAGTAAGCCAAGATCACTTGACTACACTCCAGCCCGGGCGACAGAGTGACACTCTGTCTCAAAAAAAAAAAAGAAAGAAGACACTATGTGTAAGAACCAACAGAAGACAGAAGAGCCACATAAGGGACCCAGGAAGACATGAGCTTCGGGCTCCATCAGACCAGGTGCTTTTTCTTTTCCTTTTTTTTTTTTTTTTTGAGACGGAGTTTCACTCATGTTACCCAGGCTGGAG
>NW_022436983.1:10197448-10225568 GCF_009761245.1 Sapajus apella | reverse complement strand
TCACCATGTTGACCAGGATGGTCTCGATCTCTTGACCTTGTGATCCACCCGCCTCGGCCTCCCAAAGTGCTGGGATTACAGGCTTGAGCCACCGCGCCTGGCCTTTTTTTTTTTTTTCCTTTTTGAGACAAAGTTTCACTCTTGCGCAGGCTGGAGTGCAGTGGTGCAATCTTGGCTCACTGCAACCTCTTCCTCCCAGGTTCCAGTGATTCTCCTGCCTCAGCCTCCCAAGTAGCTGGAAATACAGGCACCTGCCACCACACCTGGGTAATTGTTGTATTTTTAGTAGAGATGGGGTTTCCCCATGTTAGCCAGGTTGGTCTTAAACTTCTGACCTCAAGTGATCCACCTGCCTCAGCCTCCCAAAGTGCTGGGATGACAGGCATGAGCCACCAGGCCCAGGCCGAATGCTTATTGTTTTTAAGGAAGTAAGAGGAGGAGGCGCCTCCCCAAATGACCTTTTTCTTTTCTGTCCACAGACAGCAGCCCCCTCGTGGGCAGCACGCCCACCGGTTATGGGACCCTGACGATAGGGACATCAATAGATCCCCTCAGCTCCTCAGTTTCATCCGTGGTAAGTGGGCAGAGTGGGGCAGGGAAACGTTGTGTGTGGGTGTGATGCCCAGGCCCACCCAGACACCCCGGCTTCCTACTCCAGTGCGGCTCCACCCCGACCTGGGCCCTCTCACTGTGTTCACAGAGGCTCAGCGGCTACTGCGGCAGTCCATGGAGGGTCATAGGCTATCACGCCGTGGTCTGGATGATGGCTGGGATCCCTTTGCTGCTCTTCCGTTGGAAGCCCCTGTGGGGGGTGCGGCTGCGGCTCCGGCCCTGCAACCTGGCCCACGCCGAAACACTCGTTATCGAAATAAGAGACAAAGAGGTGAGAGTCAGGCCGAGCCTGGGCTAGAGGAGTGCCGTGAGGGTCAGGGGCGGGGTGGAGGATGTCTGGGGTCCAACCTGGCCACTGACTTGCCATGGGCCACTAAGCAGGTCCTGCTCTTCTCCGGACCTCAGCTTTCCCATCTGAGCAGTGGGCAGAAGGGACTGGTCGGGTGATTTCTGAGGGCTCCCCATAGCCTTGTCTGCCTTCTCCAGCAGGGGCCCCCTGGCTGTGGGACAGGGCCTGGGAGGGGAGGGGACCCTTCCGGGACTGAGTCCACACCTCTGTGTTCCAGGATAGTTCCTGGCAGCTCTTCACTGTCCAGGTGCAGACTGAGGCCATCGGCGGGGGCAGGTGAGGCAGCCCCGTTACCCCTTCCCAGAAGCCCCTGCCCTGGCCTCTTCAACCTCCCCCATCCCCAACCCCCCCACCAACCACAAAGGCTGACTCTGGCTCCTCCCATCCTAGGGGGAGGAAAGGTGGCTCTGTGAGCACAGAGAGGTGCCAGGGCAGCTCCCAGAGCTTGAGAGTAAACCCCACCCTTCTCCCTAGCCTGGAGCCACCCCCACAGGCCCAGGCGGAGGACGGCCGGAGCCAGGCGGCAGTGGGGGCGGTACCAGAGGGTACCTGGAAGGATACAGCCCAGCTCCACAAGAACGAGGAGGCGGTGAGTGGACGGACGGGCTCTGGACAAGTCCTTGCCCCCCTCTCTGGGCCTCAGTTTCATGATCTGTGCAATAGGAGAGTCAGACTTCATGTTCTCCAACCACGCTTTGGTTCTCTTGTCCCAAACGTCCAGAATGCGGTCTGAGCACGTGCACGCTTGCAAGCCCCTCCCACCTCTCTGTCTGGTGACACCAGTCCCTGCCCCCTACCTCCCATCCCTCAGCTCCCAACACAAGCACACTGCTCCTGGGGCCCGGGCCAGCTTCCAACCCATCCTCTCCTCTCTTCCACCCAGAAGCAGGTGCTGCGGTATTACCTCTTCCAGGGCCAGCGCTATATCTGGATTGAGACCCAGCAAGCCTTCTACCAGGTCAGGTAGGAGTCAGGGCCTGTGCGGCTCATGTCACCTCCCAGAGTGGCACTGGTTTGGGCACAGACAGTGGCATGGCGTGGCCTGGGCTCCCCTCTCACCTCTGTTGCTTTTGATCTCTGAAACCTTGGGCAGGTTACTGAACCTCTCCAGGCCTCTGTATTTCTGTCTGTAAATGGTGCATGGAGATAACTTCTGCCTCCTAGGATTGTTTTGGCAGTGAAATAGATAATAAGTCACGTAGAGCTTGGCATCGTGTCTGGTCCGAGGTAGTGACACCACTGTGAATCAGACCATCAGCTCTGGACTCAGACAGTCTCCTTGGGGTTTAATCACTGCTCTGCCACCTACAAAACACTTAAGAAACATGAGCTAGGGCCGGGCACAGTGGCTGACGCTTGTAATCCCAGCACTTTGGGAGGCTGAGGCGGGTGGATCATGAGGTCAGGCATTCAAGACCAGCCTGGCCAAGATGCTGAAACACCGTCTCTACTAAAATACAAAAATTAGCCGGGCATGGTGGCATGTGCCTTTGTTCCCAGCTACTTGGGAGGCTGAGGCAGGAGAATCACTTGAAGCTGGGTGGCAGAAGTTGCAGTGAGCCAAGATCGCACCACTGCACCCCATCCTGGCTTGGTGCACATGACTCTGCCGCAAAAAAAAAAAAACAAGAAACATGAGCTCACCACACACCTTTGTGTGTGTGTGTGTTTTGAGACAGAGTCGTACACTGTCGCCCAAGCTGGAGTGCAGTGGTGCGATCTCACCTCACTGCAACCTCTACCCGCCAGGTTCACGTGATTCCCCTGCCTCAGCCTCCCCAGTAGCTGGGATTACAGGTGCACACCACCATACCTGGTGAATTTTTTGTATTTTTAGTAGAGACAGGGTATCACTGTGTTGGCCAGACTGGTCTCCAACTCCTGACCTTGTGATCTGCCTGCCTCAGCCTCCCAAAGTGCTGAGATTACAGGTGTGAGCCACTGCACCTGGTCTTTTTTTTTTTTTATTTTTCTTATTTTTTAATGGAGTATCACTCTTGTTGCCCAGGCTGGAGTGCAATGGCACAATCTCAGCTCACTGCACTTCCACCTCCTGGGTTCAAGTGATTCTCCTGCCTCAGCCTCCCACGTAGCTGGGATTACAGGTGCCTCCCACCATGTCCAGCTAATTTTTGTATTTTCAGTAGAGACGGAGTTTTACCATGTCGGCCAGGCTGGTCTCAAACTCCTGACCTTAGGCGATCCACCCGCCTCAGCCTCCCAAAGTGCTGGGATTACAGGCATGAGTCACTGCACCCTGCCCACACACCTTAGTTTGAATGCTCTAGAAGCAGACCCCCAGATGAGGGCTCAAGGGCGGGAGGGTTATTTTGAAGATGATCCTGGGCAGTGCTGGGGAAGGGGTGGAAAAGGAGGGAGGTTATGCTGGCTGCCACCGCCGTGGACACCCGAAGTTCAGTCGCCCTGGGATCTCCTTGGGCCAGTGTAGACCACACATCCCTCTGGGCGACCTCACACAGTTAGTGAGGGAGCTGGGACACTTACCCATCAATTCCCTGCCATTAGCGGTCACAGGACAGGAACTGTTCTGCACTTTCCGGTTTCCGGGCTCACAGGCAGAGCATGCACATGCAGCCAGAAGGCCTCAGGTAAAGACAGGTGTTTTCAGGGTCCAGCTTTCAGGTGGAGGTGAGGCAGAGGGCGATGGGGATGGCAGCAACAGCTTCTGCTGCATGATGGGATAACAGCAAAAATCACTGACGTGTTTATCACCAAGTGGCAGGCAGGTCCACCACACCTGGCTAATTTTTGTATTTTTAGTAGAGATGTGGTTTCACCGTGTTGGCCAGACTGGTCTCAAACTCCTGACCTCAGGTGATCCGCCTGAGAGGCTTGCCTTACTTCATCCACCTGTGGCCCTAGGTAGTAGGTGCTGTCACTGCCCCCATTTTGCAGATGAGAAAACTGAGGCACAGAGGGGTTAAGTGACTTGCCCAAGGTATCATCAGTGTAAATGGTGCCCTATCACTAAACAGTTGCTCTTTTCACTGTTGATATTATTAGCATCATCTCTCGTTGTTTTCCTTTGGTGACTTGGTTTGGGGCCCAGTCAGAGGAACAAAAGGGCAAAGCCAAGTCTTGGGTTCAAGGGGGGCTTACTTGCTCCCAGGAGCTCAGTGTGGCAGAAGAGGGACAGGGGGCCTGGAGCTCGGAGTCTCCAGCCTGCACGGGTGGGGGATGCAGGGCTCAGGCCCCATGGCCCACGCATGTCCCCTCCCACCCACCCCCAGCCTGCTGGACCACGGCCGCTCTTGTGATGACGTCCACCGCTTCCGCCATGGCCTCAGCCTCCAGGACCAAACAGTGAGGTCAGTGCTACGGTGGGCTGGGGCGCCTTGAGAGCTGGGGCCCCCTGTGTTGTTCCCAATGTGGTTGCCTTCCAGCCACCTGCCTTCTCTGGGCCCCAGTTTCCCCAGCTGTAAAATGGGGAGCTCCTTCACCCCAGGAGGGTGAAGGAGCTCCTCCTTCTGATGGCTTGGCCTCATCTCCTCTTCCAGGAAGGCCATTTATGGCCCCAACGTGATCAGCATACCCGTCAAGTCCTACCCCCAGCTGCTGGTGGATGAGGTAGGGCTGTCCCTGGGTCTTGCCCCAGCCCTGGCCTGGCTTGCTGTGTGACCTTGGGCCAGGGCTTGCCTCCTCTGGGCCACTTTACAGGGGCAGCCAGACCAGCTGCTGCTTCTTCATAGTGGAGCGTCGTCTCAGAACCTGCCGCAGTCAGCCTAGCCAAAGAGACCTGGTCTAGGAATTGGAGGTTTCGTCCAAGGCTTGGGCCACAGATTGGGGTGCCACTTGCGGGATTGGAGGCCAAGAGGCAAATCCACACAGCCTGAGCACCTACTGGTGCCCAGAGACACGTTCTAGAGCCCAGATCCTCTCTGCGTCCTCCACCTTCATGCTGCCCAATGGGTCAGGCCTGGGACTCCACTGTTCACACCTGAGAAACCCAAGCTTCAGGGGGAGAAGCCAATGACCGGGACACATCTAGAATAAAGTGTGAACATCCCAGCCCTCTGACTAGGGGCAGGCACCATGAAAGAGAGAGGTCTTTGAGTCTGGCCCATATAAATCACTGTCTGTCACTTAGGAAGTATGTGGTTTATGTGTTTTTTTTTTTTTTTGAGACAGAGTTTTGCTCTCGTTGCCCGGGCTGGAGTGCAATGGTGCGTTCTCTCTTCCCTCAGCTTCCCGAGTGGCTGGGACTACAGGCGCCCACCACCACATCCAGCTATCTTTTTTTTTTTTTTTTTCTGCTAGAGACGGGTTTTACTATGTTGGCCAGGCTGGTCTTGAACTCCTGACTTCAGGTGATCTGCCCATCTCAGCCTCCCAAAGTGCTGGGATTACAGGCGTGAGCCACGGCACCCGGCCAAAGCTATGTGATTTTAGGCCAGTGGCTTAACCTGTCTGTGCCTTGGTTTGCTCATCTGTCAAACGGAGCTGATGGTGGCACCTGCCATGTAGAATTGTCATTGCCGTTGTATGACATTAGATAAAGCTCTTGGCATGTCGGGGGGTTCAGTAAATACCCTTGTCCTCTTTATTTATTTATATTTTTTTGAGACAGGGTCTCACTCTGTTACCCAGGCTAGAATGCAGTGGTGAGATCTCAGCTCACTGCTACCTCCACCTCCCCAGCTTAAGTGATCCTCCCACCTCAGCCTCCTGAGTAGCTGTGAGCATAGGCACAGGCCACCCCATCGGGCTAATCTTTGTTTTTCTTTTAGAGATGGGGTTTTGCCATGTTGCCCAGGCTGGTCATAAACTTTGTCCTCTTTAAAGCAGAGACACTGAGGGCCCTGGGGATATCTGGGTGGGGATGGAACTGATCAGGAGATAGGCCTGGCTCAGTCCTTTGGCAGCTGGTGGGCCCTCTGCTCCCACAGGAGACGTGGCCTGTGGCTGGGCTGCCCTGAGGATGAGGGCCTGATCGTGCCTCTTGCCCCTCCCCCAGGCACTGAACCCCTACTACGGGTTCCAGGCCTTCAGCATCGCGCTGTGGCTGGCTGACCACTACTACTGGTATGCCCTGTGCATCTTCCTCATTTCCGCCATCTCCATCTGCCTGTCGCTGTACAAGACCAGAAAGGTGAGTGATGTGACGCAGGCAGGGGTGGGGCAGGTGGGTGGCCAGGGGCCTCCACCCACCCATATCCATCTTGTCTCGTGCCCACAGCAAAGCCAGACTCTAAGGGACATGGTCAAGCTGTCCATGCAGGTGTGCGTGTGCCGGCCAGGGGGAGGTGAGCAGCTAGAGCCCAGGGGGGAAGGGGCGGGAGGGCAGGGGGAGGTGGCTGGGGCTGGCCCCACCTACCTGAGCTCCTCTCCTGCCTGCCTGCAGAGGAAGAATGGGTGGACTCTAGTGAGCTGGTGCCCGGAGACTGCCTGGTGCTGCCCCAGGAGGGTGGGCTGATGCCCTGCGATGCCGCCCTGGTGACTGGCGAGTGCATGGTGAATGAGAGCTCCTTGACAGGTGAGCCCCCAGCCCCTGGCCTGCGGCTTCCTTCCTCCCCTGCCATCCACCCTTTGCCCTGCAGCAGAAGTTTTCATTTGAGTTTCCTTTTTTTTTTTTTTTTAAGACTGAGTGTTGCTCTGTTGCCCAGGCTGGAGTGCAGTGACATGATCTCAGCTTACTGCAGCCTCCACCCCCTGGGTGCAAGTGATTCCCATGCCTCAACCTCCCAGCTACTCAGCTGGGACCACCGGTGCATGCCACCATGCCCAGCTAATTTTTGTATTTTTAATAGAGATAGGGTTTCACTATGTGGCCCAGGCTGGTCTTGAACTCCTGACCTCAGGTTATCTGCCTACCTCAGCCTCCCAAGGTGCTGGGATTGCAGGCATGAGCCACCATACCCGGCCTCCTTTTCCTTTTTCTCTCAAGTAACAGTCCTGGCTTTAGCAATTGCTAACCTCACACCCTTGGGCCGTTACCACTTAATATCTCTGTGCCTCAGTTTCCTCTTCTGTAAGATGGCTGTTTAGTCCCTCCTTCTGGACAGAGTTATGCAAAGTGCTTAGCAGCGTGAGAGGTGAAGCATAAACAGCCAGCCACCCAGCGCATCTGAGTTATTTCTTTTTTTTTTTTTTGAGGTGGAGTTTTGCTCTTGTTGCCCAGGCTGGAGTGCAATGGTGCAATCTCAGCTCACTGCAGTCTCTGCCTCCCAGGTTCAAGCGATTCTCCTGCCTCAGCCTCCAGAGTACCTGGGATTACAGGCGTCCGCCACCACACCTGGCTAATTTTTTTTTTTTTTTTTTGAGACGGAGTTTCACTCTTGTTACCCAGGCTGGAGTGCAATGGCGTGATCTCGGCTCACCGCAACCTCCGCCTCCCGGGTTCAGGCAATTCTCCTGCCTGAACCTCCTGAGTAGCTGGGATTACAGGCACGTGCCACCATGCCCAGCTAATGTTTTGTATTTTTAGTAGAGACGGGGTTTCACCATGTTGACCAGGATGGTCTCGATCTCTTGACCTCGTGATACACCCGCCTCGGCCTCCCAAAGTGCTGGGATTACAGGCTTGAGCCTCCGCGCCCGGCCCACACCTGGCTAATTTTATATTTTTAGTAGAGATCAGGGTTTTACCATGTTGGTCAGGCTGGTCTTGAACTCCTGACCTCAAGTGATCTGCCAGCCTTGGCCTCCCAAAGTGCTGGGATTACAGGCATGAGCCACTGTGTCTGGCCCTGTGTGAATATTTCTGTTGGTTGGAGTTGGAAAAGTACTCCGTGTGTTATAAAATAATTACAGCAGAAAGAGGACAACTCCCCCACCCTGCCCCACTGCACACAGGATGCCCCCACACACACTGACCCCCCGGCTGGTTCCTGGGAGCTGGCTGCCACCCACTTCTGGGAGTGTGTCCCTGTGCCTTTATGTCTCTGTCCTCTCTGAGCCTCATTGTTCCTCTCTGTAAAATGGAGCTGTGATTTCTTGTTCACACCCGGTTACAGAGTTAACCAAGACCTAGGGCTTAAGGGAGAACTCTACACATAACTCCTGGTTTGCTGGTGGGAGGGAGAGGAGTGGGCCTCACACCCCACATTCCCTGCCAGGAGAGAGCGTTCCAGTGCTGAAGACGGCACTGCCGGAGGGGCTGGGGCCCTACTGCGCAGAGACACATCGGCGGCACACGCTCTTCTGTGGGACCCTCGTCTTGCAGGCCCGGGCCTATGTGGGACCGCACGTCCTGGCAGTGGTGACCCGCACAGGTATGAGCCAGGAGCCTGGACTTGAGATGCTGAGCTCAGCACCCATGGGAGAGGTGGAGCAGGGCAGGGTGGGCCCTGAAACCCTGGACCCCATGCCCACTTCTGCTGCTGCCCTGCTGAGGGACCTCCGGCAAGTCGCCCCCTAAGTGGGGCCTGAGCACCCCCATCTTTGCGGAGAAGTTGGGCCAGACCAAGACCAAGCGTTGCAAGGTCTGCAGGAGCCGCCGGGTTTACGGTGCTGGAGCGGGCAGGGATGTCTCATGTGGGCCGGATCTTCCCTATGTCTGGATCTGAAGTGGAACCACCCAATGTTGAGATACTATCCACTAGTTCCTTCTTTAAAACCTTTAAAAAGCTTTAAAGAGCCTACCAGAGCCAGGCCAGACTTGTTAGGACACTACCCTGGTGATGGCTAATCTGAAAACATCCTTTCCCGGCCAGGCGCGATGGCTCACGCCTGTAATCCCAGCGCTTTGGGAGGCCGAGGCGGGTGGATCACAAGGTCAGGAGATCGAGACCATCCTGGTCAACATGGTGAAACCCCGTCTCTACTAAAAATACAAAAATTAGCTGGGGGTGGTGGTGTGCACCCATAGTCCCAGCTACTCAGGAGGCTGAGGCAGGAGAATTGCTTGAACCCGGGAGGTGGAAGTTGCAGTGAGCCGAGGTCATGCCACAGCACTCCAGCCTGGTGATAGAGCAAGACTCCATCTTAAAAAAGAAAAAGAAAAAAAAAAAAAAATCATGTCTTGCAACTCCAGAGGCCCAGGTTGGGAGGGCTTGTTGGGGGAGACCCGCCCTCACCCTAGCTTCCCTGCCTTGGGGCCCCCGCCTCCTCCCCAGGGTTCTGCACAGCTAAAGGGGGCTTGGTGAGCTCCATCTTGCATCCCCGGCCCATCAACTTCAAGTTCTATAAACACAGCATGAAGTTTGTGGCTGCCCTCTCTGTCCTGGGTGAGTGGCCCCCTGTACCCTCCTCTGCCCATAGCCCCCAGCCCAGGTCCCAAATCCCACTCAGTCCCTCGCTGTCCCCCCAGCTCTCCTTGGCACCATCTACAGCATCTTCATCCTCCACCGAAACCGGGTAAGCCTTTGGGGGTAGGCTGGGGGATGCTGCCAGCAGGGCCCAGGGCCAGCCAGCCGGGTGCTCACATTCACGGTGCTCCCTGCCAGGTGCCTCTGAATGAGATTGTGATCCGGGCTCTGGACCTGGTGACCGTGGTGGTGCCACCCGCCCTGCCTGCCGCCATGACCGTGTGCACACTCTACGCCCAGAGCCGGCTTCGGAGACAGGGCATCTTCTGCATCCACCCCCTGCGCATCAACCTGGGGGGCAAGCTGCAGCTGGTGTGTTTCGACAAGGTGGGGCTGCAGGTGGGGTTGGCTCAGGGGAGTGGGACAGCCACAGGCACGCTGGCCAGGCCCCAACACCCGAGTTACTCTCTCAGCAGTGCCCACAGGACAATAGGTCCTGTCTAGGGGTGGAAACCCCCAGAGGATCCACCCCTGCTCCCTACCCCACCCACTCCTGCCCTCACTGGGCTCATGGTCTGGCAGATGAAATGTCTAGAATCCTGTATTCAAGAACTGGTGGGGGACTGGGTGCCATGGCTCACGCTGGTAATGCCAGCACTTTGGGATTTGGAGGCTGAGGTGGGTAGATCACCTGAAGTCAGGAGTTTAACACCAGCCTGACCAATATGGCGAAAACCCTTATCTACTAAAAATACAGAAATTAGCCAGGCGTGGTGGCACATGCCTGTAATCCGAGCTACTTGGGAAGCTGAGACAGGAGAACCGCTTGAATCCGGGAGACGGAGGTTGCAGTGAGACGAGATCGCACCACTGCACTCCAGCCTGGGTGACAGAAATTCTTATCTCAAAAAAAAAAAAAAGGCTGGGCACAGTGGCTCACGCCTGTAATGCCAGCACTTTGGGAGGCCAAGGCGAGCGGATCACAAGGTCAACATCGAGACCATCATGGCCAACATGATGAATCCCCATCTCTTCTAAAATACAAAAAATTAGCCGGGCATGGTGGCATATGCCTATAATCCCAGCTACTTGGGAGGCTGAGGCAGGAGAATCATTTGAACCCGGGAGGCGTAGGTTGCAGTGAGCCGAGATTGTACCACTGCATTCCAGCCTGGCAGCAGAGGGAGACTGTCTCAAAAAAAAAAAAAAAAGTGCTGGTGGGGACCTGGGGCTCTAGTGTGCATCCCTGACTGCTGTCAACCCTAGGCACCCAGCAGTGACCAACACAGACATCCTTGTGGTCACTGGAGTGAGTGTGTCCCCCACCAGAATAAGTGAACCAGGGGTGCACAAAAGAGCTGTGGGGGTGGGGGGTGGGGGGAGGGGGGTAAGGGGTGGGGGGGAAGGGGTGGGCAGTGGGTTTTAGGAAGGGAGCAGTGGGGTAGCATGATGGGTTGTAGGTGGGGACACTTCCTTAGAGAGAAGGCAGTCAAGGAAGCCCCCTGATGAGGCCCCTCAGTGACCTCATTCGGGGAGGAGCAAGGGTAAAAGGCGGGAGCAGCGTGGCACAGATGGACTGCACGCCTGGGCACAGGGAATGGTAGGGCAGGACAGGGCCGGGTAGACAGTGGCCTGGTTGGCGGAGGCTAGAGGCTGGATGACATTCAGAGGGTGTCGGGGGCCACGGAGAGCTTTTAAGCTGTGGAGGGGGTGACCAGATTCCCCCAGCTCCCAGGCTAGCCAAGGAGCCAGATGTGTACTTGTACAGTTCAAGTCTAGGGTGGGCAATGCAGGCATTGACTCATGCCCTGATTCAACAAATATATTGAGCGCCAGCTGTGGGCCAGGGCCTCTAACCACTAAATGTGGGGAAGTGAAGAGGCCATGGGTGGGAGCCCAGAGCAAACCACCTACCCTAATCTTGGGAGGTAAAGACTTCCTGGGAGAGATGCTGCTAGACAGGGAAGCAGTGGGGGCTAGGGAGGCAGCTCCAGCTCAGCTTCCTGGGGTTCCCATGGGGTCTGCCTGGCCTGGGGTTTGGATGCCCAGCTCAGCAGGGCACCCCCCATTCCAGGACTCATCACTGCCCCACCCACCTGTCTCCCGCAGACGGGCACCCTCACTGAGGACGGCTTAGACGTGATGGGGGTGGTGCCCCTGAAGGGGCGGGCATTCCTGCCACTGGTCCCAGAACCCCGCCGCCTGCCTGTGGGGCCCTTGCTCCGAGCACTGGCCACCTGTCATGCCCTTAGCCGGCTCCAGGACACCCCCGTGGGCGACCCCATGGACTTGAAGATGGTGGAGTCTACTGGCTGGGTGAGGAGGCCAAGCAGGTCAGCCCCATGCCTCTTGGCAGTGGGGCCTAGGGAACCCCACCCCATCTTCCCTCTGGGTCCTCCAGTGTGGTCTCTTACTATGCCCACCGTTCATAATAATAGGCCAGGCACAGCGGCTCATACCTGTAATGTGGCTCCCAGCACTTTGGACTTTGGGAGGCCAAGATGGGAGGATCAGTTGAGCCCAGGACCCCAGCCTGGCCCTCATGGCAAAACCCCATCTCTGCCAAAATTACAAAAATTAGCCGGTGTGGTGGTGCATGCCTATAGTTCCAGGAGGCTGAGGTGGGAGGACTAATTGAGCCCGGGTGGGTGAGGCTGCAGTGAGCTGTGATCACGCTACTGCACCTCAGCCTGGATAACAGAATGAGACCTTGTCTCAATAATAATAATAATAAGGGGCTGGGTACAGTGGCTTACGCCTGTAATCCCAGCACTTTGGAAGGCTGAGGTGGGCAGATCACCTGAGGCCAGAAGTTCAAAAACAACCTGGCCAACATAGTGAAACCCTGTCTCCACTAGAAATATAAAAATTAGCTGGGTGTGGTGGAGCACACCTCTAGTCCCCGCTACTCAGGAGGCTGAGGCAGGAGGATCATTTGAATCCAGGAGACAGAGGTTGCAGTGAGTTGAGATCACACCACTGCACTCCAGCCTAAATGACAGAGTGAGACTCCGTCTTAAAAATAAAAATAAAATAATAATGGCCAGGCTACATCCTGAGTGTCTGCTATCACCAGCTCGAGGCTGCAGGGGCCTGGTCTCATTTCCTCTTCCCCACGCCCTGGCAAGCAAGCTCAAATGCTGCTTCACGGAGGATGCTGAAGCTGGGAGATTTGGAGAAACGTGTCCCTGGTCACCCAGCAGCTCGTAAGCAGCAAAGCTAGAGTTTGAATTTGAGTCCACCTGGCTCCAAAGCCCACGCTCTTAACCCACCATCCAGTCTCCCATGAAGGAAGTATTCCTTGAGTCAAGCTCAAATCTCTCTCTGAGCCAAAACCCCCAGACACCAACCTTCCCTGCCTGCCTGCCAGGTCCTGGAGGAGGAGCCGGCCGAGGACTTGGCATTTGGGACCCAAGTCTTAGCAGTGATGAGACCCCCACTCTGGGAGCCCCAGCTGCAGGGAATGGTGAGCTGAGGAGGGCCTGTGGGGTACAGGGCAAAGGGGTGGGCTCCCCGGCCAGCACCTCAGCTGCCTTTCCAACCCTGCAGGACGAGCCGCCCGTGCCAGTCAGCGTCCTCCACCGCTTCCCCTTCTCTTCAGCTCTGCAGCGCATGAGTGTGGTGGTGTCATGGCCAGGGGCCCCTCAGCCCGAGGCCTACGTCAAAGGCTCCCCAGAGCTGGTGGCAGGGCTCTGCAACCCCGAGACAGGTGCAGGGGGCAGCCCCTGAGGCCCCCTGGTTGGGCATTGGCACAGAATCGGGTGGGTGTCCAGCTTGTGCGCCTGCTGTCCCCTCCTCGTGACACCTGCCTCTCCCTGGCAGTGCCCACTGACTTCGCCCAGCTGCTGCAGAGCTACACAGCTGCTGGCTACCGTGTCGTGGCCCTGGCCAGCAAACCACTGCCCACTGTGCCCAGCCTGGAGGCAGCCCAGCAACTGACAAGGTGGGCCTGTCCCTTGGCCCATCTGCTCTGAGGACTGGGCAGAGGGAGGCTCTCCTGAAGGCAGAGCCCAGGGAAGATGCCCTGCCTGGTGGCTGGGAGAGGGGCCCTGGCCACTGCATGACCTCTGATCTGGGTCTGCCCATCCGCCAGGGAAACCGTGGAGCAGGAGCTGAGCCTCCTGGGGCTGCTGGTCATGAGGAACCTATTGAAGCCGCAGACAACGCCAGTTATCCAGGCTCTGCGGAAGACCCGCATCCGCGCCGTCATGGTGACAGGTATGGCGGCATGTAAGAGGGCAGAATCCGCCCCTTCCTGGGGCATCTTTTTGGGCTCTTGCTTCAGGCCAGGTCCTTTTCAAACGTTTCACAAATCACAGTATCCCCCCGCAAGTGGTAATCATCACCCCTGTCTGACAGATGAGGAAACGGGGGCTTAGAGGAATGGAGTGACTTCCAGGGAGCCCAGGTGTGCTGTCAGACAGCCTGTGTTCCAGCCCGGTACCTCACTTACCAGGTGGCCGTTTCAGGTTCCAGGTCGCACCTCTGAGAAATGGGGATAATGTCAGCCTCAAAGGCTGTGACAAGCTCAGGGAGCAGGAAGAGAAAGATTCTAGCCAGGCCCGGTGCCTCACACCTGTAACCCCACCACTTTGGGAGGCCAAGGGAGAAGGATTGTTTGAACCCTGGAATTTAAGACCAACCTGGGCAACATGGCAAAACCCCGTCTCTACAAAGAATACAAAAATGGCCGGGCACAGTGACTCATGCCTATAATCCCAGCACTTTGGGAGGCCAAGGCGGGGAATAACTTGAGTTTGAGTTCAAGACCAGCCTGGCCAACGCGGTAAAATCTCATCTCTACTAAAAATACAAAAAATTAGCTGGGCTTGTTGGTGGACGCCTATAATCCCAGCTACTCAGGAGGCTGAGGCAGGAGAATTACTTGAACCCAGGAAGTGGAGGTTGCAGTGAGCCAAGATCGTGTCATTTCACTCCATCCTGGGCCACAAGAGCAAACCCGCCCCCCCCCCAAAAAAAAAGAACATAAAAATTAGCCAGGCATGGTGGCATGTGCCTGTGGTCCCAGCAACTTGGAAGGCTGAGGCAGGAAGATCGCTTGAGCCCAGGAAGTCGAGGCCGCAGTGAGCCATGATCACACCATTGTACTCCAGCCTGGGCAACATTGAGACACAGTCTCAAAAAACAGATTGTAGCTGGGTGAAACAGCAGGAGCTAAGAGGCCTGTGTCCCTCCTCTTGTCCTCCCCGCTCCTGCACACATGCCATGTGTGAACATGCATTCACTGGCACTTGGCAGCAGAGTCACACTGCAGTAAAGAATTCGGTGGCTCCTATCTGTAATCCCAGCACTCTGGGAAGCCAAGGCAGTGGGATCACCTGAGGCCAGGAGTTCAAGACCAGACTGGCCCAGAAAAATTAACCAGGTGTGGTTGCGAGTACCTGTAATCCCAGCCACTTGGGAGGCTGAGGCAGGAGCATTGCTTGAGCCCAAGAACGAGGAGTTTACAGACAGCTGAGATCAAGCCACTGCACTCCAGCCTGGGAGACAGAGGGAGACTCTGGCTCAAAGAAAAGAGAAGGAGTATATGTGGAGCTCCAGCCCGGGGCTCCAGTTTCTCCTAAGACCCTTCGATGCCTGGATCTACAGATGAGGAAACGGGAAAGGGATGTTGATAACCTGCCTCAGCTCGCTCAGCTGGTGGTGGCAGACGGATTTCATCCAGCCTGTTTTCCACCTGTAAGGATCAGGATGAGGATGGCCTCCCCGGATAGCCTCAGACCCTGACCTTGCCCCATACCTCCCAGGGGACAACCTGCAGACAGCAGTCACTGTGGCCCGGGGCTGCGGGATGGTGGCCCCCCAGGAGCATCTGATCATCGTCCACGCCACCCACCCTGAGAGGGGTCAGCCCGCCTCCCTCGAGTTCCTGCCGACAGAGTCCCCCGCAGCCGTGAATGGGGTTAAGGTGAGGCTAACCCAGAGTTCAGCTGTACCAAACCCTGTGACCCCACCCCTTTGTCACCTGACCCAGGCCCCAACTCTCCAGGGTGGGCAGGGGGAGCTAAGCTGAGCTTCCTGGGCCCCCAGGATCCTGACCAGGCTGCAAGCTGCACCGTGGAGCCAGACCCCCGATCCAGGCACCTGGCCCTCAGCGGGCCCACCTTTGGTATCATTGTGAAGCACTTCCCCAAGCTGCTGCCCAAGGTATGGCTGCCCCCAGCCCCCTGGCTGCCCACGCCTCCCTGCTCTGTCTCCCTCCTGGCTTATTCTCCCTGTGGATGCCTCAGCCCTCCCCCATCTCCCTGTGCCCCCAGGTCCTGGTCCAGGGCACTGTCTTTGCCCGCATGGCCCCTGAGCAGAAGACAGAGCTGGTGTGCGAGCTACAGAAGCTTCAGTGAGTGCTCGGCAGAGGGTGCCGGCAAGGGCCTGCAGGGACTGACCTTGTCTGTTCGTCTGTCCCTCCCTCCCTCCTTCCCTAGGGACTTGTTTCCCTCCCCAAGCATTAGAGAGCTGTCACCCCTCCCCACCAAAAGCAGGCAGGCCCTCCCGGGTCTTTCATGCTAAAAATAATCATTGTAGGCCGGGTGTGGTGGCTTATGCCTGTAATCCCAGCTCTTCGGGTGGACAAGGTGGGAGGATCACTTGAGTCCAGGACTTTGAGACCAGCCTGGGCAACAAATTGAGACCCCGTCTGTACAAAACATTTAAAAATTAGCCAGGTGTGGTGACACATACCTGTTGTCCCAGCTACTCAGGAGGCTGAGGCAGGAGGGTTGCTTGAGCGTGGGGGGTTGCGGCTGCTGTGAGCCGTGATCGCACGCACCACTGCACTCCAGCCTGGGCAACAGAGTGAGACTCTGTCTCAAAAAAATAATATCAGGCTGGGTGCAGTGGCTTACGCCTGTAATCCAGCACTTTAGGAGGCCGAGACAGGCGGATCACCTGAGGTCAGGAGCTTGAGAGCCGCCTAGCCAACATGACGAAACCCAGTCTCTACTAAAAATACAAAAATTAGCCAGGCGTGGTAATGCACACCTGTAATCCCAGCTACTCAAGAGGGTGAGGCAGGAGAATCACTTGACCCTGGGAGGCAGAGGTTGTAGTGAGCTGAGATCATGCCACTGTACTCCAGCCTGGGCAACAGAGCGAGCTTGTCTCAAAAAATAATAATAGGCTAGGCTAGGCATGGTGGCTCATGCCTGTAATCCCAGCACTTTGGGAGGCTGAGGCAGGCGGATCACCTGAGGTCACGAGTTCCGAGACCAACCTGGCCAACACGGTGAAACCCTGTCTCTACTGAAAATACAAAAAATTAGCCAGGTGTGGTGGCAGGCGTCTGTAATCCCAGACTCAGGAGGCTGTTGCAGAAGAATCGCTTGAGCCCAGGAGGTGGAAGTTGCAGTGAGCTGAGGTTTCACCATTACACTCCAGCCTGGGCAACATGAGTGAAAATCCATCTCAAAAAAATAATGATAATGATAATAATTGCATGTAGTCACTGAGCACCTGTGTACCAGGCTCCATGTGGTATTAGGGACCCAGCTGTCATCATATTCTGCCAGCCCACCCTTGGGTGGGTGGGGTCGTTCCCCGGGCCACACCTGCCCATGACTTTCTTCAGGTACTGCGTGGGCATGTGTGGAGACGGCGCCAATGACTGCGGGGCCCTGAAGGCGGCCGATGTCGGCATCTCACTGTCCCAGGCAGAAGCCTCGGTGGTCTCACCCTTCACCTCAAGCATGGCCAGCATCGAGTGTGTGCCCATGGTCATCAGGTAAGGCGGGCAGGGGCCGGAGGGCGAGGGCTCAGCAGGGCCAGTCAGCCAACCTGGGCCCCTAATGTCCATGCCCTGCCACCCAGGGAGGGGCGCTGTTCCCTTGACACATCATTCAGCGTCTTCAAGTACATGGCCCTGTACAGCCTGACCCAGTTCATCTCTGTCCTGATCCTCTACACAGTGAGTATCTGTGAGCTCCGTGCCCAGAGCCATGCCAGGACCAGGGAGGGGACACAGCCGTGTGCCTCAGAGCCAGCAGGTCCTGGGAGAGATGATGTGGGCTCAGATCCTGACTCTGCTACTCTCCAGCTGTGTGGTTGGGGAGGTGGCAAGGCTCAGGGGAGACAAGAAAAACACCAGGCATGGAGCCCGGTGCCCACTAGGTCCTCAAACGGCAGCAGCTGTCATGGGCTAACAGCTTGACCCCAACATCGGGAGCTCCCCATCTGCAGGGAAAATGGAGGCAGAGCCAAGACCCTTGCCCCTGGCCCTGGCCCATCCCCACAGATCTGCCCATTTCCCCAGACACACTTGCTCTGCCCCCCACACCTTGGCTGTGCCTCCCACACCCTATTTGGAGGAGATCTCCCCTCCCCAACTCTGCACATGACCTGCTCCTCCCCAGTGAATCAGGTGACACTGCAGGGCAGCACACATCTTGTACAGTGTACATCAGGTCTGAAATCGAGGAGCTTCCCGAGGGTGGGAAACCTTCGCTCAGATTTTGGCCCCCCAAGGTCAGCACAGGTGCCTTTTCTATCAGACCAGGGGTTTGTCTCAAATCAAGAGCTGTGCCTCCTCCCATCAGACTGGGGGATGCCTTCCCCATCAGTCTCCTTTGAGGCAGGGGTGGGGCCTCTACTGTCAGACTAGGGGCAGCCAGGGCCAGGTCTCAGTTTCCCCTCTGCCCTCCCTTCCCTGTGGCAGATCAACACCAACCTGGGTGACCTGCAGTTCCTGGCCATCGACCTGGTCATCACCACCACGGTGGCAGTGCTCATGAGCCGAACAGGGCCGGCGCTGGCCCTGGGGCGGGTGCGGCCACCGGGGGCACTGCTCAGCGTGCCTGTGCTCAGCAGCCTGCTGCTGCAGGTGGCCCTGGTGGCCGGCGTGCAGCTGGGGGGCTACTTCATGACCCTAGCCCAGCCGTGGTGAGTAGGGAGCTGACCACCCACATCCCGCCCCCGCCCCGTCCACCCCACGCTCATTCCCTGACCCCCATCCCTGTACTCCCAGGTTCGTGCCTCTGAACAGGACGATGCCCGCACCAGACAACCTACCCAACTACGAGAACACCGTGGTCTTCTCTCTCTCCAGCTTCCAGTACCTCATCCTGGCCGCAGCTGTGTCCAAGGGGGCGCCCTTCCGCCGGCCGCTCTACACCAATGGTGCCGCTGCAGGCGCGGGGCAGGAGATGCTGGCAGAGGGGGGAGGAGCCCCGGGGGGTGCGGGGGGCAGATGGGAGAGAGATGGAGGGTGGCTCGTGCGAGCATGTGTGTCTGTGGGCCCAGGGGCGTGGCTCCTGCCTGAGAGACTCTCCCACCCCCAGTGCCCTTCCTGCTGGCCCTGGCACTCCTGAGCTCCATCCTGGTGGGCCTCGTCCTGGTCCCCGGCCTCCTGCAGGGGCCACTGGCACTGAGGAACATCACTGACACCTGCTTCAAGCTGCTACTGCTGGGTCTGGTCACCTTCAACTTCGTGGGGGCCTTCATGCTGGAGGTGCGGCTCACCCTGGGTCTCAGCAGCAGGAGAGAAGGGAGGTGGGGGTGGGTTGACCCCAGCTCAGCCCCGCTGCCCACTACCCTCTCCCTGCCCTTTGCAGAGCATGCTGGACCAGTGCCTCCCAGCCTGCCTGCGCCGCCTCCGGCCCAAGCGGGCCTCCAAGAAGCGCTTCAAGCAGCTGGAACGAGAGCTGGCCGAGCAGCCCTGGCCGCCGCTGCCCACCGGCCCCCTGAGGTAGTGCAGGCCCACGGGCACCCCCCACACTGGAGATCCCTGCCTCTGAGCCGCCAACTGGACCCCTCTCCAGCGACACCACCACCACATCCTCGAGGTTGGCGATCATCTACACTCCTGCCCCGAGACCACCCCCACCCTGGGGAAGTGTTGACTACTGCCCCCCACCTTGGACCATCCCTCGTAGGGACGGCAGCGCCCAGCTCCCATCAGTGCTGCTGTCAGTGTAGCAAATAAAGTCACGATATTTTCCTGGCTCTCCTGTGCCTGTCTTGTACCTGGCACCATAGACCCTCCCACCTATCCAGGAGGAAATGCACACCCCCTGAGGTGGCCGGCTGGCAGCGCCTGCATGCGTCTGCTCCTGGAACGCCCTGGTCTTTCAGGCTGCATTAGTCAGCTCCCCTATCTGGGCCTCTGTCACAGGAATAATGTTTCCTCTGTGTCCAGCATGTGCCTGCAGGCTTCATTTAGCATTTTTTTTTTTTTTTCTTCGAGACGGAGTCCTGGCCTGTTGCCTCGGCTGGAGTGCAGTGGTGCAATCTTGGCTCACTGCAACCTCTGCCTCCTGGGTTTAAGTGCCTCAATCTCAGCCTCTTGAGTAGCTGGGGTTGCAAACGTGTGCCACCACACCTGACTAAATTTTGTATTTTTAGTAGAGATAGGGTTTCACCATGTTGGCCACGCTGGTCTCAAACTCCTGACCTCAGGTGATCTGCCTGCCTTGGCTTCCCAAAGTGCTGGGATTGCAAGCGTGAGCCACTGCGCTTGACCTCGTTTAGCAATTTTTTTTTTTTTTTTTTTTTTCCTGAGACGGAGTCTTAGCTCTGTCGCCTAGGCTGGAGTGCAATGGCGCAATCTCAGCTCACTCCAACCTCTGCCTCCTGGGTTCCAGTAATTCTTCTGCCTCAGCCTCCCCAGTAGCTAGAATTACAGGCACCCGCCACCACCCCCAGCTAATTTTTGTATTTTTGGTAGACAGGGTTTCACCATATTGGCCAGGCTGGCCTCGAATTCCTGACCTCATGATCCGTCCGCCTTGGCCTCCCAAAGTGCTGAGATTACAGGCATGAGCCACCGAGACCGGCCCCCCTGTTTAGCATTTTACAAGCATTGTCATGTCATCCTTCCAACAACTGGGGTACTATTCCCATTTTACAGATGAGGAAACCGAGACTTAGAGGTTACACAAGTAGAATGCGGCTAGATAGCTTTGACTCCATCTTCGATGTTCTAACCCTCCTACCCTCCTTTGCAGGACGGGGAGATGTGGGCTTGTGTGGGAGGCATTTGCCAGCAGGCAGTTCCCTCTCTCCCACCCTTCCTCTCCCTTCCCACCCTAACATCCTGGGACATGTTTGTGGGCAGTTCCTCCCTCAGATGAAATCCAGGCTGGGAGCCCACATCTCCCAGCCAGAACCCGCACCATCCCTCAAGGAAGGGTGGGTGCCTCTGAGCTCATCCCCCCAGCAGGCCCCTGGCCAACCCCTCTGCTCTGGAGAGGCATCTTGGCCATCTGGCTCATCTGGGTAGGGGAGAACAGGAAAGAAAGGCTGTTTCCTGCCTTCCAAAAGCCCTGGCCAGCCTCATTCCTGGAACCCCTGGTTCTGTCCCTGGGCCTGCCGCAGTAGGGGCTGAGAAAACGCTGAATCACACTCACGCTGTGGGTGTGAGAATGTCACTCCTGCCAGGAGGCACGTCCATGGTGGACCTCTGCTCCGGTACCGTGTTGCCAGCTGCGACAGTTCAGGGTGGTAGATGCCGTTTAAGAGGAAGCTACAGAGAGGCCTGGGTTCAAATCCCTCCTCTACCCTTAGCTGATTATTCATGAATCTACTGGACAGGCGTGTACCAGGCACCAGGACTAACTCAACAAACTGAATAAAATGGGAAGAAACATGGTCTCAGCCTGCATGCAGCTCACCACCCACACAAAAGGCTGGCAGGGAAGGAGCACATCTCCAGGGACATGGTGGGAGCACAGCAGGCACAGCCCCGTCCCTCCCCTGCCCAAACAAAGAGCCAGGGGAATGGGTAGAAGGAGTGGAGAGGGCCTGGGAGCCAGCCAGCACCTGGGAGCTGGCAGCTTTAGCCCCTGTTTCCCAGTTTTTCATTTTTTTTTTTCTTTTTCTTTCTTTTTTTGAGACAGGGTCTTGCTCTGTTGCCCAGCCTGGAGTGCAGTGGCTCAATCATGGCTCACTGCAGCCTCCACCTCCCCAGGCTCAGGTGATCCCCCCCCATCTCAACCTCCTGAGTAGCTGGGACTGCGGGTCTACACCACCACACCTGGCTGATGTTTGTATTTTCTGTAGAGAGGGGGTTTTGCCATGCTGTCCAGGCTGGTCTCAAACCCCTGGGCTCAAGCGGTCCGCCCGCCTCGGTCCCCTGAAGTGCTGAGATTACAGGGGTGAGCCACTGTGCCTGGCCTCCCCCTTTTTTTCAAGTGTAGGGGTCAGCATTTCTGCTGGGAGGTTTCCTGTCTCATGCCAGTGGGATTGCTCCTGGCAGTGGTGAGGTCTAAGGGCAGGCAGAGAGGGCTGAGCTGGCCTGAGGTGACAGTCTCTGCTGCACTGCAATAGACACTGGGGGGTGGGGCATGGACACTCATTCAACAAAGCAGCACTGGGGAACGAGAGAGGCACAGGACATATTTAGTCCTGCCTAAGACTCAGAGTCTAAGGGAGGTGGGGGAATGATGGGGGGAAGAGATTAGATGGCAAGGGTCTAAATCACCGACCATCCCCATCTCCTCCCAGCCTGCAGCCCCGACAACTCTCCCCACTCAGGCCTGGGTTCTGGGGCAGGGTGAAGGCTGCCCCAGAGGCAGGGGATCTGCACCCCCACACCAGCCAGTCTCTCCAGGAAGCGTTTAGTGTACAGTTTACTCATTCATTCCACACGTTTGCCGAACTGCTGCTCTGAGCCTGGCACGGAGCCTAATGAGCAAAACTGAAGATGAGCAAAAACAGGCCTCGTCCCCGCCTGCAAAGGGCAAGATGACAATCTCATCGGGAAGAGGGACAGGGCTCAGACGGTCACAGACATAGGCCAACAAGACAGCTGCGGGCAGTAAAGCTAGAAAGCACAAAAGGAGGAAAAAGGGAAGGCCCCCTGAGGAAGGGAGGGTTTGATCTGTGACCCCACGGGGAAGACCTCAGCCAGTGCTTGGGAGGAAGAAACGGGGCTGGCATGGGAGGGAGAGGGGTTCGGGAGAAAGCCCTCAAAGGCCAGTGGCTGGAGGAGGACAGGCAGGCAGAGCCAGGTTGCCATAATGGGCAGGGGCCCTGGAGGCCCCAGAAGAAAAGCCCCGAACCTGGGTGAAAGGCGTTCAGTAGAAGGGGCCATGATCTGCTACAGGTGAGGGAGGCAGGACCCACATGGGAGGGCCCAGAGTGGAGGCTATCTCGAGCCCCGGCAAATGATGATGGTGGTGTCAACTAAAGAAGAAATATAGCCTTTTGATCGGGCACAGTGGCACACGCCTGTTAATTCCAGCACTTTGTGAGGCCGAGGTGGGTGGATCAGCTGAGGGCAGGAGTACAAGACCAGCCTGGACAACACGGTGAAACCTCATCTCTGCTGGAAATACAAAAAAATCAGCCAAGGCCGGGCGCGGTGGCTCAGCCTGTAATCCCAGCACTTTGGGAGGCCGAGGCGGGTGGATCACGAGGTCAAGAGATCAAGACCATCCTGGTCAACATGGTGAAACCCCTTCTCTACTAAAAATACAAAAAATTAGCTGGGCATGGTGGCACGTGCCTGTAATCCCAGCTACTCAGGAGGCTGAGGCAGGAGAATTGCCTGAACCCCGGAGGCGGAGGTTGCGGTGAGCCGAGATCGCGCCATTGCACTCCAGCCTGGGTAACAAGAGCGAAACTCCGTCTCAAAAAAAAAAAAAAAAAAAATCAGCCAAGCATGGTGGTGGGGCCCTGTACTCCCAGCTACTCCAGAGGCTAAGGCATAAGAATCACTTGAGCCCGGGAGGCAGAGGTTGCAGAGTCGAGGACGTGCCACTGCACTCCAGCCTGGGAGACAGAGCAAGAGCCCATCTCAAAAAGGAAAAAAAAGGAAAAAAATCCACCTTTTGGCTGAGCACAGTGGCTCATGCCTGTAACCCCAGCACTTTGGGAAGCCAAGACAGGCGGATCAGCTAAGGCCAGGATTTGAGACCAGCCTGGCCAACATGGTGAAAACCCATCTCTACTAAAAAAAAAAAAATAACAATGCAAAAATTAGCCGGTCATAGTGACATGGACCTTTAATCCCAGATACCCAGGAGGCTGAGGTGGGAGAATACCTTGAACCCGGGAGGTGGAGGTTGCAGTGAGCCGAGGTTGAAACACTGCATATCAGCCTGGGCAACAGAGTGAGACTCCCCATCTCCCAGTGGCCCCCCAGTTGATTTTTTTAACAACAAAAAACTCAGCCATTGAAAGAATTAAAGTTAGTTTTATTGAGTCTTACTGAGGACTGAAACCTGGGAGAGTGTTTCAGAGAGCTTCTGTTAGGCTACTCCAAAGCAGCATTTCAGCCCACCGTTTAAATAGAGGCATGGGTAGTTCCACATGAGCTCAGATGTTATGGTCAGGCATGGTGGTTCACGCCTGTAATCCCAGCACTTCGGTAGGCTGAGGCCAGTGGATTGCTTGAGCTCAGGAGTTCAAGACCAGGTTGGGCAGCATGGCAAAACCCCTCCTCTACAAAAAATTCCAAAAAAATAGCCATGCATGGTGGCTCTCACCTGTAGTCGCAGCTACCTGGGAGGCTGAGGTGGAAGGGTCACTTGCCCCAGGAGGTGAGCTGCGATGGTGCCACTGCACTCCAGCCTGGATGACAGAGTGAGATCCGGTCTCATTAAAAAAAGAAGAAAGCCGGGTGCAGTGGCTCAAGCCTGTAATCCCAGCACTTTGGGAGGCCGAGGCGGGTGGATCACGAGGTCAAGAGATCGAGACCATCCTGGTCAACATGGTGAAACTCCGTCTCTACTAAAAAATACAAAAAATTAGCTGGGCATGGTGGTGCGTGCCTGTACTCCCAGCTACTCAGGAGGCTGAGGCAGGAGAATTGCCTAAACCCAGGAGGCGGAGGCTGCGGTGAGCCGAGATCGCACCATTGCACTCCAGCCTGGGTAACATGAGTGAAACTCCGTCTCAAAAAAAAAAAAGAAGAAAAACGTTACAGCAAATGTCAGAAGCTACACTAGTGCAATCTCAGCAAGATTTGGGTTAGAGGATCCATCTAGTCATATAGATATAGTTATATCTATCTATATATATAGATATAACTATGTCTATAGTTAGTTATATCTATATATATCAATACATCATATATATAGATATAACTATATCTATATGACTAGATGGATCCTCTATATAGATATAACTAGTCGGATATAGAGGATAATCATCAATCCTGTCAGGTGCTACCGTAAGTACAGGAAAAGGCACACCCAGAATCATTGAACTTATAGTTTTTTTTTTTTGAGATGGAGTCTCACTCTCAGGCTGGAGTGCGATGGCATGATCTCAGCTCACTGCAACCTCCACCTCCCGAGTTCAAGCACTTCTCTTGTCTTAGCCTCCTGAGTAGCTGGGACTATAGGTGCCTTCCACCATGCCCAGATAATTTTTTGTACTTTACTAGAGACAGGGTTTCACCATGTTGGCCAGGCTGGTCTCAAACTCCTGACCATGGATCCACCTGCCTCAGCCTCCCAAAGTGCTGGGATTACAGGCGTGGCGAGCCACCGCGCCTGGCCAGACTTAACTTTTCTAATAATGCAGTGATTCAGGCAAGAGCCCCGGGAGCCTGTACTCTGCCCTGCCTGGCGTCTTCAAGGTATCCTTCCGCTGGGCTGCCCCCAGTCACCGAGTCAGGGGCTTTGTCAGCTTCTGACAAGCAGAAAGAGCAAGTGTGGTTTCTTAGGGTTGCAACTTGGTCTCACAGTGGCTTAGGCCAGGGCGGGAGCAATGGACAGAGTCATAAAAGAAATTTTCCAGGTAGCATTTCTGGAATGAGATGGATTAGATGCAGGGCTGAGGGCAGGGGAGGAAGGTGAGTAATGGAAGGCTGGGGTGCTAATGGGGCACTGGGAACCCTCCAGGGCTGGGTCTGGGGGAGAGTTAGGGGGTCATGAATTTGGACTTGGGGATGCTTGTTGAAGTTGATGCACGCTGGGGACATTTGTGGGACACACAGCCTGGGTCAGGGCTGAAAGAAGTCATGGTTATGGCCGGAGGCAGGAATTCATGCCTGTAATTCCAGCAACTCAGGAGGATGAGACAGGAGGAGCGCTTGAGGCCAAAATGTTGAGGCCAGAAGTTCAAGACCAGCCTGGGCAACACAGCAAGACCCTGTCTCTAGAAAAAGAAGAAATGCTGGTCGTGGAAGCCAGCCGTGGCCCAGAGCTTGGCAGTGTGGAGGGTGCTGGCTTGGGAGACACGCAGGCTCAGCTGGAGAGGCAGAAGGAAAACCAGGGCCGGAGGGTGTCCCGGAAGCTGGGAGAAGGCAGGGAGCCTTACTTTCTGGCTGAGGGGCCTAGGGTGATTCACTGTGGGAGGCTTGGTTTTCTCCTCTGTGAAATGGGCCACACGCCCACCCTTGCCCACCTCACCCACTTCGCCCACCTCATCCAGTCGACGTCGAGCAAGGAGCAGCTGTGAGAAGGAGGAAGTTTTGCACAGATGTGAGGACGGCTCCAGGCACCGGCCCCTGGGACACCCCCCAGAGGAGATGGAACCCCGAGGGCACGGCGTGGCGGCCTGGGCGGGCCGCTCGCGTTAGGACCCAGCGGCTTTGGGGCTGGAGGGCGGGCGCCAGCCCCGTCGGGGGCCCGGAGGGGGACTCGATGCGGGCCAAGGGGCGGCTCCGGCGAGCGGACTCGGAGCGGGCGACGGAGTGACCCGGACAGGTAGGCACGGGGCTGGCGCTCGGGGGCCCTGGGGTGCGGCCAGGGGCGTCGGCGGGTCCCCCGGCGCGGGAGACTGGGGTGCCAGGCTCTCCAGGTCTCCGATCCTGGGGCGGCCGCGGGGTTCCCTGAACCCCGCGTCTTCAGAGCGGACGCCGAGGGGGCACCTGGAAAGTTTGGGGTTGCTCTGCGTAGAGATCGCGAGTTGGGAGGGCGGAGACCTCGAGTTTGGGGGGAGCCAGAGGTGGGGGCGTCGGGGATGGGACGTCTTTTGTTCTCTGGGGGAGGTTGGAATGTGGCGGGTGGGGTAGGAGGGGCCCGGGCGGGAGCGGCCGAGACAGAGACGCAGAGAGACAAAGAGAGATCAGAGACGGGGGCGCGAGGGCGCGCGAGCAAGTTTCCGCGGCTGATTGTTCCCAGCTGTGCGGCGCTGCCACCTCTGGGCTCCTCCCGCCGGGACCCCTCCCCCCAGCCCGGCTCTGGAGCCGGCCGGGCCCTCCCTCCGTCTGAGGTGTGAGCGAGCGTCGGGGCCCCCTGCCCCACTCCTCCCAGGACGCAGGGGAGTCGGGGGTAGGAGAGGCCGCAGCTGTGGAGGAGGCCAGAGCTGGGGGTGAGGCAGCCTCCCGGGCAGGTCCGGGCCTCGCGCACGCCCCAAAACCCCTTCTCTAGAAGTCCTTGCAGATGTGGTCCCCTGGGGGGAGCCCATTAACGCCACACTGACTTCCCTCTTTCCTGCCTCCCCGCTAGCCCTTGAGCCTCCTTTCCCCGTAAGCCTGGGTTTGGGGACCAGTCCTGGGGACGGAAGACTCCAAGCAGGGCACCGACAGGCACCCCCCAACACCTTGCAGCCCCTCGTGCCTCTATTCAGCGCCTTCTGCTGAGCAGTGGGGGCTCCCACTGGCCGGACCGATGGGGAGAGGGGCAGGGAATGCTCTCTGGGTCTATTCATGACCCCCTCCCGTGAGGAGGTCAAGGGTTTTCAGAATGGGTGTGGGGAGCCAGCTATCCCTTGCCTCTGGGGCAGCTTGGTCCTGAGTCTCCCTCCCCGCTCGCACCCAGCCTCAGTGAGGTGCCCAATGCATGAGAGGGCCAGGGAGTCAGGGAGGCCTCGGGATTGGGAGAAAGGAGGGAAGACCCCCATGTTTTCTCCTGTTTCCCTCCCCGCTCCCTGGATTCCCAGTGGGGAAATATAGCAAAGCTCGGGTTTCCAGCTAGCTGTCTGGGAGGACTTCCTGGGTTGCAGCCGGGAGGGGCCCTCCTGGACAGACTGCACCCTCATAGCCCTCCCAACAGAAGACTGACCTCAGGTGGCCCTCCACTGAGCTGAGGCTGGATGTGGGGAACCTGAGGCTCCCCCAAGTCCCACCGTGTAGCCAGGCCTGGAGACTGGACCTGCTGAAAGCCACAGACCAGTGCCCTCTCCCTCCAAATGACACACACCACACTTGCCGGTCAATGTCGGGGGGTGCAGGGCCCCCTGGGCTGGGTGACGTCACCACCTCTTCAGTGCTGCCGTTCTGGGATCCAGAGGAGTCCCCTCAGGCTTCACTCTAAGTGCTTCCTGCTGCTGCAACTAGACCCGGTGGGTCTCGTGAGCCTGTGATGAACACAGCCAGATCTTATGAGGCCTGGAGGCCTGGCAGGAGAGGCGTCTTCTAGGGGCTGGGAGACCTGCCCGGCCTGGCCTGGCCGCTCTGGAGGCCCGTGTACATGTGGCTTCCTGCTGAGCAGGATGCTGGGGGTGGGGTGGGAGGGCTCAGGGGCTAATTGGGAGCAGGTGGTGAGGTGGTGGGCTTGGCAGAAGCTGCTGAGTGCAGGCTGTGATGCCGGCTGGCCGGGGCTGGGATCCCAAGGGTGGGCCTGGGTTCAGGGATTCATACAGTCAGTGCCTCGGACACTTGGGGAGGCTCTGGGCCAGAGGGTTGAGCATGGGTGCAGGTGTGGAGAGAATGGTCCAGACTGAGGGCACATTAGAAATATCCCCTTAGGGCCAGGCGCGGTGGCTCACGCCTGTAATCCCAGCACTTTGGGAGGCCGAGGCGGGTGGATCACGAGGTCAAGAGATCAAGACCATCCTGGTCAACATGGTAAAACCCCGTCTCTACTAAAACTACAAAAAATTAGCTGGGCATGGTGGTGCGTGCCTGTAATCCCAGCTACTCAGGAGGCTGAGGCAGGAGAATTGCCTGAACCCAGGAGGCGGAGGTTGCGGTGAGCTGAGATCGTGCCGTTGCACTCCAGTCTGGGTAACAAGAGTGAAACTCTGTCTCAAAAACAAAAAAAAAAGAAATATCCCCTTAGTGGCTGGGCGCGGTGGCTCAAGCCTGTAATCCCAGCACTTTGGGAGG
>NW_022436983.1:10161040-10197348 GCF_009761245.1 Sapajus apella | reverse complement strand
GGTCAACATGGTGAAATCCCGTCTCTACTAAAAAAATACAAAAAATTAGCTGGGCATGGTGGCACGTGCCTGTAATCCCAGCTACTCAGGAGGCTGAGGCAGGAGAATTGCCTGAACCCAGGAGGCAGAGGTTGCGGTGAGCCGAGATCGCGCCATTGCACTCCAGCCTGAGTAACAAGAGCGAAACTCCGTCTCAAAAAAAAAGAAAAAAAGAAAAAAAAAAGAAATATCCCCTTAGTGATGGGGTCCACCATTGCCTGACCACGTGCAGTGCACCCACTACAGGGGTTTGCTTGTCAAGATCAGCCCTGGAGCGGGGCTGGAGGCCTTGTCCCTTGTGACCTGAATACCTCGGTGGGCCAGCAGGGACTGGGATTGCCCTCTGAAGTAGGGACATCCCAGCCTTCCCACTCCTGGCTTCTATTCTGGGTGTCACCTTCTCCAGGGGGAAATCAGGGGATCCAAGGTGGGCTCTGCTGTCCTGAGTGTAGCCCCGGGCAGAACGTTCCGCCTCGTTTTTCCCCAGCTGTCCTCTCTCACACCTGCCGGCCTGCCTCTCTGTGGCCATGAGATCTGCCTACCTCTTCCTGCTATTCCTGCCTGGTAAGTGCTCCCGGGACAGGGGGTAGCTCCCCTTATGTTTGCGGGGAGTGGGGTTAATAGGAGGAATTCACAGTGAGTCTCTGTCATGACTCATGGCCAGAACTCAGCTCCCCAGCTCCCAGGGCCTCCAGCCTGCCTGGACCACAGACTGGACAGGCCAGCCCTGGCAGCCTCTGCAGGCAGCTCCCGGCCCTTGCCCCAGCCTTCCACAGTGGCGGGCAGGCAGGGTTCTGGAGGGCACGTCCCGGGCATAAGGACGCTGTGGGCACAGGGCACAAGGCCCCTCTGGGAGCTGATGTACAGATGTGGGGGGCACCCAAGGCAGGGGTTCCAGACGCTTGGGTTCTAGATCCATTTGGGACCCTTCAGCTCTAGACAGTCTTGACCTTGGAGGGGTCTGCTGGCCAAATGAGGAGACTCAATGAGGACCACAAAGGTCCTAGCACGGCCAACATTAATTCATTCAGCTGTGATGTGTTGAGTCCCTACCATGTGCCAAGTGCTGGGCTAGACCCTGGGGGTTCAGCAGTGAACCAGGGAGACACATCGTTGCCCTCATCATGCTGCCAGTCCAGGGAAGGAAGACAAATAGGAAACAAGCAGATGTGAGAAACTCCAGCATGTGCTGAGCGCTGGACAGAAATCAGCAGGAGGGCCGGTGGGCTGGGGGTGGGTCGGCCTCTCCGCACAACTGAAATTCCGGGGAAGACCTGAAAGAGCTGAGCAGGCCTCACAGGCTCAGGGAGCTTCAGGTGCAAAGGCCCTGAGGCAGGCAAGAGCATGTGGAGTCCCAGGAGCAGCCAGGAGGCCGGTGACACGTAGGGGCAGGGTAAGGTCAGGGAGGTGACCCACGACGAGGGTGGGGAAGGGTCTTTACCTTTGAGGAAGAGTCTGGATCCTCTAGGAATCTGCTTGTGGGGTCCTAGGCTCTTACAGGCCTGCTCTTGTGACCCCCCCCTTACCCTCCCTAGAAGCGCCTCAGGCCTCTGTCGCTCCTTCCCTCGGGGCACCCCACATGCTTTGCCTCCCCACAGCAGGCCCGCTGGTTCAGGGCCAGTATGACCTGGACCCGCCACCGCCATTCCCTGACCACGTCCAGTACACCCACTACGGCGACCAGATCGGTAAGGGCCTTCCATCCCCAGGGTCACCAAGGAAGGCCTGGCTGCTCAGATGTGCATGGCTCAGCCAGGGACTGCACTGGACAGCTCATGGGAGCCCTGGGGTTGGGTCCCTGGCTCAGCGGGGACCTTGTTTGCCCCTGGGGCTGGTGGGTAGCCTGACTCCCACCAATTCCACTTTCATCTTTGTTTGCAGACAACCCAGACTACTATGATTATCAAGGTAACGGGCTGGGGACAGGATAGGATGGGCCGGCAGCTGGGTGGGGAGAGCCCCGGGAGCGGGTGGAGGGAGCAGACCCCCTTATCCTCCCCTGGCTGCAGAGGTGACTTCTCGGCCCTCGGAGGAACAGTTCCAGTTCCAGTCCCAACAGCAAGTCCAACAGGAAGTCATAGTGGCCCCAACCCCAGGTAGGTCCCAGCCCCTGCCCCACCCTCCCCACCCTGTCAACCCTGGGAGTGGGGGGGGGGGGGTCTGCCAGGGTGATTCCCCTGCCCTGAAGAGACCCCTTCCAATGATGTCTGCCTGCCTCTCTCTCGACATCAGAACCAGGAAATGCAGAGCTGGAACCCACGGAGCCCGGGCCTCTGGGTAAGGGCTTTCCTGCCAGTGGGAGAAATGGAGGCACGGCCTGACGTTGGGGTGGAGTAGGCGGCGGTGCTGATGGGCTGGAGGCCTTTTGCTCTTGCCTGTGTAGGCTGCTGGCAGTGATGTGGGGAGGGGAAGCTTGCTCCTGCTGTAGGCTGGCACCACCAGGCCCCCCGCGCAGCTCCAGGAGGTCCCACTCTGCCCCCAGTGGGCCTGGCCGGAGGCTAAATCGGCAGCCTAGGAAGGGCCCTGTCCTCACAGATACTGGGAGGGGCAGGGAGTGTGCTGGGGGCTTCCTGTCAGCCGGAGAGCCTGCCTGGATAGCGCATATGTGGGCACAAGGAAGGGCCGGGGAGTGCGGGCTGGCTGAGCAGTGCCCCTCCACCTGCCCCAGCTGAGAGCTTCAAAGAACAAGACATGTGCGTGCAGGAGAATCCAGGTGCCCACCCTCGTGTGGGTTGATGTGTGCGTTCCTATGTGGGCTTCTGTGAGCGCGGGTAGATCTGCTTGTGAGTCGGTGTGGGCTTTTATGATATGTGGGTGGGTGTGAATTTCTGTTTGAACTTCAGCTTCTATAGTAAGTTCAGTGGTGAGTTGATAAATGAATGTTACAGCCTGGGAAAGTCTAGCAATGCTGTGTATGTCTATGTGGGTGTGTGGAGGTAGGGGTGTCTGCATGGGATGTAAGGGTACACGGGGACTAGGCCCTGCGAGCCAGTCTCAGGTGGGTAAGTTTGGGGGCTGCCCCCCAACTCTGGACTCCCAGTCTGACCCCACCTGTCACCCAGACTGTCGTGAGGAGCAGTACCCGTGCACCCGCCTCTACTCCATACACAAGCCTTGCAAGCAGTGTCTGAACGAGGTCTGCTTCTACAGGTGAGCACAGGCGGGCAGCTGCTGGGAGGACTCCGGAGCATGGGGGCCAGAGAGCACAGGGGACGGCTCTGGCTAGCCCCGGTGGGAGTTGGAGGAAGAGTGAGTCCTGAAGTTGAGCTCAATTCTGTGGTTGAGTCTGGGCCAGGGACCTCCCCTCCTGGGCTCCATGGCCAGGTTCTGTCTGGGCTATCCCAGTGGGGCTGGGTGGAGGTGGGGCTGAGACCTCCCGGGCCCTGTCCCCACAGCCTCCGCCGCGTGTACGTCATCAACAAGGAGATCTGTGTCCGTACAGTGTGTGCCCACGAGGAGCTCCTCCGAGGTAGGAAGGTCTCCTCCCCAAGGCCTCCCCTGCCCCCACACCAGCTTCATTATCTGGCCACCTAGCCACCCACCTGATGTTTATTCAACATGTATTATGCGCCAGGCACACTTCCAGGACACCCTGAGGGCCCCTCCCTGCTACTTTTCATCCTCAAAACACTCCCATCACCAGAGTCAGGGAGGGACAGGGGTTCCCATTGCCCAGCCCGACCCTGACCCCGCCTCCTTCCTGCCCTCAATAGCTGACCTCTGTCGGGACAAGTTCTCCAAATGTGGCGTGATGGCCAGCAGTGGCCTGTGTCAATCCGTGGCGGCCTCCTGCGCCAGGAGCTGTGGGGGCTGCTAGGGTGGTGCTGGCATCCTGAGTCCTGGCCCTTCTGGGATCCAGGGTCCTCGGGCCCTGCCTGATCTGGTGCTTTCTTCCCCATCCCCATGTTCCTTTCATTCTGTAAAAAGTTAGTGGACTGCAGCCCTGGGGGTTGCAGGCTGCGGTGCAGGCTCCTCCTTCAGCCTGTGGCCACCTCTGGGGCACACTGGGGGCTCCCCACTGCCCAGTCTCTGCCCCCCGGGTTGAGGGGCATCCCAGGCCTCTCCATGGGACCTGGGCCCCTGACAGGCCTCAGCCCGCTTTGATGACAGACAGTCCCCTATTCAGTCCCCCGAGGTAGGCTGTGTCCCCGCACCCCAGCTGGTCTGCTTGGATTTCCTACAGCCCCCCTGGGCATGGACCACCTTTATTTTATACAAAATTAAAAACAAGTTTTTACAAAAGACTGAGTCACTTTTTGGGGGAGAGCACAGAGGGGCCAGCCAAGTGCCCCCAACGTGGACTGTCCTGAGAGGCTTCCACAGTCCCAGCCCCACCTCCTCACCCGCTGGTGCCAGCTATGCCCTGCCTAGAAAGATGCGTCCTGATGGTGCATGCGTGCACTCGTGTTGCAAGAATTACACGGGAGATGGAAGGTTCCAGGGACACAGCTTTCTCATGACCAGGGCTACTTGGTGAGGACATGAGTTCCCATCACCAGAGGGACACAGTGAAGATGGGAGGCTACCCCTGGAGGGTGGAGGCAGGGGCTCAAGGCAGGCGGACTGACATTCAAGGCCTTTGTTTGGGAAGTTGAAGAGACTAGTGTCGTTCAAAGGGCAAACACAGTGGAGTGCAGTGGCTCACACCTGTAATCTCCGCACGTGGGGAGGCCGAGGCAGGCAGATCACTTGAGGCCAGGAGTTTGGGACCAGCCTGGCCAACATGGTGAAACCTTGTCTCTACTAAAAATACAAAAAAAATTAGCTGGAAGTGGTGGCATGTGCCTGTAGTCCCGGTGACTCCGGAGGCTGAGGCACGAGAATTGCTTCACCCTGAGAGACGGAGGTTGCAGTGAGCCAAGATCATGCCACTACACTCCAGCCTGGGTGACAGGGCAAGACTCTGTCTCAAAAAAAAAGAAAAAAGCGTAAAAAGGAGCAAGCCATTTTAACACCTCCTTCCGATCAGCACGTGGGGCCTCGGCTCTGCATGAAGGCTCACACTCCTGTTTAACCTTCCAAACAGGTATCTATAGTGGATACAATTCATATCCCCATCTTAGAGACAGGAAAACTAAGTCCAGAGACATTAAGTAACCCACCCACGGGCCCACAGCTATCAGTGGCAGTGCTGCAGCTGAAGCGGGCAGTTGGGAATCCTGCAGATGAGGATGAGTGTTAATTCCTCCTTTGGACACTGATTGAGCACCTCCTATGTGAACATTCCCATTTTACAGATGAGCAAACTGAGGCTCTTACTTTCAGCAGCTTTGCTCAGGATGACTCAGCGGTGCCAGGATAAGACCTCATGTCCACACCCAAGCCTGCACTTTTTGCCATGCTGTGTAGAAGGCCTTTCACTGTCCCGAGGGTGGGCTTGAATCTGAGGCGTGGCCAGAGAAAGGGGCAAGAAAATATGGGCTGGAGACCGGACTCAGTGGCTCACACCTGCAATCCCAGCACTTTGGGAGGCCGAGGCAAGTGGATCACCTGAGGTCGGGAGTTTGAGATTAGCCTGGCCAACATGGAGAAACCCCATCTCTAGTAAAAAATACAAAATTAGCCTGGCATGGTGGTGCATGCCTGTCATCCCAGCTACTCAGGAGGCTGAGGCAGGAGAATCACTTGAACCTGGGAGGCAGAGGTTGTGGTGAGTTGAGATCGCACCATTGCACTTCAGCCTGGGAAACGAGCCAAACTCTATCTCAAAAAAAAAAAAAAAAGTATGGGCTGGAAAGAGGCTGGGTCCAGCCCCCAGCCTCAACAGCCCCATCTGTTCTATGGATCGGGTGACCGAGGACCCCAGAGGCCTCCCCATCTGACATCCTGTGTGGCTGGTAAGTTCCCTTCCCAACATAGGCCTCCTGCCTCTCCCTGCCGTCTCCCCAAGCACCCCTCCCTAGAGGACACCATCCCTCTTGCCCCAGACCCCACCTGTCTCCCCCATCTCCTGTCGTCTAGAAAAGGGACACATCTGTATAAACTTTTTAGAAAACGAAGTCTTGTTACAAAAAACAGTTCTGAACAGTTAACATTGTAAAAGTATAAAAATACAGGGACTCTGAGCACTGAGGAATTTCCTGACACACACTCTGAACTAAGGCGGAGAGATCTCTGGGAAGCTGGAGTCAGGGCCTGGGCCTGCTCCCCCTCCTCTTTCCCACGAGCTCATGCTCCAGAGCTGACCAGAGAAAAGGGCTCTCCCCAGCCCTGGCTATGGCTCAGCCTCTAAAGGAGGACCCTGTAAGATCTGCAGTGGCTTGTCCTGGAAGAGGGGGCTGGAATGAGGTGGGCCCCGCTGGATGCCGGGAAGCCTCTAGGCCTGGAGCTGGAGTACCTCTCCTCAGCCCTGACAGTGGAACACCTTCACATCCCACCCCAGCTGGGGGCCCCCAAGGGACCAGGTTTGGGGGTGCTGTCCAAAAGGAGGGCCCTCCCCTGTCCCGGGCACAGGGCTGTTCTCTAGATGCCAACAGAGGCTCATTTCTCTGGGGGGCCGGAGGGCGGGGAGAAGGGTGCTGAGCTCCTTCGAAGCTCCTGCTGCAACTGTCCCTTCAGTGTGGACACCTGGGGAAGAAAGAGAAGGTAAGGATAGCCAGGTCCTCAGCCTGGCTTCAGAGAAAGGGAGGCAGCCGGGAACCGGGAGGGACCCAGTGCCACAGTTTCAGGAAAGGTCTGGCCTCGCTGAGAGCCAGGGGCTGCCCTCATTTTATTTCTTACAGCAGAGTCAGGTGTCTTCTGACTGTTCCAAGCCTTTGAGGAGAACTCCACACCCATTCTTTATCCCCATCATCACGAGTAGGCGTGGCTCCAGCCCAGACCCAAGGGGTGGACATGTGACCTAGCCTGACCCAGCAGAGCAGCATTGCCTGGCAGACAAGGCTGGCTCAGGTATAGTCAGGAAGGGGCATGTGATCTGAGCGGGCCAGTGAGGGACAGGCCTGGGCTTCTGCAGCCACTCTCCTCTGGGATGACAGGTTGCTGGGAGAACCGGAGGCTGGAGCTGCTGAGGCCACCTGGCCTCCCAGGGAGAAGGCTGCCCTGATGGAGCTAGGGGAGCAGAGCCTAGCAGGAAGGCCTGGGGCCCAGGAGCATCCCGTGGCCCCTGGTCTAGTCTTGGGCGATACCAGCACAGAGCCAACCACACTCTTTTTGGCTATGGGAGCCATCAACTGCCTATACCCACGAGGTCTTGACTGGCCCCCTCCTCTTCCTCCAGCCCCACACATCCATCCTGGCCCAGCCTTCTGAGGGGCCCTTCTACCTGCTCCTCCAGCCCGCACACCCTCTGGCGGTGGGCACGCTCTCGTGCCTCCAGGGTGCGCTCGGTCTGCGCCTGGGCACTGCGCAGGCGCTCCACCTCCCGCTGCAGCTCCAGCTGCTGCTGCTGTGCGTCCACCTCCAGCTGGGCTGGGCTGTGGCTCTGCTCCAGTGCCACCACCTGCGCCTGCAGGGAGGGGCTGCAGTCAGGGTTCCAGCCCAGTGTGAGTTTGTGTGTACATGTGTGACAGGTTGTCAGGTACATCCCTGGGACACGGCCAGTGCAGAGGGAGAAGGCAGGAGAGATCCTTGCATTTCCTCCATCCTGCCGGCCCTGACAGTGAGCCTGTGAGCCCAGGGTGAGTGCACTCAAGGACCCCCACTCAGGCAGGTATGTGCACTCATGCGCACGTGCGCACGCACACGCACACAAACACACACACGCACACACACACACTCTCTCTCTCAGATGTCATACACACAGGCACAAAGGCAAGCATGTAAATACCTACTGAGTTCGCACAGGTGTATGTGTGTGCACAAAGGCCCAGCTCCCACATACATGAAAACATCTGTACACAGACCCATATTCACAATACCCAGACACACCACACCGTGTGCAAGATTCATGCTCCATACACAAGAATGCTCACATGGATTCCCACTCTGCTGCATGTTCACAACATACATGAGCCCACAGGCTCACGTGCAAACAGGCCTTCAGTGTCTGCTGTACACCTTAGGGAGAACCCCTCCTTCCATGGCCCGGCTGGGTCACCCGGAAGGCTCAGGGCTCCTGGGGGAGGGGGTTGTGGGCCCTGGGCTGGTTGGGCTAGGCTCCACCAGGATTGATAAGCACTCAGACCAGGGATGAAGCTGGGGTCCCAGGCTGGGTGGGGTCAAACCTCCAGCTGCTGGATCTGCCTCTGTGCCTCGGCCAGCTCCAGCTCAGCCCCTGTGAGGGTGCGATCCAGGCGGCCCTTCTCTGCGCTCAGCCGCACTGTGTCTTCGTGGCTGCGAAGCTTCTCCCGCTCCACCTAAGTGGGAGGGAGAGCCGGAGATCAGGGTGCCAGGAGGGGCTTACCGAGGGGGCTCAGGGTCCTGAACCCCAGTGGAATAACTTAACCCCACCAGAGGCAGCAGACCTTGGGGATGTGCAGTGGGACTCACCATGGCTAGGTCCCAGAGGAAGTGAGGGGAGCCCCGGGGAGCAGCCCACCTTGTCCAGCGTCCTCCTGAGGGCTAGGCGGTCCTTCTCCAGACGCAGGGCTGAGCGCTCCACCTCCCGCTTCTCGGCTTCCAGCTGAGCCAGGGCGCGCTGCAGGCTGCCCAGGCGCTCCTGCAGCAGCCGCCGCTCGTCCTGCAGCTTCTGGACCGTGTGCAGGGCTGCAGCCTCGCCCTCCTGCCGCTGCCGCAGCACCTGCAACAGAAGCCAGGCAGGCCCCAAATCCCTCTGGGCCTGGGCGTACTTATCTGAAGGTTGGAGAGAGTGAGGCTGGCCCGCTCACAGAGCAGCAACTGTGAGGCCCATATCAGAGAACTGTCACCTGAAGCCAGATGGTTCTCTCTTAGCCTCAGTCTCTCCATCTGCATAACAGGACTATGCGATAATGAACCATGCTTCCTGACTGGAGGCTGCGCCAGGGTTTGGGATGAGGTTGAGATGGGTGGGAGCGTCCCCACCCTAGTCCAGTGCCTCACAGTCTTGGGGACAGAGGGGGTGCACCCTGGCCCTCACCTCCCGTAGCTGTTGTAGCTGGCCCTCGGCCTCCACCCGCTGCAGCTCCAGGTCAGCCACCTCGCCTCGCAACGTCTGCACCTGCTCACCCAGGGAGCTGCTCTGCTTCCGCGCCTCAGACAACGCCTGCCGGGCAGCATCCAGCCGTTCCTGGGGGACAGGGGCTGATGGTGCCAGGCTGGCCTGGGAGCCCTAGGGTGTTCCCTCTAGTCTGTACTTCAGGCAGGTTCACAGCCCATGAAATAAGCAGTCATCTTACCTGGAGGGTGGGCCCCATGCCAGCCCCATCCCATGGCCTATCCACTGACCTGCGTAAAGTGGGAACCACTCAGACCCCAACTCTCCCCAATAAACCCTGCACCTGGGTCCCCCCAGGTTCATACTAGGAGTCTTGTCTTTTTTTTTTTTTTTTTTGAGACAGAGTCTCACTCTGTTGCCCAGGCTGGAGTGCAATGGCATGATCTCAGCTTACTGCATCCTCCGCCTCCAGGGTTCAAGTGATTCTCCTGCCTCAGCCTCTTGAGTAGCTGGGATTACAGGCGCCCACCATCACGACCAGCTAAGTTTTGTATTTTTAGTAGAGATGGGGTTTCACCATGTTGTCCAGGCTGGTCTCAAACTCCTGACCTGAGGTTGATCCACCTGCCTTGGCCTCCCAAAGCGCTGGGATTACAGGTGTGAGCCACCACGCCCAGCCAGTTTTGTCTTCTTATGGGACATACCTAGAGCCTCCTCTCATTGGCTGATGCTCTATTGGGCCCACCCCCACCTTCAAAGCCTGCTCTCATTGGCTCCAACTGACTGCCCCACTGGCTGGCTCTTTTCCAGGGCCCCCCTCCAAGCCTGCTCTTACTGGCTGACTCTCTCACTGGGCCCACCTCAGCCAGACCCTGGGCCCCAGACCTGGAGCACTTGGCGGTCATGTTCGCAGGCAGTCAGAGCCTTCTGTAGATGCAGGTTCTTGTCCTGGGTGCTGTTGAGGCTCGTGCTGCTCTGGGCCAGGGCCTCTGTCAGGCCCCGCACCTTGTCCCGCAGGGCCCCCTCGCTTTCCTCCACCTTGGCCAGGGCCCCATTCAGCCGCTCCACGGTCAGCTGCAGGGTCCCTGCTTTCACCTCGCTGTCCGCCACCTGGCAGGAGGACAGCCAGAACCATCAAGGGGCTGTTGCCATCTGGTCTCTACACCTCTGCTCCTACTGTGACCTCCACTTGGCATGCCCAATCCACGCCCTTCCCACCTCTCCCTGGGCCTCCATCATTGAGACCCACTGTTCTAAGCACTCCCACTAGCTCAGCCTATTGCAACCTGGGCCCCTTCCCACTGCTGGCTAACTACTTGTGCCCAGAGTACCATCAACCCAGTTGTCTCAGACTCCCTGGTCTCCTCCCTGTCCTCAATCCCCTCCCCTCTCTGCTGTAGAGGAGAAACGGTAACCACCACAACCCTAACATTTTCTATTTTTGACTTTGGTGGGTGTTCAGGTAAGGCTAGCAGAATTACTGAATGTTCCAGTTACAGCTTAGCTTCCTAGCAGTTAAGGCGAAAAGGGAAATGAGTGAAACCCACATCTCTTAACTCATCCCCAAGGACTCCTATGCATGCAGCTTCGGTCATCAAATAGTCCTGAATTCGAATTTTGCCAATGCCTCTTACTAGCTATGGGATCTTAGACAATGACATCACTTCTCAGCCTCCATTTGTCCATCTGTGAAATGGGGATGTTGGTAATACTTGCCTCACAGGGTTGTGCAGTGTAGTGCCTACAAAGCTCTTGGCACAGGGCACACAGATGCTGTGGCTGTGATTTGGGGAGAAGCTCACCTGTCTCTGCAGGGAGTCCACCCGATCCTGAAGAGCCTGGGCCTGGGCCTCGCGGTCGCTCAGGCCCAGGCGGCTGCGCTGCAGCTCCCCCTCAAGCGAGCGCCGCTGCAGCTCCAGCTTGACGGTGCGGCTCTCAGAGGCGTCCAGGACCTCCTTCAGGCGCCGCTTGTCGCCCTCCAGCTTCGTTTCATTGGCCTTCATCTTGCTAATCTTCTCCTGAAGGTTGTGCGGGGCTCAGGCCCAGATGTCCAGTGCACCCGCACCCTTCCCACACACGCCCTGGGCCCCTTAGGGGAAAGTGGGGAACAGCCTCGAAGGGTGACCGATGTGACCCTGGGGCCAGCCTGGGACCCTCTGAGGGCCTTGGTTTCCCCATGTGTTCCCAGGATGAGTGGACGTGAAGATCCCAGAGACTACCTTCCAGTTTTAGCCCAGGCCAGCGGGCTGTGGAACCCAGGACTGCCCCTTCCCGCTCTCTGGCCCCATTTCCTATCTGTACAGTGGGGACACTGGATTGGTCCCAGGGAACCACAACCCAGGTGCTCACAGGAGCCCTGAGGCAGGGGCGGTAGAAATGCAGATTCCACTGGCCGGGCGCGGTGGCTCAAGCCTGTAATCCCAGCACTTTGGGAGGCCGAGGCGGGTGGATCACGAGGTCAAGAGATCGAGACCATCCTGGTCAACATGGTGAAACCCTGTCTCTACTAAAAATACAAAAAATTAGCTGAGCATGGTGGCGCGTGCCTGTAATCCCAGCTACTCAGGAGGCTGAGGCAGGAGAATTGCCTGAACCCAGGAGGCGGAGGTTGCAGTGAGCCGAGATCGCGCCATTGCACTCCAGCCTGGGTAACATGAGTGAAACTCCGTCTCAAAAAAAAAAAAAAAAGAAAAAAAAAAAAGAAATGCAGATTCCAGGGCTCTTCTCCTGCCCCACTGACTCACGTGCAAACTGAGCCAAGCCTGGCAGTTCCGAGGGGCCCTGCTATTCTAGGGTTTCAGGTGATGATTCCCCCTCTCCTGCCCAGGGTCAGCCAGTGAAGACAGTCTGGGGAGCAGGGATGGGACAGGGAGGCAGACTAGGGGTCCTCTCATCCCTGGTACTATCCTACAGGGTGGGACAACAGGGGGTGTTATTTGCCCTCCCCGGCCCCCATTCTGAGCCTGGTCCCTCTGCCATCTTGCCCAGATCCCCAGCCCTGCCGTCTAGGGCCCCCACTCTGGCTCCTGCCCAGCTTTGTTCCTGGCCTCCTCCCGCAGCCCCTGCGGCTGGGCCCATGGCCAGAGCTGAAGCCGCAGACACAACAATCCAGCTAAGCTCGGCCCCAGGCCAGAGGCAGAGGGCGGGGGACAGTAATGGAAGGACAGGCTGGGGAGGGCAGAGGGGGACTTTGGCTGCAAGAAGGCTCTGCACTGTTACTACCAGGGCCTGAGCTTCCTGCCCCACACACACCAGCACATACAGATGTTCCCCAAACACACATAAAAACCCCAGAATGCACTCGTGTGGCTACACAGAGACATAAAACAGAGACCCCCTGCACACCACCTGTGTTAAGAGTCTGTGTGTATCAACCCTATGGGCAATCACTGCTCCTCCTTTTATAGATGAGGAAAATGAAAACCAGACAGATGATGACTCAAAGCCCAAGCTCTTTTTCTTTCTTTCTTTCTGTTTTTGGAGGCAGGGTCTCGCTGTCTGCCTTGCTAGAGTGCAATGGCACCATCACAGCTCACCACAGCCTCGACCTCCCAGGCTCCAGTGATCCTCCCTTCAGCCTCCCAAGTAGGACTACAGGCCCACACCACCAAGCCCAGCTAATTTTTGTATTTTTCATAGAGATGGGGTTTCACCATGTTCCCCAGGCTGGTCTCAAACTCCTGGGCTCAAGGGATCCACCCACCTCGGCCTCCCAAAGTGCCAGGATTACAGGCGTGAGCTAATGCACCCTGACTGAGCTCTTTTTTCTACAGCCTAGTGAGCACAAGTGACATGAGATGATGGAGCCTGAACAGTTTCACAGAGTCGCAGGCTGGCCACCTCAGTGGGTTGCAGGGAGACTCAGGCAGACAGACACAGGGAGACTCGCGGTAGGAGTTGGACACCCACTCCCGGACACAGATTCCCCCTCGCCCACCGGCCGTCAGCTCCTGCCCACCTGGCTGGCCCGGAGCTCGCTCTCAGTGGCCTGCAGGCTCCTCTCCAGCGTGGCCACCTGGTCCAGCGTGGCCCGGCGCTCCCGCTCACTGCGCCGCACACTCTCCTCCTGCAGCGCCAGCTCCGCCTGGACCCCGCTCAGCCGCCCATCCACACTGCGCCGGGCTGCAGCCACCGCCCACCCCGTCAGGCATGGGCGTGGCCAAGCGCAGCCCTGAGACCCAAACCAGGTCACAAAATGTCCAGCCTGCACTCCACCCAGCGCAGGGCCTGTCTGCACCCTTCACAGTGTGCGGGCCTGCACACAGGTGAGGCTGACCAAGGAGGTCCTCTGGAGGAAACGGCCCTGAGTCAGGTCACCGGGGCCACGGCAGGGTCAGAGGCCAGTACCCGCGGCTCCCGCCTCAACTACCCAAAACACAGGAGAGAGAACAGGGACCCCGAGGGTCAAACTCACCTTCCTCACTCTCAGCCACCGCCTTCTGCAGCTGCCTGGCCCTCGAAGTTGCGCTGTCCCTCTCAGCCTCCATCTCAGCCAGCTGGCGATTCAGGGCACTGGTCTGGGTCCGAAGTTCGTCCTGCAGCCCCGACATGGGGGAACAAAGGATGACCCCGGCTCTGACACCCTGCAACCCCTCCAGGGCCCTCCAGGTTCCCTATCCAGCCACTCATGCCCAGGCTTACCCGTTCTCTCTGGGCGCTCCGAAGCTCCTGCAGGAATTCCCGGAGGGCCCCACGCACTGCCTCTGGGTCCAGGTCTGGAGGAGCCGGGGAGGTAGCAGGTCCTGGAGATGGTGGCTGGGACCCAGGGCTGCATTCCAAGGTGCCGGGGCTGCTGAGCCCTTCCCTGCTTCCTAGAAGAGAAGATGCTAAGGAATGCAGGAGCCACGGGCCTCCCATGCACCTCACTCACTTCCGTCCCTGCTGCTCCCAGCAGCCCTCAGAATCAAGCCCAACCTCTGCTATAGCCTAGGGGCCTTCTTGCCCACCCAGCTGAAACCCTCTCACCCTTTACAAAATGGCCACCCTGCATCTATATTCTAGGACAATCTCTGTCCCAGCCCTAGGGCCTCTGTGAGTGCTGCTCCCCCTCTCCCCATGGCCTCTCTTTACCTGGCCCATCCTTTAGGGTACCCCACCCCCCACCCACAGAGGCCTCCCTGGCCCCAGGCTGGGATTAGAATGAGCACATCCCACCCTCAGTGGGGTCTGATGTCTGCCACCCCACCTAGACCACAAGCACCGTGAGGGCTGGGCCTCGTCCCTTCCATCCACCACTGTTCCCAGGGCCCAGTGCAAGGGTGGCCACTGCATCACCTCAACGTCTCTCCGGACTGAGCACCTACTGTGCCAGGCGCTTCATCTTTATGACAACTTCCTGACAGGTAAGGAAAAGTTTACCCTCTTCCCCGGTAAAGCTGGCTCAAAGCAGTTAAGCGATTTGCTTGTTTTCCTGACTGGGTCTGGTGGCTCATGCCTGTAAATCCAGCACTGTGGGGGCTGAGGCAGGCGGCTCACTTGAGGTCAGGAGTTCAAGGCCAGCCTGGCCAACATGGGGAAACGCTGTCTCTACTGAAAATACAAAAATTGGCTGCGTATGGTGTCTCACGCCTGAAATTCCAACACTCTGGGAGGCCGAAGTGGGTGGATCACCTGAGGTCAGGAGTTCAAGACCAGTCTGGCCAACATGGTGAAACCTTGTCTCTACTAAAAATACAAAAAATTAGCCAAGCACAGTGGCGCACGCCTGTAGTCCCAGCTATTCGGGAGGCTGAGGCAGGAGAATCGCTTGAACCTAGGAGGTGGAGGTTGCAGTGAGCTGAGACAGTGTCATTGCACTCCAGCATAGGCCACAGAGCGAGACTTCAACTCAAAAAAAAAAAAGAAAGTGATTTGCTTGTTTTCAATGCTGGAAAGTTTCAAAGCTGAGATGGGAACCCACGCAGCCCGACTCCCTGGCAGAAAATTGTGCACTCTGCTTGGAGTGAAGGCTTGGGGAGGTGGAGGGGGTAGGGTGGGTAGAACCAGGGTGCTACCTGGAGGCTGGCACTGGAACTGCAGGACAAGGGTCCTGCCATGAGCATCCTGCCTTGGTGACGGTGAAGCGACACCAAACTACCTGGCAGCCACAAACTTGGTCACCACCCAAAGGGCCCCACTCAGAGGTTCCCAAAGAAGCAGGCCTGCCCCTGGGGCCTCCAGCTCTAGAAGGTCCCATTATCTCAGGGTAAAAGTCCTGCAATGGCTACTGCAGTAAGCCTTTCACCCCACCCCTCACTCTCCTGCTTGATGCTCTGGGACTGCTGGCTCCTGCTGTCCACAGGAAAGGGTGCCTCCACTTCAGACCTCCCCACTCACCTCGAGCCTCACAACCACTCTCCCCTTCCCCATCACCTCCTCAGTGAGGGACCTGCTGCCCCCACATAAACAGCCCTGGCCCCTCCCTTGGCTTTTCCCCAATTTTTTTGTTGTTGTGACAAAACATACGTAACATAAAAATGTCCCAGTTTCACCATTTTTTTTTTTAGACAGGGTCTTGCTCTGTTGCCTAGGCTGGAGCACAGTGGTATGATCACAGCTCACTGTAGCCTCGGCTTCACAGGCTCAATAGATCCTCCTGCCTCAGCCTCCCAAGTATCTGGGACTACAGGCATGCGCCACCATGCCTCGCTAATTGTTGTTGTTGTTTTATAGAGATGGGGTTTCGTCATGTTGCCCAGGCTGGTCTCAAACTCCTGAACTCAAGTGATCCACCCCCCTCAGCCCCATAAAGTGCTGGGATTACAAGCGTGAGCCACTGCACCCAGCCCATTTTCACTTTTCCTTTTTTTTTTTTTTGGAGACAGAATTTTGCTCTTGTTGCCCAGGCTGGAGAGCAGTGGCACAATCTCAGCTCACTGCAACCTCCACCTCCCGGGTTCAAGCGATTCTCCTGCCTCAGCCTCCCAAGTAGCTGTGATTACAGGTGTGCACCACCGTGCCTGGCTAATTTTTTGTATTTTCCATTAGTAGAAATGGGGTTTCATCATGTTAGCCAAGCTGGTCCTGAACTCCTGACCTCAGGTGGTCCGCCCACCTAGGCCTCCCAAAGTGCTGAGATTACAGGCATAAGCTGCCGCGCCTGGCACACTTTCATTGTTTTTAAGTATACAACTGAGCGGCATGAATTACATTCACTGTTGTGCAGCCATCACCATCATCTGTTCACAAATCATCCCGACTGGATGGTCAGGCGTTTGGCCCAATAGGTCAGGAGTTTGAGACCACCCTGACCAACATGGTGAAACCCCATCTCTAATAAAAAAAAAAATATATATATATATATATATATATAAATTAGCCAGGTGTGTAATGGCTCATGTCTGTAATCCCAGCACTTTGGGAGGCTGAGGTGGGCAGATCACAAAGTCAGGAGTTCAAGACTCGCCTGGCCAACACGGTGAAACCCTGTCTCTACTAAAAATACAAAAATTAGCCAGGTGTGGCTGAGGCAGGAGAATCACTTTAACCCAGGAGGCAGAGACTGCAGTGAGCCGAGATCATGCTACCGCACTCCAGCCTGGGCAACAGAGCGAGACTCCATCTTAAAAAAAAAAAAAAAAGACAAATTAAAAACAACACATTATAACAACTATTTTCATTTAACTGTATTTGGTATTGTGAGTAACCTAAAGATGACTGAAAGTACATGGCAGTGTGCACATATGTAACATGCAAGTACTATGCCATTTCATATCAAGGACTTGAGCATGCACCAATTTTGGTATCCAATGGGGTCCTAGAACCAGTCCCTCTCGGACACCAAGGATAATGTCCTTTGTCACAGCAGCTTTGGCAAACTAGGATAGCCCCAGACAGAAACTTCACTACACAAAGCAGTAACCCCCCAATCCTCAGCCCTTAGTAACCTCTAATCTGCTTTCTGTCTCTATGAATTTCTTTATTCTAGATATTTCATGTAAGTGGAATCATACTGTATTAGTCCCTTGGTGACATAGATTTCACTTAGTGTAATGTTGTCAAGGTTTATTCGTGTTTTGGCATGTATCAGAGTGTCATTCCTTTTGAAGGCCGGATAATACTCCATGGTCTGTCCACACTGTAGCTGGTTTATGCATTCATCTGTAGATGGACATTTGGGCTGTTTCCTTTGACTATTGTGAGCAATGCTGCAATGAGCACTGGTGCTCAAATATCTGCTCATGCCCCTGTTTCCAGTTCTTTTGGGTATATACCTACGAGTGGAATTGCTGGGTCTACAATAATTCTATTTTTAGCATTCTAAGGAACTGCCAAACTATTTTCCACAGTGACGGCAGCATTTTACATTCCCACCAGCAATGTCCCGTGCCTGGTTTTTCCTTTGGAAGGATTTCCTAGAAGGGGCCGGGCCTGGTGGTGTATCTATTTGAGGGAGATGTGAGGTCACAGGCATGGTGTGGAGCTGGGGATGAGAGGCTGAAGAAAACAGGGTGTTGCTGGAGAGAGGGCAGGGTCAACTAAGGATGGAGGCTCAGAAAATCAGAAAAGGAGTCAAGGGCATTAAAACCCTCCATCTCCCCATCCAGGAAAGGCGTGGTGGCTCATGCTTGTAATCCCAGCACTTTGGGAGGCCGAGGCGGGAGGACTGCTTGAGTCCAGGAGCTTGAGATCAGCCTGGGCCACATGGTGAAACCCCGTCTCTACTAAAAATACAAAAATTAACCAGACGTGGTAGTGTATGCCTGTAGTCCCAGCTACTCAGGAGGTTGAGGTAGGAGGATCACTTGAGCCCTCAGGAGGCAGAGGTTGCAGTGAGCTGAGATCACACTACTGCACTTCAATCAGGGTGACAGAGTGAGACTCTGTCTCAAAAATTAAAAATAAAGAACCACCTCCCCTCCCTCCAAAAGGAAGCGACCTAGACTGGGTGCTGTGGCTCATTCCTCTAATCCCAACAGTTTGAGAGGTAGAGACAGGAGGATCGCTTCAAGCCAGGAGTTTAAGACCAGCCTGGACAACACAGTAAGCCCGTCTCTACGAAAACTACAAAAATTAGCTGGGCGTGGTGGTACACCTGTATCCCAGCTACTCAGGAGGCTGAGGAGGGAGGACCAGTTGAGCTCAGACAACAGAGTGGGGTCTTGTCTAAAAAAAAGAAAAAGCAGGCCGGGCGCAGTGGCTCAAGCCTGTAATCCCAGCACTTTGGGAGGCCGAGGCGGGTGGATCACGAGGTCAAGAGATCGAGACCATCCTGGTCAACACGGTGAAACCCCGTCTCTACTAAAAATACAAAAAATTAGCTGGGCATGGTGGCGCATGCCTGTAATCCCAGCTACTCAGGAGGCTGAGGCAGGAGAATTGCCTGAACCCAGGAGGCGGAGGTTGCGGTGAGCCGAGATCGCGCCATTGCACTCCAGCCTGGGTAACAAGAGCGAAACTCCGTCCCCCCCCCAAAAAAAAAAGAAAAAGCGCCCTAGAGAAACATGGATCAGTGAAGGGAGGGGCCTCGGTAACGGGGCGGGACTAAGAAGCAAGCCTGGGTGGAGGGGCGTGGCCCAGCGAAAGGCGGGCTTCTTGGGAAACAAAACAAAACAAAACTGTAATATGGGGGCGGGGCCTCAGTGCGGCCCGCCCACCTTCACCCTTCTCTGCCGCCACGCGCTGTGCTTACCTCCAGCGGGCGCATCCCGGGCAGGGGAGCCGGGCACCGGTTGCGGGGCAGGGCTGGGCGCGCGACCAAGGCCAAGGCCCCGGCGCAGAGCCGAGCGCAGGCCGCCAAGCTGGGCCTCCGCCGCGCGCCGCTGCGACTCCACGCGGGCCAGCTCGGCCTCCAGGCCTTGTGCCCGGCCCTCTGCCGCGCTCAGCCGCAGGCCCAGCTCTGCAGCCTCGGCCCGCGCCGCTTCCAGCTTCAGCTCCAGGCCGCGGGAGTGGTCCAGCTGCTGCTTTTCAGTGGCGCGTGCCTCCTCCAGGGAGCCCAGCAGGCTTCGTTCGCGGGTCCGGAACTCGCCTTCTTGTTCCTGCAGCTTCCGCTGGGCTACCTGGAGCTGGAGCGATGTCAGGAGGTGGGGTCGGCAAGGCCTCCCCCAACCCGATGCCCCACCCCCAAGGCCCAGACTAGAGCCCCACCATCCCTGGCTGTGTGATCAGCACAGCTCCTGCTCCGTTAGTGCTCGCCATTCAGGCAGGCAGGCAGTGCAAAAACATCCCCGGAGTGTGGGAGAAAATACTAGAATTTGTTTATTTTGTTGATTTGTTGCTTTTTTGAGACAGAGTTTCGCTCTTGTTGCCCAGGCTGGAGTGAAGTAATCAACCTCATTTTACAGAAGATGAAACAGGCACAGAGATGCTAAATAACTTGTCCAAGGCCACAGAGTTAGTAAACTGCGGAGCTGGGATTCAAAGCCAGGCACTCTAGCTCCAGAGGCTATTTTTTTGTTGTTGTTGTTTTTGTGGGGTTTTTTGTTTTTGGAGATGGAGTCTAGCTCTGTCGCCCAGGCTGGGGTGCAGTGTCGCAATCTCAGCTCACTGCAACCTCCACCTCCCGGGTTTAAGTGATCCTCCCACCTCAGCCTCCGGAGTAGCTGGGATTACAGGCAAGCACCACCACACCTAGCTAATTTTTGTATTTTTAGTAGAGACAGGATTTCGCCATGTTGGCCAGACTGGTCTCAAACTCCTGACCTCAAGTGATCCGCCAGCCTCGGCTTCCCAAAGTTGCTGGGGTCACAGACGTGAGCCACCCTGCCCAGCTGTTTTTGTTGTTGTTGTTTTTTTAGCTTGACAGCAGTTTATTAATCACATACTCACAGCCCTGGGGGTTGGGGGGGAGGTGGGGAGGTGAAATGCATACCACATAGGGGCTGCGGGCTGCAGTTGGGAACACAGTTAACAGCCAGGAAGATTAAGTGTCTACTGGTTCCAGAGGGAGGTGTGTCCCGAGGCTGTTCCCTTAACCACTAGGCTACAATGCCCCCTCCTTGCACATAATTTATCAATAAATCTGCACACAGTGGGGCATGCACTAAAAAATTATTTACCAATGGCATGCGTGGTCACACAGACACAAAGCCACCCCTGCCGTTTAGAGAGTCAGCCTCTCGCAGTCACCAGTTTCACAGGAAACCCCAACTACTTAGCAACTGGGTGCCAGGACCTGTGCCAGGGCCCTTCATACATGCCCTGCTGTGCTAGCCCATCTCCCATGATCGTTCTGCGGCACAGAGATGAAGTAGCTTGGTCCGGGCCGTACAACAGACTCACGGCGGCGAAACAGTTGGAAAAGGCAGAGTGGAAAGCATGTGGGCTTTGGAGTCAGACCGACCTGGGTGGCTGTGTGACCGTGGGTAGATTCCTTGGCCTCTCTGAGGGCCCTGTAAGATGGGGCTAACAGGCCGGGCGCGGTGGCTCAAGCCTGTAATCCCAGCACTTTGGGAGGCCGAGGCGGGTGGATCATGAGGTCAAGAGATCGAGACCATCTTGGTCAACATGGTAAAACCCGTCTCTACTAAAAATACAAAAAATTAGCTGGGCATGGTGGTGCGTGCCTGTAATCCCAGCTACTCAGGAGGCTGAGGCAGGAGAATTGCCTGAACCCAGGAGGCGGAGGTTGCGGTGAGCCGAGATCGCGCCATTGCGCTCCAGCCTGGGTAACAAGAGCGAAACTCCGTCTCAATAAAAAAAAAAAAAAAAAAAAAAAAAAGATGGGGCTAACAGTAGGATGGGCGCGGTAGCTCACACCTGTAATCCCAGCACTTTGGGAGGCTGAGGCAGGTGGATCACCTGAGGTCAGGAGTTCCAGAGCAGCCTGACCAAGATGGTGAAATCCTATCTCTACTAAAAATACAAAAATTAGCTGGGCATGACGGCGGGCACCTGTAATCCCAGCTACTCAAGAGGCTGAGGCAGGAGAATCGCTTAAATCTGGGAGGTGGAGGTTGCAGTGAGACAAGATTGCGCCATTGCATTCCAGCTGAGCAACAGAGTGAGACACCATTTCAAAAAAAATAGAGTGGTGCTAACGGTACCTACCCCATGGGGCCGCTGGGAGACTCAAACAAGGGCGTATCTACAGGACCTCCCCCACCCATTCTGTGGTGGCACATAGTAGACACACTGTTCTTTGGGTTGTTGTTATTATAACTGGGGAAGAGTCTCAAGGAGTTGGGGATGGAACGAGCCCTAGGGAGTAGCCTTTCAGAATGAGCCTGGCATTCGGGTGCCCACCGGCTTCTTGCTGGGGGGAGGAAGGATGCACCAGCCTGCCCGCCTGCTCAGTTACCTCCTGCCGCATCACCTCCAGGCTGGCCTCGCCCTTCAGCAGCCTCTGCCGGAGGCCCAGGGTCTCCCGTCGGCTCTCCTTCTCTGTCCGCTCACCCAGCGCCAGGCGGCCCTGCAGCTCTGCCAGCTCCCGGCCCAGCCGGGTGTTCTCACTGTCCAGCATCTTCATCTGCGAGAGAGCGGGAATGGCAGCGGGTTCAGCTCTGCCCCTGTACCCCCAGTCCTGGCCCCAGAGCACTTGGGACCTACTGCTCTTGGGACACATGCATCAAATGCCACCCCATACCCACTGGGAGCCAGCCTCTAGATAACCACACTGAGCTAGAGTGATGCCAGGCACTTGGGCACCAGTAGCCTGTTTACCATTTAATCAATGGACCAAAACTACCTTTCATGACGGGGTGGGTATAATAGGAGGGCTCAGCCCTTAGCAGGCTAGGAGCTCACAGGCTGGAACCACACCTGGGTTTCTTTCACCTCTGCAACGGCGATGAACATTTTTGGAGCACTTGCCACCTGTGTCCAGGCCTGTTCTAAGCACTGCAGTTACATTAACTCATTTAATCTCCGTACAGTGCTATATGACGTAGATAGTAACGTTATCCGTATTTAACAGATGAGAAAACTGAGCCTCAGAGAGTCAAAGTAACCTGCCCAAGGTCACACAGCCCACACACAGCAGACTGGGATTCAATCTGAGACAAGCACAATGTCCTAAGCCCCTATGTCTCCACAGGGCAGGTGGGGGTACTGCCTGCCTACCCCGTGGTGCTACAGTAGGGGTAACATGAGATGCCATAGCATGGAATGCACCCAGCAAGAGCCTGGCACGCAAACGTTAGTTCCTTTCAGGAGTCTTGTGATTTCTCAGGAAGGGGCCTGGGTGAAGGGGGCTGTGGTGAGAGGTGGAGAGGATTTGTTCTCTTTTTTTTTTTTTTTGAGACGGAGTCTCACTCTGTCACCCAAGCTGGAGTGCAATGGTGTGATCTTGGCTCACTGCAGCCTCCACCTCCTGGGTTCAAGTAATTCTCCTGCCTCAGCCTCCCAAGTAGCTGGGATTACAGGTGTGTGCCATCAGGCCCAGCTAATGTTTTGTATCTTTAGCAGAGATGGGGTTTCACCATGTTGGCCAGGCCAGTCTCGAACTCCTGACCACCTTGGCCTCCCAAAGTGGTGGGATTACAGGCGTGAGCCACAGATCCTGGTCGAGGATTTGTTCTTTCGGCTCTGTTATCTCTGGGTATCACAGTACATCTGACTATCCAGTTGTAATATGACTTTTTTTAATTAAAAAAATTTGGTGGAGGGCCAGGCATGGTGGCTCGCACATATAATCCCACCACTTTGGGAGGCTGAGGTGGGTGGATCACCTTACATCAGGAGTTCCAGACCAGCCTGACCAACATAGTGAACCCTCTCTGTACTAAAAATATAAAAAAATTTCAGCCAGGCTTGGTGGCATGCATCTGTAATCCCAGCTACTCGGGAGGCTGAGGCAGGAGAATCACTTGAACCCAGGAGGTGAAGGTTGCAGTGAGCCGAGATTGTGCCATTGCACTCCAGCCTGGGCAACAAGAGTGAAACTCCATCTCAAATAAATAAAATAAAAATAATTTTGCAAACTTCTTTTAGAGACAGGGTCTTACTTTGTAGTGCAGGCTGCAGTACAGTGGTGCGATCATCGCTCCATGCAGCTTGACTTCCAGGCTCAAGATTTACTCCCACCTCAGACTCCTGAGTAACTGGGACTCCAGGAGCATGCCACCACACTGAGCTATTTTTTAAATTTTTTTGTAGAGACTGGTTCTCACTATGTTGCCTGGGCTAGTCTTGAACTTGGCCTCCCAAAGTGTGAGATTAAAGGCATGGGCCACCACAGCTGGCTAATTCCTTGTATTTTTAGTACAGACAGATTTTCACCATGTTGCCCAGGCTGGTCTCAGAAACTCCCGGGCTCAAGTGATCCACCAGCCTCTGCCTCCCAAAGTGCTGTGATCACAGGCGTGAACCACTGCACCTGGCCTGGCTGTGGTATCACTGGATGAGGCAGCACCTAGGATGAATGAGGCCACCTCCTGTTCTTCGCGTCTTCTAGAGTGAGAAGCCTGAGCCCACAGTGTCCAGGGCAGTGCTCCATGGACAGCAGATGCTTGTTCAATGCATGCTGCTGTTGACGAGTTTGGATCATCTAATTCATGGGTCAGCAAACTACAGCCCACAGGCCAAATTTGGCCAGTCTCCTGTTTCTATAAGGGTATGAGCTAAGGATTTTTCTTTTTTAAACATTTTTAAATAGTTGAAAATGAATCATTTCTGGCCGGATGCGGTGGCTCACACCTGTAATCCCAGCACTTTGGGAGGCCAAGGCAGGTGGGTCATGAGGTCAGGAGTTCAAGACCAGCCTGGCCAACCTAGTGAAACCCTGTCTCTACTAAAAATACAAAAATCAGCTGGATGTGGTGGCAGGTGCCTGTAGTCCCAGCTAATCAGGAGGCTGAGGTGGGAGAATCATTTGAACCCTGGAGGCGGAGTTTGCAGTGAGCTGAGATTGCGCCATTGCACTCCAGCCTGGGCAACAAAAGTGAAACTCCATCTCAAAAAGGAGAAGAGGAGAGGAGGGGAGGGGAGGAGGGGAGGGAAGGGGAGGAGAGCGGAGAGGAGGGGAGGGCAGGGGAGAGGAGAGGAGGGGAGGGGAGGAGGAGAGGGAAGGGGAGGAGAGCGGAGAGGAGGGGAGGGCAGGGGAGAGGAGAGGAAGGGAGGGGAGGAGAGGAGAGGGATTATGTCTAAAGGAAGAACAAAATTTCTTGACAGAAAATTCACATTTCAGTGTCCCTAAACAAAGTTTGGAACCCACACCCATCCGTCCATGCCGTTTGGGACTGCTTTCTCACCACCCCAGCAGAGTCAAGTAGTTGCAACAGAGACTGGGTGGCCCGTTAAGCTGGAAAAATTTACCATTTGGGCTCTTCACGGAACACAATTTGCCAACCCCTGACCTAGTTCATGAAATCTGTAGCTTTTGTTGTTGGCCGATTCCTTTGGGAACTTGACAAGGACGCCAGCTCCTCCCCTTGGAGAAGTGTGAGCCTGAGTGTGCACACAAATGCACGCAGACTTTCCCACAGTTTCAGGGATTCCAGGACTCCTCAAAGCCCATCCATTCACACCAAGGTTACGTGAGAGGGCTGGTCATAGTTCAAGCCCCTGGTTTTACATATGGGGAAATACAATTCCAGAAAGGGGGAGCTACCGGCGGCCCTGGGGCACATAGCAAGCCCGGGATAAGGGGTGGCACAGGGAGAGTACCTGCCGCCGGAGCTCCTGCAGCTCCCGCCGAGCCTCCAGCCGTGAGCGCTCCACCTCCTGCAGCCCCGTCCGCAGCTCCCCAGCCTCCTTGCCCACAGCTGTCCGTGCCTCCTCTAGGAGTGCCAGCTTCTGCTCCTTGTCCTCGTTGGCAAGCTTCAGGCTGGAGACGGCAGAGGTCAGAGGCTGCCCTGGGTCCTGGGAGTAGCCAGTGGCTCTACACAAAAGCCACCTCCTCCAGTTCCTGGGGTGGGTCAGGCACTGCCTGCCCATGCGGCCCCTCCTGAGAGCTGAACCCCCCAGGGCTGGGACCCAGGCCCTCGGCTGGGAGGGGTAGACCAGTGACTCCAGGAGGGGGCCTGGTCTCCAGGGTGATGACGGCAAGTGGGTCTGAGTCTGGACCCAACTCCGCCCGCTGCTCCTCTGCGCTGTTCCCCTGCGCTGTTCCCCAATCAATTGGGAGGAAACCCTCCTAAAATGACCCAGGTGCCAGGCTCTGCTTAGGAGACAGAGAATCCCTATCTGGGCAATTTCCCAGGAACTTTTGGGGTGAAGTTAGGTTTCAGGGATGGGATTCCGTGAGGACTTGGGGCTGGTCACCCCGCTCCCCGTGACGCCTCACCTGATGCGCTCGCCCTCTGCCTTCTTCACAGCAGCCCGCAGCTCCTCATTGGAGCGCCGCAGGGCCTCGCGCTCCTTGGTGCCCTCGCCCAAGCTGCGCCGCAGCTCGCCCGCCTCCTGGCGCTGCACCTCACGGCCCTCCTGGCTCTCACGCAGCTTGCGCTGGGCTTCCAGCAGCTCCCGCCGCAGCCCATCGCGGGCATCTTCCAGAAGACGTAGCTGGGTCCGAAGCTCTTCTGCCTGTGCACACGGCACATGTCCGCAGGCCGGCAGTCAGGGTGCCCCCTCAAACTGGGTCTTGTACCCCAGATTCCCAGCCCCAGGGAGCCTGCTCCAACCCTCTGCAGTGCTCGGACCGCAGGCTGTGAGTTATCATTTGAGCAAGGCATGCTGTAATCAGTAACGTTTTGACCGAAGTCACCGTCAGGATTGTTCTGTGTACAGCAGCAAGAGGGCAGAGACCCCACTCGCCCCTCCCTGAGGCCAAATCTCACCTGCACATGACAGGTGCTTCATCAGTGCCTGCTGCCTCCTTTGTAAGTTGCAATTTATTGGTCTCGAATGCAGGGAGGAATCTTACACTCTCCCGGGTCCCACAGGACCAGCCCCCAGGCACACAGCGCCATTTAGGGTGTACTGCTTGGAAGGCGGGGGGCGCCTGCTCACCTCGCGAAGACAGGAGTCGCGCTGTTTGCCCAGGTCTCGGCCCTGCTCTTGCAGCCTCCTCACCTCCTGGGCGTGGGCCGCAGCAGCCTCCTCCATCTGGGCCCGTAGGTCCCGCAGCTCGGATGTCAGAGCGTTCACGGTGCTCTGGGACAGAGGGGCTCCTCAGAGTTGGTCCTGCTGTGTCCCCCAGCCCCCAGCTGCTCCCAACTCACTGACTGTACTGTCCACTTTCAGCTCCAAACATAGCCCCTCCTGTTGGCCTCCTGGACCCTCTGCTGACCCCTGGATGCACTGTGAATGCTGTCCGTGTGGCCAGGCTCTCCCTCAGGCCAAAAAGATTCTCCAGGACAGGGCTGAGCCACCTCCCTCAGATGGGGGCTCCCAAAGGAAGGGCTGAACCTCCTCTCCCACAGCCTGCAAGCTTCTCTGGGATGGGGGGGGCCCTGCCTCCCCACAGTGGGGCCTCCTCAGCCAGTGCCTCTCCATGAGATGGACACCAGCTGCCCAGCCACCCTACCCGGTCCTGCTCCTGCCGGCTCTGGGCGTCCCGTTTCTGCCGCTCCATCTCCAGGGAGATGGTGGCCAGGTTGTGCCGTGTGCCCATCAACTTCTCTGACAGCGCTGTCTTCTCAGACTCCTTCAGAGACAAAGCCTGGGCAGAGGCAGAGGACAAAGGGCTTGGGGGATGGGCTGGTCCTGGGGAGATGCTCGGACTTCCTCCTGCCTGGGAAGTGTGGCCACTGGGGACTCAGAGGCCTGAGTGTGCCACCGCAGGTGGACCCAGGGCAGAGGCAGCCCTGGGAAAGGGCATAACAGCAGTCACAAGAACCCAGGCATGGATACCACCCACAGAGCTTACCAACCCGCCACAACACCCCTACAACAGAGTCTTCCATTCTTCCCTTTTTTTTTTTTGAAATGAAATTTCTCTCTTGTCACCCAGCCTGGAGTGCAATGGTGCGATCTTGGCTCACTGCAACCTCTGCCTCCCGGGTTCAAGCGATTCTCCTGCCTCAGCCTCCCGAGTAGCTGGGATTACAGGCATGCACCACCACACCCGGCTAATTTTGTATTTTTAGTAGAGACGGCGTTTCTCCATGTTGGTCAGGTTGGTCTTAAACTCCTGAGCTCAGGTGATCCGCCTACCTTGGCCTCCCAAAGTGATGGGATTACAGGCATGAGTCGCCTCGCCTGGCCTTCATTCTTCTACGTTACAGATGAGTAAACGGAGGGTCAGGGGGCAAAGTGACTCACCCAGGTACACACTGGTGAGGAGAGGAGATGGGCATGGTCTGCCCTGTCTCCATTACATAACGGGAAAGTTAGGGATTTGGTACTGTGGGGACAGGTCAGCTGATGCCTGCAGGCCTCATGGGGACTGCTCAGAAGGCAGCCATGAGGATCCATGCCTGGCCTGGGGTGGACAAAGCATGAGAGAATATGGAACAGCTTTCCTGGTGTCATGACTGTCACTGTCACTCAGCAAGTGCTGCGTCCCAGGCATAAAGCACAGCAAAGCCTTGTGAAACCCCCCTTTTTTTTTTTGTTTAAAGAGACGGGGTTTCACCATGGTCTGGATCTCTTGACCTTGTGATCCACCCGCCTTGGCCTCCCAAAGTGCTGGGATTACAGGCATGAGCCACCACGCCCAGCCTGCGAACCCCCTTCTAATCCCGTCCTGCAGGTGAGGAAACTCAGGCCCCTAAGAGGGAAGTGGCCTGCCCCAGGGCTCCCAGCTGCCAGGTGGCTAAACTCAGAGAGCCGCGAGGCCGTGCCAGGGCTCACGAACCTGCTGCTTCTCGCTCTCAGCCAGGAGGAGGCCCTCGTCGCGCTCCTGCTGCAGGGCAGCGATCTCCTCACTCAGCTCTTCCTTCTCGGCCTCCAGCCGGGCCAGCAGCTCCTCCTGCTCACGCTGCAGCTGACTCTGCAGCTGGGCTCGCTCGGCCTCCAGCTCCCGCCATGCTGCCTCCTAGGGGGCCAGAACCCGGAGCACGTGATACATCAGGAGGGGCAGAGGCAGACCCCTCAAACCTTAGGGCAGTAAGAGCCATCTAGCCGCCATACTCTCAGAGATAGGGAGGGTGACCCAGTAACTACAAGGGTGTGAGGAGGGCTGTGATGGGGACACACCAAGGCTGTAAAAGGGTCCAGGAGTAGCAGTGGGCTGGCCTGGGGGTCCGAGTGTGATCCCCTGAGGAGGGATAAGTAGCTTCAGCCAGGAAAAGAGAGAAAAGATAAAGAGCCCCAGGCCAAGAGCACAGCCCCTGGAAAGACCTAGAGGATTCAGGGTGTAGAGGGGAAATGGGATACGGTGAGCCACACGCCAGAGCCCCAGGCAGTGGCCAGGCCAGGCCATGTGGGCCACAGGGATTCTAAGGACAGTGCAGGGAGTGGGGAGAGGACTCAAGTCAAAGTGACAAGGAGCATCTGATGTTCAGCTTAGGGGATGTTCTGACACCTGCGAAGAGGGAGCAGGGCTGGGGTGGAGGGGAGTTAGGACTGGCTGTGAGGAATGAACGGGGTCAGGGGGTGGCAGAGGAGCTGGAGAGAAGGACACAGATTTGGGGACGTTAATGAGGCCAAGCCAGGCAGAGCAAAGGGCAAGAGCAAGACGGGGGCCATAGGAGTTTAGCTCCCTGGGGACTGGATAGGTGGGCAGGTAGAGCCCACAGGCAAAGAGCAGCCCCCCGAGGGGCTGAGGGAAGGTGCCTGACCCAGCACTTGCCCCTGGCAACTTTGTGAGAAGCAGACAGAGCTGCCTCTTCTTCTTTTTTTTTTTTTTCTTTGAGGTGGAGCCTCGTTCTGTCGCCCAGGAGTGCAGTGGTGCAGTCTTGGCTCACTGCAACCTCTGCCTCCAGGGTTCAAGCGATTCTCCTGCCTCAGCCTCCCCAGTAGCTGGGATATAGGTGTGTGCCACCACGCTTGACCAATGTTTTGTATTTTTAGTAGAGACGGGGTTTCACCATGTTAGCCAGGATGGTCTCCATTTCCTGACCTCATGATCCACCCACCTCAGCCTCCCAAAGTGCTAGGATTACAGGCGTGAGCCCCCGCACCCAGCCAAGCCACCCCTTCTTAAAGAGCTTTACCATCACCTGCTGGAGAAGTGTGATACAATCACCCAAGGCCAAGGGGACTGCAGGTGAGTGGTGTCCCCTGGAGCCACGCAGTCATAGCCTGCACCGCTGTCGGAGGCAGGCCCGTCCAGGATTTGGTGGCCCATGGTCCCTGTCCTGAGGGCCACTTTGGAGAGCTATGCCAGTGCCAGCAATAACTTATGCAGCATTTGCTAAGTGCCAGTCACTATGCTAAGCCCTTTATGCGGATGGTCTCACCTCATCCTCAGTACCTTCCACCATCCTATCCCCATTTCTACAGGAGGGGAAATAAAGGCACAGACACCTTGGGTAGCATTACCAGTAAGTGACCAAGATTAGATTCAAACCCAGGCAATATAACCACAGAGTCAGTGTTCTAGTAACTTCCCTTGCCTTTCTATATGCTCAGGTCTGAGTGGCCCTTCATATGCAAACAGTACTTCTTAGCAAATAAAAATGCTCTCCTGCTGTACCTTAGGTCAGCATTTCCCAAATGCAATTGTGGACCCTCTGCATCAGGGTTACCAGGGCTGGACCAGATTTGGGACCTGGGGATCTGCATGTCTAATAAGGTTCAAAACCTCTCCACAGCCCAGTCCTCCCAGCTGTTCTCAGGGCCTCCACAACAGAGATTAAGTCCCATTTACAGATGTAGAGACCAAGGCAGAGCAAGAAAGATGGTGAGACAGTAGCTCAGAGTTCTGCCCACCCCTCCCCTACTGCTCAAACCTTTTCGCGCTGGAGTCGCTGTAAGTCCTCCTCATGGGCTGCCCGCTGCTCCCGCAGAGAGGCCTGGGCTTCCCGCTCAGCCTGCACCAGCTTCTGGGCCATCAGCTCCTTGTCTAGACTGGCTTTCTCTTGTGTAGCTATTATTTGCTGCCGCAGGCCCGCCAACTCCCCTGCACAAGAGGAATGGAGGAAAGGGCAGGGTTGGCTTGAATCCTCTCCTTGGGCCAGCAGACTTAGGCCATGTGAGCCACATGGGCAAAATCCCAGAGGGAGAGGGCCTGCCTGGCATCTAGGATGCGTCCTCTTGAAGAAGTGGCTTGACCTCTCTGAGCCTCAGTTTCCCTATCTGCCACATGGGCCCACTGGCCCTGGCCCCTTTCCTGCCTACCTAGAATGGCATCAAAGGCATAAAATGACTGATGAGATGGTCTCCCAAATGGGAAGGATATCAAAGATATAATAACCCTAGGCCAGGCGCGTAATCCCAGCACTTTGGGAGGCTGGGGCGGGGGGATCACCTTAGGTCAGAAGTTCAAGACCAGCCTGGCCAACATGGTGAAACCCTGTCTCTACTAAAACTACAAAAATTAGCCAAGTGTGGTGGCGGGCGTGTATAGTCTAGCTATTTTGGAGGCTGAGGCAGGAGAATCGATTGAACCTGGGAGAAGCTGTAGTGAGCTGAGATTGCACCACTGCACTCCAGCCTGAGCGAGAAGAGCAAGACTCTGTCTCAAAAAAACAAAACAAAAACCCTATTACTGATTGAGCATGGGACTCTGTCTCAAAAAAATAAAACAAAAACCCTATTACTGATTGAGCACCCAGCTAAGTATTCTAGACATAACTTCATTCTGTCTTCATAACATGCCTAGGTAGTTTATCCTCATCCCCATTTAACAGATGATGAAGTAGAGGCTCAGAGGAGACCAGCAGTGACTTCCCAAAGCTGCACAGCAACATATACAGCATCCCCTTTAATGACTGACATACACATACCTATCAAGCGTTAACTATCAGCATTAGTGGAAATGACTACAGGAAATGGAAATGGTATAGCCACGTGGACCATCTAAGAACCATCTCCCAGGTTGGAAACGCACCGGCATTTCCCTTCCTGGTTCTGTCTGGCCCAGGTGGACATGGACAGGAAAATTGATTTCCATGACCCAAGTAGGTGCTTAGTTAATGTTAGGTGAGCAGAAAGAAGCCCTGAGTTCAGAGACTGGATGGGGAACTTTGCAGAGAGATGGGGCTGGATTTTGGTGCAAGAGAATCATCTGAAAACCACAGAGAACTCAGACTCCCTAACAGGCCTGATGGCGGATGAACAGCAGTTACTATCGACCAAGCCAGACATCGTGCTGCGACCTTCACACGCTTTTCCTACTTCATCCTGGCAACAGGCTTAGAAGGTAGGCACTGTCAACTCTAATGATCAGATGAGGAATCTGCAGCCCAGACAGGAAAGCGGCTTGCTCAAGGGAAGAGCAGATCTAAGTGGTAGTGCAAGACTAGAACCCAGGCCAGCGAGGCTCCTACTCCAGTGCTCCCAACTTCTGTGAGACCCCAGACTTTGAAAGGTTGCAGTCTGGGCAGGAGCCTGGTGTTCCCCCCAAGTTCCCGGCCCCTCGTACCAGTCAGGGTCTCCTTGGCCAGCAGTAGGGCCTGCCCGTCGGCTTCCAGCTGCTCCCGGCGGGCCTCAAGCTGGGCCAGCTGCCGCTGCACCTCAAACAGGCTACTCTCCAGGGCTTCCTTCTCCAAGCTGCAGCACATACAGTCCCTGAGGCCCTGGGACTCAGCCTGCCTGGCCCCAGGAAACTGTGGATCTCAGGGCGTGGCCAGGCATGGGCTGGGTGCCAACCTACCTGCCTGGCCAGGCTCACCCTCCCTGGGGAAGCCTGAGCCATAGTTAGGACGTGTTGGCAAGCCAGACTCCTTAGTAACTGCCCCTGGGGGCCAATGCCTGGCCACAGTGTGGCCCCAGGAAGACCCCCCAGGGTGGGTTGGGCAAAGCCCAAGCCTTACCGCAGGCGTGTGGCCTCCTCTGACAGGGTCCTGCCTTCACGCTCTGCAGCTGCCAGCTGCACGGCCAGGCCAGAGCGCTCCTTGGCTAGTGCCTCCTTCTCCCGGGCTGCACGCTCCAGCGCCTCCGCCTGCCGCTGGGCCTCCCGCCGGGCCTGTTCCAGCTCCTGCTCCCGCCCGCTCAGCTGCCGGGAAAGCTGCCCCCACCCAGAGACTGTGAGCAGTACTCCCAGCATCCCCCAGCTTGTTCATCATGCCGCACCCCAACTCTGGGCCTAACCCAGTTCTGGCAGAAGGCCTGGGTTCGAGCCCAGGGTCTGCCCTGATGTGCTATATGTACCTGGTCAAGTCATGACCTTCTCTAGATCTGCAATGCACGTGCATATGAAAACGAGGCCCAGCCAGGCACGGTGGCTCACGCCTATAATCCCAGTGCTTTGGTGGGTGGATCACTTGAGGTCAGGAGATCAAGATCAGCCTGGCCAATGTGGTGAAACCCTGTCTCTACTAAAAATACAAAAATTAGCCAGACATGGTGATGCACGCCTGTAGTCCCAGCTACTCATGAGGCTGAGGCAGATAATAGCTTGAATTCCAGAGGTGGGGGTTGCCGTGAGCTGAGATTATGCCCTTGCAGTCCAGCCTGGGCAAGAAAGCGAGACTCTGCCTCAAAAACCAACCAAACAACAACAGTAACAAAAAGCAGGGCCCTCACTCAGCTTTGGGAAGAACAGAACCCTGAATATATAAAACAGACCCAGTAGTGCTGCTCAGCAGGCCTCAAGGTGGAGACCTGCACCCTGCTTCCTGCACCCACCACCCCATCCTCTACAGACCCCTCCCAGAAACCCAGGCGCTCCAGTATAAACACTGCATGAAGGTCCCTGGATCCCTGAAACCCTAAGGTCTCTTCCAGATGTGATGTTCCCAAAAGTCTAAGATTCCAATTCTAAAAGTCTTGACCTAATATCGTATTACTAATCTGTACTGAGTGGTGACTCAGGGCCAGACCATCCCCTGAATGTCCTTACACAAGTTTTCCCCTGTATTCTTCAGAATCTCCTTTTTTTTTTTTTTTTTTTTTTTTTTGAGATAGAGTTTCACTCTTGTTGCCCAGGCTGGAATGCAATGATGCAATCTCGGCTCACTACAACCTCCGCCTCCGAGGTTCAAGTGATTCTCTTGTCTCAGCCTCCAGAGTAGCTGGGATTACAGGCACCGGCCACCATGCCCAGCTATTTTTTTTAGTAGAGACAGGGTTTCACCATGTTAGCCAGACTGGTCTCGAACTCCTGACCTCAGGTGATCTGCCCACCTGGGCCTTCCAAAGTGCTGGGATTACAGGCATCAGCCACCACGCCCGGCCAGAATCTCCTTTTGTAATAAGAATGCTTAGGCCCATGTTACAGATGGGCCAACTGAGGTATAGGGAGGTTAGGCAGCTTGTCCAAGGTTCCCAGTGAGCAGAAATGGAGCTGTATTTAACCCAGAAGCAGGCTCCAGTACCTGTGGCTTAACCCAGGACTGGAGGCAGGAGGCTGGGATCACGGCCTGCCCCACATGCTCTCCACAACCCACCCCACACAGCTCGGCCCACCTGGGCTAGCTGCTCCTGCAGCCGGCTGCGCTCATGGCGCAGTGTGGGGAGCTGCTGCTCCAGCGCCTCCTGTGCCTGCTCCGCCACTCGTAGGGAGCCCTCCAGGCCCTGCCGCGCCACCTCCTGCTCCAACCTCAGCTCCTCCAGCCGCTCCTGCTCTTCCCGCGCCACTGTGGCCTCCTGCTCTGCCCGCCGCTGCCAGCCCTGCAGGGCTGCCTTTTCTTCCTCCAGCTGGGGGCCAGGTAGGAGTGGGGCCTCCTGAGCAGAGCATCCCTCCCAGGACCAGGACACCTCCTCTACCCACCCACCACCCACAGTAGCCCAGGGGAGGCTCCCAGGGAATGAGGGACAGTGCCCTTGGGTGTATGGGACACTTCGGGGGGAGATGAGGAGGGCCAATCGAACTTCTGTGCTCTGACACAGAGAGGATAGACAGAAACAGAGAACCAGAGACAGAAAGGGAGACAGAGGCCAAGACAGACAGGTGCAGGGTGGGGCCCAGGATGCCTCACTGAGTAGGGAGGATGGGTGGGCAGGGCAGGTGGGCTCGCAGATGCGCAGTATACCTGGGCGACAAGGCGGTTCAGATCCAACTTGTCCTGAGCGAGGCTCTCGTTGAGGGCACTCATCTTGGACAGGGAGTCCTGCAGGGAGGCCTCCTCTGCCCTCAGCTTAGTCATGGAGAGCTCGAGCTCCACACGGCCAGCCTCAGCCTGCAGGGTCAGGCCAAAGCGGCCAGAGGTGGTGGGGCCCGGAGAGATGAGGAGAGGCAGAATGGTGGGGAGGAGGTGAGGAAGGGCAAGAAGAGACGCAGAGAGATGGACTCTCAGAGACAGGGGAGGAGAGACAAGGAAGAGACACAACGTGAGATGGAAAAAAATATCACCACAGAAAGCCTGTTGCTTATGGAGCCATTTAAAAGCCATGCACCGGCCAGGCATGGTGGCTCACGCCTGTAATCCCAGCACTTTGGGAGGCCAAGGTGGGCGGATCACCTGAGATCAAGAGTTCAAGACCATCCTGGCCAACATGGTGAAACCCCGTCTCTACTAAAAATACAAAAATTAGCCAGGCATGGTGGTGGGTGACTTTAATCCCAGCTACTCGGGAGGCTGAGGTGGGAGAATTGCTTGAACCCAGGAGGCAGAGATTGCAGTGAGCTGAGATTCCATCATTGCACCCCAGCCTGGGTGACAGAGCAAGACTCCACTTAAAAAAAATAAATAAAAATTTTAAAAAGCCATGCACCACAGAGCTGTGCAAAAATAGCTCAAGCTGCTGGGCAGGGCCAGAGTTCAGAGAATACCCCAAGTAGGGTCTAGGGATAGCACTGCTTAGAGCCCAGGCTGCAGCGGACAGGGCAGGCCCCTACCAAGGACTCTCTGGGCTGTGGCCCCAACTCTCAGACCCCAGGAGCTGAGTCTCAGGCACTGGATGACTCAGAGCTACAGGCTCTGCTCCCAGGAGAATCTGGAAGAGCAGGGATATGGCCACAGAGAGAGGTCAACCCACTTTTGATGGTTGGGACCAGAGGTCCAGAGGTCCGTGGCCTGCGACAAAGATCAGCCTGCATCCGGAAGGAAGGGGTCAGTCTGTGACCAGGCTCAGAGTTTGGCCTGATTCTGGGACCAGTCCAAGCCAATGTGAGAAGGCTGGGGGCTGGGGGTCAGAGGGAGGTTTGTGGTTGTGCACCAAAAGGGGACCCACCTTGGTCAGCGCCTCGGCCACCTCAGCCTTCTCGGCCTGCAGCATGTCCCGCTGCAGTGTGGCATGACTCAGCGCCTCCCTCACCTCCACTAGCTCCTTGGCCAGGACTGAGCGCTTCCCTTCCAGCTGCTCTAGTTGCCTATGGCTGCGGGAAAGAGGGCAGGTGGTAGCCCATGTCACTCCCCTCCCCTGAACTTCCCGTAGCCAGCGGGATGCTGGGCTGGGGACCAGGTCTGAGGCAGGAGTTTGGAGAGAAAGAGCCTGACCCACAGGGCAACCAAGCCCACTATTGCATAGCTCCACAACCCTGGGCGTCTGTTTTCACATCCGCAAAATGAGGTAACGCCTGCCTCATGACATTGTTTTTTTGAGACAATCCTGCTGTGTCGCCCAGGCTGGAGTACAGTGGTGCGATCTCGGCTCACTGCAACCTCTGCCTCCCAGGTTCAAGGGATTCTCCTACCTCAGCCTCCCAAGTAGCTGGGATTACAGGTGCTCATCACCATGCCCCGCTAATTTTTATGGTTTTAGTAGAGATGGGGTTTCCTCATGTTGGCCAGGCTGGTCTCAAATTCCTGACGTCAGGCGATTCGCCTGCCTTGGCCTTCCAAAGTGTTGGGATTACAGGCAGGAGCCACCACGCCCAACTGTTTTAAGGATACAAACTTCATATGCACTTAAAATAGTGCCTGACACATCTCCCCAAGGACCTTTAGAAACAAGAATGATATACACCACCGCAATCTACTAAACATCATCACCCATCATGTCCCAGAGAGGTAAGCAGTGCAGTGGTGAAGAGGTTAATTCTGAAGGCAGAATGCCTGGGTTCAAATCCTGGCTCTTCTGTGACTAGTGTGTGACCTGGGGCAAGTTACATGGCTTCTCTGTGCCTCAGTTTACCATCCACAAAATGGAGATAACAACAGCTTCTACATCACAGAGCTATCATGAGAGTTAAATGAGAGAACTGAATTGCTTAAAATGGTACTTGGGCCGGGCGCGGTGGCTCACGCCTGTAATCCCAGCACTTTGGGAGGCCGAGGCGGGTGAATCACGAGGTCAAGAGATCGAGACCATCCTGGTCAAAATGGTGAAACCCCGTCTCTACTAAAAATACAAAAAATGAGCTGGGCATGGTGGCGCGTGCCTGTAATCCCAGCTACTCAGGAGGCTGAGGCAGGAGAATTGCCTGAACCCAGGAGGCGGAGGTTGCGGTGAGCCGAGATCGCACCATTGCACTCCAACCTGGGTAACAAGAGCGAAACTCCGTCTCAAAAAAAAAAAAAAAAAA
>NW_022436983.1:10153113-10160940 GCF_009761245.1 Sapajus apella | reverse complement strand
GGGTTTCACCATGTTGACCAGGATGGTCTCGATCTCTTGACCTCGTGATCCACCCGCCTCGGCCTCCCAAAGTGCTGGGATTACAGGCGTGAGCCACCGCGCCCGGCCTATCATACCTAAATTTTAAAAATACTATCATTAGCGGGACATGGTGGCTCATGTCTGTAATCCCAGCACTTTGGGACGATGAGGTGGACGGATCACCTGAGGTCAGGAGTTCGAGACCAGCCTGTTCAACATGGAGAAACCCCATCTCTACTAAAAATACAAAATTAGCCAGGCATGTTGGCACATGCCTGTAATCCCACCTACTTGGGAAGCTGAGGCAGGAGAATCGCTTGAATCTGGGAGGCGGAGGTTGCAGTGAGCCAAGATCGTGCCATTGCACTACAGCCTGGGCAACAAGAGCAAAACTCCATCTCAAAAAAATAATAATACTATTATTAATGTTACTACTGTTATTTTAATTATTGTTGTTATTATCATCCAAGACCTTTCACTAGTTCTGTGATCCCAGGTAAGTGACTACACCTCCTTGGGCCCCAATTTCCTGATATGGGTCTGGTTAGAAAACCCAACATCAGAGGGGTGGAGATGGTAGGAGGCCCAGGACCCAGTGGGTGCTCTCTTCCCCCCACCCCGGGGCACTGTCAGGGGACCTGAGGCACGTTTGAAGGGCCCTGGCAGAGCAGTGGGATGCTGCTCACCTGCGCTCAAGCTCCCGGCGCACCCGCGCGCCATCCTGCGCCGCGTCCTCCTGCTCTTCCTCCAGCCGGTCCCGCTGGCGCCGCAGCTCCTCCTGGGTGGCCTGCAGCTTCTCCCGCTCCTGCCGTAGCTCCTCAGCCTGCTGCTGGGCCACCTGCAGGCTGTGGGTCAGGTTGCTCTTCTCCCTTCAGGACAAGGGGAGGAGGAGCAGAGGGGATGCTGGGGCTGCTCTCTGAAGGTTGCTCTCCTAGTCATGAGCTACATCCTCCCATCTTCCAAGGCACCTGCCTCCAGGAAGCCTTCCCTGACCCTGCCCATGGCTGACTCATTTCACTCACACCCTCTAGCAGAAGAATCTGGCCGTCCTCCTCCCCAGCTCGCTCACTGGGAAGCCCAGTGGAATGGATGGAGGTGCTGGCACTGTCTTCAAAGCACCCTGCCTGGTAGAAGAGGCCAGGCTGGGCTCCTGGGACACATGGGCAAGTGTGCTGACAGCTCTGCTAGGCCATGTGAGCAGGAAATGCCCCCTACAACACCCCATGCCCCTCAATTCTGGGAAGCCCAGCAGAGCTGAGTCTGCAGATCCCACAGCTTCCTGCTGCATAGGCACATGGTGGCCATGGCAGGGGAAGGAGAAGGCAAGAACTGGGACCCCAAAGACCTGCCACAAGCTGCCACTTTCCCCACTGGCGGTAGGTTCGAAAAAACTTCACGAGGTAATTTTTTTTTTTAGATGGAGTCTCACTCTGTCACCCAGGCTGGAGTGCAATGACATGATCTCCGTTCACTGCAACCTTCACCTCCAGGGTTCAAACGATTCTCCCGCCTCAGCCTCCCGAGTAGCTGGGATTACAGGCACCCACCACCATGCCCAGCTAGTTTTTGCATTTTTAGTTAGAGATGGGGTTTCACCATGTTGGCCAGGCTGGTCTCAAACTCCTGACTTCAAGTGATCCACCTGCCTTGGCCTCCCAAAGTGCTGGGATTAGAGGCGTGAGCCACCACACCCAGCCAACAACATGCTATTAAGTAAAAATAGCAGAATACAAAATGGGATGTTCGTTGAACACAACTACTTAAAAAGATATTTTCCTAAGCCAGGGGCGGTGGCTCACGCCTGTAATCCCGGCACTTTGGGAGGACAAGGCAGGCAGATTACCTGAGGTCGGGAGCTCGAGACTGGTCTGACCAATATGGAGAAATCCCCATCTCTACTAAAAATACAAAATTAGCCGGGTATAGTGGCGCATGCCTGCAATCCCAGCTACTTGGATGGCTGAGGCAGGATAATCGCTTGAACCCGGTAGGCAGAGGTCTCAGCGAGCTGAGATCACACCATTGCACCCCAGCCTGAGCAACGAGAGTGAAATTCCATCTCAAAAAATATAAAAATTAGCCAGGCGTGGTGGCGGGTGCTGGTAATCCCAGCTACCAGAGAGGCTGAGGCAGGAGAATTGCTTGAACCCAAGAGGTGGAGGTTGCAGTGAGCCAAGATCATGCCATAGCACTCCAGCCTGCGTAACAAGATTGAAACTTCATCTAAAAAAAAAAAGAAGTGGAGGACAATTTCTTGTCTTAAAAATCTTCAGTGTCTTGCCAGATGGCTCACACCTATAATCCCAGCCCTTTAGGATGCTGAGGCGGGAGGATCATTTGAGCTCAGGAGTTAGACATCAGCCTGGGCAACATGGTGAAACCCCATCTCTACAAGAAACAGAAGAAGTCGCCAGGCATGGTGGTGTGCCTGTAGTCCCAGCTACTCAGGAGGCTGAGGCGGGAGGATCACTTAAGCCTAGGAGGTGGAGGTTGCAGTGAACTAAGGTTGCACCCCCTAGCAGCTGGGACTACAGGCGCCCACCACCACGCCCAGCTAATTTTTGTATTTTTAGTAGAGACAGGGTTTCACCATATTGGCCAGGTTGTCTCAAACTCCTGACCTTGTGATCCACCCACTTTGGCCTCCCAAAGTGCTGGCATTACAGGTGTGAGACACCGCGCCCCACTTTTTTTTTTCTTTTTTTTTGAGACGAAGTCTTGCTCCGTCGCCCAGCCTGGAGTGCAGTGGCGCCATCTTGGCTCATTGCAATCTCCACCTCCAGGGTTCCAGTGATTCTCCCACCTCAGCCTCCCAAGTAGCTGGGATTACAGACACATGCCACCACACCTGGCTAATTTTTGTAATTTTAGTAGAGACACGGTTTCACCATGTTGCCCAGGCTGGTCTTGAACTTCTGACCTCAAGTGATCCGCCAACCTTGGCCTCCCAAAGTGTTAGGATTACAGGCATGAGCCACAGCGCCCAGCCTGAATTTTTACTTTAAAAAAATTTTTTTAGATTTTAATAGAGCCAGGCACAGTGGCTTATGCCTGTAATCCCAACACTTTGGGAGGCTAAGGTGGGAGGATCATTTGAAGCCAGGAGTTCAAGACCAGCATGGGCAACATCATGAGACCACCATCTCTACAAAAAACTTTAAAATGTTGGGGTTTGTCTGGCATCCTGGAGGCTGAGATCAGAGTTGCCCAGGAATCCAGGGAGGTGAGGGATCACAGGGTGGTGAGGGCACAGAGAAGGGAGGGAAAACCTGACTCTCGGGCTTCATTCCCATATCCTTTCCCAGGCCAGGCCCAGGCCCTGGCCCCCAACTAGTGGCAGTTGGGGGGTAAAGGTGGGAGGATCGCTTGAGTCTGGGAGTTCCAGGCTACTGTGAGCTGTGATGGAGCCACTGAGCTCCAGCCTGGGCAACAGAGCGAGATGTGATTCAAAACAAAACAAAACAAAAATGAATAATAACAAATAAATGTTTCTGGGCACATGCAGCTAGTGGCGACCATATCAGTTCAGAGCCACACGCATAAGGCTTGACTGGCGTTATGCCCAGACACTGACTTATTCTTCAGCACCGCCAGCTCAGACCTCCGCAGCACCTGCTCAGGAGCTCATTGGCGCTCCGCAGCCGCTGCACCTCGCGCTGGGCGTCCTCGTGGGCCTGCATGGCGCCGTCGGTCTTGTCGCGCAGGCGCTGTAGCTGTTCCTCTAGGGCGCGCCGCTCCCCCTCAGTGTCGCTAAGCTGCTTCCGCAGGGTGCCCAGCAGGTCCTGACTTGCTTCATAGCGCCCCCGCATGTCCTGGGGTGTGGGGATCACAGAGTCTAGGGGAGCCCTGGGACACCTCCAGAGCCCACCTATTCTCTTCTGGTTCTAGGGATACTCATGCCTACGCTAGGCGGGGTCCAGAACCTGGCCCTGGCCTGGGACAGGATAGAACCCTAGGCCTGAGAGCCAGGCTTCCACTCCCCTACTCTGTGCCCGCACCACCCTCTGAGCCCTCACCTCCCCGGGGTCCCTGACAACTCCGATGCCAGACAAACCCCTAAGCACACTAGTCTCCTTGGCTCTGACCCCACCTCCAGGGCCCTCAGGCTCCTCCCCCTTGCATCCTGGCTCCACCCTCAGTCTCCTCCCTACCCTGGCTCTGCCCCTAGTTCCCAAGCTCCTCTCATCCTAGGCTCTGATTCCCCTTGCTAGACCTTTTCCCAGGGTCCTGGCTCTGTATGACCAGGGACCTATCCCCCTCTACCAGGACCCTAACACTGCTCCTGCCTCCACCAGCTGCCCAAACACCTACCCCCAAGCACCCCCACTTCTGGGCTGAGATTCGCCGCAGAGCTCTCGGCCACCTCCGTGGGGGTCCTGACACCCTCAGTCACTATCTCTCTGGGCTCTAGCTGTACCCCAGGGCACTGAGACTCCTCCCCCTGACCCTGGCCCCAGACCTGCCCTTGCCTCCGCCCCAACCCGGAGTGCGTGAGCCCCTCCCCCGGGGCCTCTGGCTGAGCCCTGAACGCTCAAGCCCCTTCCTACCTGCACCTGCAGCTGGCGCTTGTGCAGAGCAGAGTGGATCAGGGCGAGCGTGGAGGAGTCTGAGAAGGCCGGGGACGGGCCTCGGCGGGGCGAACGGCCGCGGCCCGGCGAGGAGCGCCGCGGTGGGGACGGGGTCCGCTGCCCCGAGAGCCCCCGCAGGCTGCCATCGGATGCGTCCGCGGTGCGCTCGGAGCCGCTCAGGTGGACGCCGCTCTCAGCATCCGACAGGACGGCCTGAGGGTAGGGGAGGGAGGGAGAAGGAGGCGGGGAGCCGCAGGGTAGGAACCGCGGAGTTAGCTGGGCAAAGACACCCAGGCAGGGCTGGGGGCCGCCTCATCCCAAATGCTCCCTGCTACAAGAAGCCTTCCTGATTTCACCTCCTTCACTAGCTCAGTCCTCAGATTGCCACTGAGGCCTCTCATTTATTGCGAAGACATCATTTGGTGTTGCTCACAGGTGGGCCGGAAAAGTGCCTCCCCTCTGAAACTGGGGGCTTCCCAGGGCAGAGGCCGGGTGACCTAGGAGGGGTGCTGAGCAGCTACAGCCTGGGTCCCAGGCACCCACCCATTTGCAATTCAGTCCCAGGCCGCCGGAAGGCTTGGCAGGAGGCCCGGGACTGCCTGGCAGGGCACTGTCTTCCCACCTCTCTGGGCTCACACCTGTGCCAGGTCCCTTAGGGTCTGCTGCAGCCCCTCTCCATCCTCTGTCTCCAGGGCCGCCTGCTCCTGTAGCCGCAGGGATTCCTGGAGTGTGGGTAGGGAGACAGAGGGTGGTCGGGGTTCCGTCTTAGTCTGAAACCTCCCCTTCCCCTTGCTCCCTGGCTGGCCACTGACCAGGTGGCCTCTGAAGCTATGCCCATAGGCCAGCCAGCTGGTGGACCCCACAGCAGGCCCCAGGCCCTCACTGAACAGACCAGGCCCAGAGAAGAGCTGTGTCCTGCCCCAGGTCACACAGACTATTGGAGGAGAGCCAGACCTAGAACCCACGCCAGGCCATACCCTGGAGGAGTGAGTGTCCCACGGGTGGGGGCACAGCTGGCTTGCCAGAGGCAGCATCTGGACCTGGAGAGCACAGGCAGGAGTTCAAGTCCCAACTCCCCCGCTTACTGCCTCTCAGACTGGACAAGCATGTCCCCTCTTGGGCCTTAGCTTCCCCATCTGTGCCATGAGGATTATGCTGCAGGGCCGCTGAGAGGATGAAATGGGATGGAGGAGGTGAGTGTGCTTTTTTTTTCTTTTGAGACAGAGTTTTGATCTGCCACCCAGGCTGGAGTGCAGTGGCGTGATCTTGGCTCACTGCAACTTCTGCCCCCCAGGTGCAAACAATTCTGCCTCAGCCTCCTGAGTATCTGGGATTACAGGTACCCGCCACCACACCCGACTAATTTTTGTATTTTTAGTAGAGACAGGGTTTCACCATGTTGGTCAGGCTGGTCTCGAACTCCTGACCTTGTGGTCCTCCCACCTTGGCCTCCCAAAGTGCTGGGATTACAAGCGCAAGCCACCACACCTAGCGGAGGTGAGTGTGCTTACCACGAAGCCTGCACACCTGTGAGGGCTGAACCTGAGTGTGATGTGGGATGCTGGGGGTGGCCCAAGGGGCCCAGCCCTAAGCCTGTGTCCGTGGGTCTGGCCGGTCCCCCATCCCACCCTGCCACCTCTCAGGGGCAGCTGCATCTCACCAGTGCCTCAAGCTTCTCAGTGAGGTCCTTGTTGACCTGATCCTTCTCCAGATTCTGCTTCTGAAGACGCTCCACTGCCAGGGCCAGCTCTGTCACTCTGGAGTTGGGGGAGCAACATAGGTGAATGGGGACCACCCCTGCCTCTCAAATCCCCCAGCTCTGTGTCCACCATGCTTCTCCAAACCCGAGGCAGGGATCCTAACATCCACCTCCCTGGCTGTGTGACCTCAGGCAACTCTGTCTCCTCTCCAGGCCTCACACTTCTCATCTGTGAAATGGGAATAAGGTTCCCACCAGCTTTATTTCATGGCAAAGCACTTGAGGACGTGTCTAGGTGGCAGGAGTAATGGGCACAAGTTCTTTTTTTTTTTTTTTTGAGACAGAGTTTCACTCATGTTACCCAGGCTGGAGTGCAATGGCTCGATCTCGGCTCACCGCAACCTCCGCCTCCCGGGTTCAGGCAATTCTCCTGCCTCAGCCTCCTGAGTAGCTGGGATTACAGGCATGTGCCACCATGCCCAGCTAATGTTTTGTATTTTTTAAAGACGGGGTTTCACCATGTTGGTCAGGCTGGTCTTGAACTCCCGACCTCAGGTGATCCGCCCGCCTTGGCCTCCAAAGTGCTTGGATTACAGGTGTGAGCCACTAAGCCCGGCCTTTTTTTTTTTTTTTTTTTTGAGATGGAGTCCTGCTCTGCCATCCAGACTGGAGTGCAGTGACATGATCTCAGCTCACTGCAACCTCTGCATCCTGGGTTCAAGCAAGTCTCCTGCCTCAGCCTCCCTCATAGTTAGGATTATAGACACGCACCATCACGCCTGGCTAATTCTGTATTTTTAATAGAGACAGGGTTTCACCTGTTGCCCACACTGGTCTCAAGCTCCTGACCTCAGGTGATCCACCCACCTCGGCCTCCCAAAGTTCTGGGATTACAGTGAGCCACTGCACACTGCCACAAGCTCTGTTATCAGAGGCTAAGCTGTTTATAATATACACGGGGCAAGTGCCTTTGGAACCTCAGTGGGGTCCCTGGGAAGACTAGCTGAGCTCACAGAGGAAGGCCCTGCTCCTGGTGAACACATGCTTCCTTCTCCCCAGGTCTCTAGTTTTATCTTCTCAGGAGAGCCTGCCTCGAGTGGCACCCGCCAGGCACCCACCTGGCACTGAGGTCAGCCTTGTCCAGGTCACTTTGCATCTGCTGCTGGGCCAGGTCCTTCTCACGGAGCACCTTGTCCCGTAGTTGCTCCTCCAGCTGGGCCTGCAGCAGGGCCTGCTTCTCCAGGGCTGCTTCCGCCCGGCTCTCCGCCAGCTGCAGCCCGGTGCTCAGTCCCAGGCCTGCCTCCTGGACAGCTCGTGATGTCCGGGCCAGCTCCCCTCCCAGCTGCAGCAGGTCCCTTAGGGAGAGAGCACAGGATGGGGATGGAATGGGGCTGGCTCCCGACTGCAAATTAAAACTACACTGGGGCCAGGTGTGGTGGCTCACACCTATAATCCCAGCACTTTGGGAGGCCAAGGGAGGCAGATCACCTGAGTCAGGAGTTCAAGACCAGCCTGGCCAACATGGTGAAACCCCATCTC
>NW_022436983.1:10120577-10148113 GCF_009761245.1 Sapajus apella | reverse complement strand
AAAAAAAGGAGAATGATGGCACCTATCACATGCAGTTACAGGCATAAGCCACCGTACCTGGCCTGTGACATTTATGAGACATAGGAAAATTTAGACACTGGCTATTTGATGATATTAAGAAAAGATTATTAAACCAGGTACAGTTGCTCCTGCCTATAATCCCAGCACTTTGGGAGGCCAAGGCAGGAGGATCACTTGGGCTCAGGAGTTCAAGACCAGACTGAGCAACAAAGTGAGACCTAGACTCTATAAGAAATAAAAAATTAGCAAGCCTGGTGGCATACACCTGTGGTCGCAACTGCACAGGACCTGAGGTAGGAGGATCACTTGAGACCAGGAGGTCGAGGCTGTAGTGAGCCATAAAGAAAAGAAAAGATTACTAACTAGAAAGTTGTTAGTGTACCAAATGAAACACCTTGGCATCCTGCCTCGGGGCTCTCTCTGCAGCCTCCCCAACACTGTTGTTGAGCTGACAGCTCACACCCATCAGACACTCCTGCTCAAGGATCAGGCAGGCCCCAACTCCCTGCTGAGGCAGGCTCTCCCTTGCCTGCAGCGGCTCTTCATTGCAACCCCTCCGGCTGCCATGGGCTCCCACCTCCATGCCTTTGCTCAAGCCATTGCTTCTGCTTAGTGTGCTTGCTGCTCTGCTTCAACCCTATCCATCCCTTGAGGCTCTATACAACTTCCATCTCCTCCACGAAGAGGTTTTTCTGATCTCCTCACCCCTCCCATCCTCCTGAGCCTCCAGGACTTGTCCCACTTACATATCACTGACCACTTGCTTCCTCAGTCTAGAATTTGGGGGATCTATGTCTTTTCATCACTAGATCTTTTCATCACTATGTCTTTTCATCACTAGGCCCTTGGTAGCAAGCTGAATATTCCAGTGGATTAAAATCAGGAACTTCAAACTCTGACTCAGCTGCTTGTGTACTACTGTGTGACCTTAGGAAGATCATACAACCTCTCTGTGCCCCAATGTCCTCATCTGTAAAATGGGGATGATCACAGTTCCTACCTCACAGGGTCTCTGTGAATATTAGTTGAAATGAAATATACAAAGAGCCTAGCTCAGAGTAAACATCTTGCAAATGCTGACTGCCACGATTGTGGTAACAGTTAATCATTACAAGTTGCCTCTGTCTTCACAGGCCCTTGTACACAGTAGGTGCCTTGAATTGAGCTGGATGCAAAGAGCAGGACTGGCTCTCAGCTGCTGCCCCACCCCCAGCCAGGCCTCACCTCTCGGTGGACATCTTCACCTCGCTGACCAGCCGCCGGAACCCCACCACCTGCCTCCAGAGGAGGAGCAGGCGACTGTGCTCGTTGCTGAAGTAGGCGTTGAAGGACTGGAGAGAAGACGTGGCGAGGGAGGGGTTGGGATGAGAGCGAGCTTACTCCCTCCCCCAGTCTCCCCCATCTCTGACCATCCTGGGAGGCACCATCACTCAGGGAGTGGGTCTTCCTGCCTGTGCACAGAGCTGTGTCACAGCGGCCACGCTCAGCCTCCCAAGCCTCACGGCTCCCTCCTGCACAGAGACCTTGGTTTCAAGTCCTCTCTTGGCTGCCAGAAGCAGCAAGGAAGGGCAAAGATGCAGGGGACCTAGATTTGCATCCCAGCTGCCAGTTGTATGGCTGTAGGCAGGTTATTTAACCTCTATTTATTTTTGAGACAGGGTCTTGCTCTGTTGCCCAGGCTGGAGTGCAGTGGCATGATCTCTCAGCCTCCCGAGTAGCTACAATTACAGGCATGTGAGCCACCAGGCCTGACTAATTTTTGTATTTTTAGTAGAGATGGGGTTTCACCATGTTGGTCAGGCTGGTCTCCTGACTTCAGGTGATCGGCTCACCTCAGCCTCCCAAAGTACTGGGACTACAGGCAGGAGCCACCATGCCTGGCCTTAACCTCTCTTTAAAATGAGAAGACTAGGCCAGGTGCAGTGGCTCACGCCTGTAATCCCAACACTTTGGGAGGCCAAGGCAGGTGGATCATGAGGTCAGAAGTTCAAGACCAGCTTGGTCAACATGGTGAAACCCCATCTCTACTAAAAATACAAAAATTAGGGCTGGGCGCAGTGGCTCACGCCTGTAATCCAAGCACTTTGGAGGCCAAGGCGGGCAGACCACCTGAGGTCAGGAGTTCAAGACCAGCCTGACCAACATGGTGAAATCCCGTCTTTATAAAAAAATAAAAATAAATAAAAATACAAAAATTAGCCAGGCATGGTGGTGGGCACCTGTAGTCCCAGCTGCTTGGGAGGCTGAGGCAGGAGAATCGCTTGAACACGGGAGGCAGTGGTTGCAGTGAGCTGAGACTGCGCCATTGCACTCTGTCTGGGTGACAGAGCAAGACTCTGTCTCAAAAAATAAAATAAGGAAAATGATAGCACCTACCGCATGCAGTTATCATGAGGAATAAAGGTAAATGCACACGATGCACATGGTACATGCTACGCATTGATAAAGACCAGCTATTGTGATGACGGCTATTTACTTCTGCTAACGTGCTACCCTGAAAAATGCTCCCTCTCCCTCTCCAGGCTTCTGAGTGCTCCCTCCTCTGCAGGGCCCCTTCCCCTTGGGTCAAGCTGGCCTCCCCGCACCCCCATGCCCACCTCCTGCTCGCGCCTCCATGCAGCCTCCCGCTGCTCCAGCTCCTTGCAGCTGCGTGTCCAGTCACTGGTCACCTTTCGTATGTCCTCACTCAGAGCCTGGTTGGCCGAGCCTGCCTGGTCCAGCTGCTCTCGGAGCATGGCATTCACCTGGGCCAGGCTGGCACTCCTGAATGGGGCCCAGGGCATCAGTAGGCGGTCGCCGGGGGGTTTGGGGGGGCCATCCTGCCAGCCCTGGCCCTCCTTGCTGCACCCTTACCTCTGCTGCTCCTCCTCCAGCCGGATGAGGGCGCTCTCCAGGTCTTGGCTGTGCTCTGTTTCCTGGGTGAGAGGGAGGTTAAAGCATCAGGCTGGGCAGGTGGAGGGGAGGGTCTGCCGCTGGCCCACCCTGGCACCCACCCTCAGCCGCTGCTGCTCCAGCTCTCCGGATCTCTCCAGCAGCTGCCGCTCCAGCTCTGAGCACCTCTTCTTATATTGGAGAATCTGGGGATGGGGGAGCTGATGAGCCCCAGGGGTGGGGGCAGGGCAAAGTTGAGCATGTGGAAGGGCAGGAGCGGAGTGGGTGGCCCTGACCTTGGCCTGCAGCCGCTGCACAAGCTGGGCCTGCCGCTGCTGGCCCTCCTGGTAGGCCTGCAGCTTGCGCCGGTAGGAGGCCTGCTCCTCCTGCAGCTGCCTCCGCAACTCCACGCTCTGCCGTACCAGCCCCCTGGGCTCCTGTGTCTCCAGCTCCCCAGACTCCAGCCGCACAGCCTGCTCCAGCTGCAGGGAAGGGCCATGGTGAGGGTCCTGGGACTCCTGGGAAGGCAGGCTCAGGCCTCTGTAGGGGACGCCAGGCTGGGGCCAAACCCACAATGCCCTGTAGGCTCGTAGCCTGGCACTCTGGGGAGCAGGCACAAGGGGGCAAGCCCAGGTACAGTGCACGTGTGCATGGGGTGATGCAGCCCTGCACAGACACGCAGATGGGGCATGCATGGACACATGCAGGTGAGCCCACAAACCCAAACCATGCATGCAAAGCTCAGAGGTGCACCTGGGGTCAGCTCCAGGGCCTCAGTACCCCCCAGGCTCTCCTTCAGAACACTGAGCCCTGTCGTGGTTTCTGTTTATTACATTGATGCCTGTGTCTCCCCACCCCACTGCCATCCCAATGTGAGCTCAGGGAAGCCTGGATTTTTTGTTCTCATTGCATCTTAGTACTAGAAGGGTGGCTGTGGTATGGCACGGCTCATGCTCCGTAAATATTTGTTGAGATGGTGAATTAATGGCATGAGCTCATGCGAATACATTCAAAACAGAGGAGTCAATCCGGCTATGCATATCTGAGCTTAAAGATATGCACACACACAACACATAAGGCAACCTCAAACATGGACACAGATGAACACCCTCATATCCACAGCATTAAGATTTGTAAGAACTGCACACAGATATTCCCCTATACAGCACCTACATATTAAGCCCCCTTCTGGCTGGGCGCCGTGGCTTATGCCTATAATCCCAGCACTTTGAGAGGCCAAGGTCGGTAGATCACGGGGTCCGGAGATCGAGACCATCCTGGCCAACATGATGAAACCCCATCTCTACTAAAAATACAAAAATTATTCCACAGAAACTGGATAACCAGGCAAAAGAAAAAAAAATACAAAAATTAACTGGGGGCATGGTGGTGACCACCTGTAATCCCAGCTACTTGGGAGGCTGAGGCAGGAGAATCCCTTGAACCAGGGAGTTGGAGTTTGCAGTGAGCCAAGATGCCCCACGGCACTCCAGCCTGGTGACAGGGTGAGACTCCGTCTCAAAAAAGAAAATTAGCCAGGCTTGGTGGCACGCACCTGAAATCCCAGTTACTCTGGAGGCTGAGGCAGGAGAATTGCTTGAACCTGGGAGGTGGAGGTTGCAGTGAGCCGAGATCACGCCACTGCACTCCAGCCTGGGTGACAGGGCAAGACTGTCTTAAAAAAAAAAAAAAAAGGCCGGGTGCGGTGGCTCAAGCCTGTAATCCCAGCACTGTGGGAGGCCGAGGCGGGTGGATCACGAGGTCAAGAGATCGAGACCATCCTGGTCAACATGGTGAAACCCCGTCTCTACTAAAAATACAAAAAATTAGCTGGGCATGGTGGCGCGTGCCTGTAATCCCAGCGACTCAGGAGGCTGAGGCAGGAGAATTGCCTGAACCCGGGAGGCGGAGGCTGCGGTGAGCCAAGATCGCGCCATTGTACTCCAGCCTGGGTAACATGAGTGAAACCCCGTCTCAAAAAAAAAAAAAAGGCCCCCTTCATCCTCACCTCACCAAAGCCTCTGCTGCTGCCCGTCCTCCACCCCCAGGCAGGCTGTAGCCCCTGCATCCTCAGACCCCTGTGGGTTCTGGCTGCCCCTACTAGCCATGGAACCCTCTCAACTCCCTTAAGGCACCTGCTGGTCCCGGGTGGCCCCTCATCTTCCCCAGCTGTTGGGGGGAAGGCAGGTGAGGGAGGAGCAGGGCAGTGTGAGCGCACAGAGCGGGTCGGGGGCACCCAACAGCGACAACACCCCAGCCCAGCTGACTCTGACGCTAACGCCGCACTCACCATCCACATCCTCAGGACCCGGCCTGCTACAGCCCGGACAAGCCATTCACAAGCCCACCCGTGCAGGGCCACGCCAGCCACAGGAAGCCAGCAGGAGGGGCAGCTGCTCTCACCCACGCTTATCTCGGGTCTTGGGTCCAGGCCAGGCTAGCAGTAGGGAAGGTGCCCCCCAGGCCTGCACTGACCCCATATGCCCAGAGGTGCTCTATGAGCCACAGACAAAGCAAGGACACCTCTACCCACCCTACCCTGGGGACACATGCATAGCCACCAATAGGGAGGAGCTGACTGTGACTACTTGGGGGCTTCCCCCTGCATCTGGAGGGTCCAGGGGTGTGCAGGGGAGGCGGAAGAGGGGGTTTCTGTCTGGATGGCGGCTGCAGGCCTACCAAGTGTCTGTGCCAAGCCCACTGACGTCAGTGGTGCAGTGTCCACATCTGTGTGTGCTGGCCGTGGCCTGGAGCAGCCACACACAATTGTGGACACGTGGAGACGCAGGACCCTGCTTGTGTCCGTGTGTGGGTGCTGAGTTCACACCGACGGTATGGTGCATCTGGGCCTTCCCGTGAACGGGTAGGGTGGCATCTGTGGCTGCAGGTCTGTGTTGTAGTGTGACTGTTGAGCCCATCTGTGTGTATCGGGGCATATGTCTGTGTGTGTCAGGAAGGCAAATGCACAACTGCACATGGGTGGGTCTGGGGAGTGCCGGGACTCCCTGGTGTGTGTGTGATACACACTTTGTGCCTCTGGGCATACCTCCGTGGGTCGACTGCTGGCCGTGTTGAACTGTATGCTTTTTCTGTCCATGTGCACCCATGAGGCGGGAGACAGCGTGCGGTGTCATCTGCATATGGGTGTTTTGGGTCCGTGGTCGCGGTGTGGGTATTATGGGTCCGCAGTGGTGGTGTGAGTATTCTGTGCCTACGTGGGGTTGTGTCGCCTCTGGCTGTGGGTACAGGTTATGCTGTGCACATTCTGTGATTTGGAGTTTCTGTGTGGCCTGGTTTTAGGGGTGTCACTATGGGGGTTGTGTGGCATCTGGCTATAGGTGCAGGTTAGGCTGGGAATATTCTGTGAATTGGAGTGTGTCTGTGTGGCCCGGTTTTAGGGTCTTACTATGTTGTTTGTGGCATGTTTTGTGCATCTGTGTCTCTGTGTGGGGCCTGGTGTGGCTGTGTTGTGTACACACTCCACATCTGTGTGAAGCAGGTGTTGTTTGCCTGTGGGACACAGAGAGGTTCAGGCCATTGCTGGGTTCTCCTCCACCTTCTCCCATGCGCAGAACCAGAGCCAGGACCCTCTTGGCCACACCTCACCCCTTTCCACAAACCTCACCCCACACAAAACAGCCTTTCAATTTTACTTGCAATTCAAAAGGGAAGGAGGCTGCCACTAAGCCAGAGATGAAAGAAGTTGGCTGTCTCCCCTAGCAACCGCTGCCCTCAGACTGCCATTCAGTTACTCTTTCCAGGTTGCTATGGACACAAGGGAGCCCAGGGGGTCTGTCCTCCAGCGCCAAGGGAGGCGTGGCCACTCCCTCCTTTCCATTCCCTGCTGTGCCTACACCTGCTTCTCAGGGACAGCAAGAAGTGGGGTCCCCCATGGGGGCCCTGAGGTCCTCTCTCTTCGCTGGGAGGTGGCCTCTGGGAGTGCCTCAGTTTCCCTCCAGGACATGCAGTCAACAGGACACAGACCTGACCCTCCCCACACTCCCCATGCCAGGTGCTGTTGGGTTGGAAAGATCAGAACAATCTCGCTGACTGCCCCCCAACCCAGCCCATCATGCTAGTGAGGGCCGCAGGGGCAGGCACTGCCACCTGTGGCCACAGGGACAAGGGGGTGGCAGGGTGAGAGAATGTTGTCCAACTGCAGAGCCCAGGACCAAGCGTCTCATCCCAGCACTACCACTGACCTTGGGCCCATCACACCCCTCTCCAGGCCTTACTTTCCCTGTATATAATAAGGTGGTCTCCAGGCTCTGGAGTGCTCTGGGGACCCGCTCTCCAGGAAAGGCCTTTGAGGTCATTCCTGTTCCGCCCCTGCCTCCAGGTGAGGCCTCATTCAAACCATGGTGGATAGAGGATAACTGAACCAGCAGGCACCCATTGCATGCCATTCGGGCCCCCCAGCCACAGGAGGGAGCTTTCCAGACTAACCCACACCCCAGTGCTGCAGTCCCAGCCCTGCAGCAGTGTCCCAGCAGAGGAGGAACCTGCCACCTCCCACTTCTTCCCTTCCCTGCCAACCTGGGGGCAGGACTGGCTTCAGAAGGTGGCATTTAAGAGGCAGCCCCTGTGGGTATGGCATTGTGCCATGGGCCGAAAGAAAAGCGGGGGGGCTGGCCCTGGGCCCTGTCACCACCGACAATGCAGGACTGGGGCCAGCATGCCCTACACACCCCCTGCAGACCCTGGGAAAGCTGGCTCTCCACTGTCCCGATGTTAGGGCCACTGTAGGCCCCCTACCCTGCTCCTCTACAAGTCCCAACAAGTTGGGGGCTTGTCCAGGCAGGCAAATCCCAGGACACGCGCACACCCCACAGTCATACACAGGAACACATACCCCTCCTTCCAATACGGGTGTGCGGGTTCCAGCCTGGACAAGCCCAGCTCTGGGGTCCTGTGCTCACCTAACTCTGCCACTACCACACAGGTGACCCTGGGCCAGCTCCTGCCTCTCTGGGTCCATTCCAACTTTGCAGGGGCCAAGCATGCCCTGAGATCCCCAGCCCGATGTCTCTCATCATATGCAAGGAACAAAACTTCAGAACTTTTTTTCTAGACTGGGTTAGTCTGGAAACCAAACAGAGCCCTGGGCTGGGAGTTGGGAGACCCGGTGTCTAGCCTTAACTGGCTGTGCATCCCCAGCATGGTGCTTCCCCTCCCTGAGCCTCCGTTTTTCTCCTCTGTTAAATGGGCATCATAATGGTCGCAAGCTCGGGGCATTAAATGTGAAACACTCAGCATGTGCCTGGCACATAGTAGGGACTCAACAAACAGTAGCCACTATGAATACGTTATTGCCACCTGCACGCCTCCCATCTTCACACATACACTCTGTCCCTCTTGCAACTCCCTTACCAATCTTCAGCCACCACCAATTTCCCAGAGTCACCTCCTGGCCACCTGGAGGCCCAAAGCAGACAACGCATCAAGAACATCCTGCACCCCTGGCACCGGCCCACACCCAGCTCCCGCCCCAGGCCCTGGGACCCCACAAGCCTGCAGCATGGGTGATGGGAATGCTGCCTGGACACGAAGACAGGCCTGCTTCTCCTTCCTTCCCTGCCTGGAACTCACTCCAATGGGCAGTGACGGCAGGTCTTGTGGCTGCCCCAGATGGCCTATGGAACACTGTGGGTGCCCACACCAGCCTCGAGCCAGCATCCAGCCACCCCCTCAACCCCAAGGCCCATGGCAATGGTAGCACAGGGAGATGCCCAGAAACTCAAGGGGTAGGGGTCTCCAGGGATCTCCTTCTCTGTGTCCTGCATCCCTGACAGGCCTGGGACAGACGAGAACAAAATGCCCCGATGCCAGGCACTTTATTCTATTATCTCCTTGGTTCCCACAACTCCACGTCCCGTTACCAACCCCACTACAGAAAACAGGCTCCAAGAGTGATGTGTTCAACACCACTCAAGGTGGCAGTACCTCAATCCAAGCCCAGGCCAACCTGACTCCAGGGCCCATCTTTTGCCCTGTGTGTGGGCCTGGTCTAGATGCCTCCCTGCCCTTGAAGCAGGGGAGCCCTGGCCCAGTCCACCACCCAGCAGCACGCACCCTCTCGCTGACCGCGTTGTACTTAATGGCGAGCTCATCGCGCTCGGCCCGGCTCTGGGCCAGCAGGTCCTCCACGCGGGACAGCTCCTGCTGCAGCAGCTGGTTCTCCTCCTGCAGTGACAGCAGCGATGCCATCTCTGTGGCCGGCAGCGGGACTGGCAAGGGACAGTGGGCACATGGTTGGCTTCTGGGTTCAGTGGGACATCCTCCCCCCATGGATACCCTGCTCATTGCTCAGGACAAGAAAACCATCCAGGCCCCTGGGAGGAGCCTGGTGGGAATGACCGCAGCACCAGGGCTGCAAACAGAGCTTCAGAACGGAGGAAGACAAAGAGGGGACCCAGAGCTGGAAGCAAAGTGGACCCAACTCCAGCTAAAGTGTTGGCCCAGCAGGTTCGGGAGGTTCAGGAGAGAGACTCAGTCTAGGAGTCAAAAGACTTCTGAGTTCTTGCTCCCTCCTTCTCCAATTACTATTCTTTTCCAGGCCTCAGTTTTGCTTATTTGTAAAATGGGTGGAGTGGTCTCAGTGACTCATGCCTGTAATCCCAGCACTTTGGGAGGCCAAGATGGGGAGATCACCTGATGTCAGGAGTTTGAGACTAGCCTGGCCAACATGGTGAAGCCCAGTCTCTACTAAAAATACAAAAATTAGCCAGGCATGGTGGTGCATGCCTGTAATCCCAGCTACTTGGGAGGCTGAGGCACAAGAATCGCTCAAACCCGGGAGGCGGAGGTTGCAGTGAGTCAAGATCATGCCACTGCACTCCAGCCTGGAAAAAAAAAAAAAGGGGGGGTAGAATAGTAACCAGATCCTCCCAGAAAAGCATCAAAGCCTTGCTCAAGGGAAGGGCTTCATGGAACTTTTAAGGCTAGGGCTCAAGATAGCATAGGTCCGGATGTGAGGAGGAAGAGAAGGAGGAGAAAGAGAGAAGAGGGGAAGAAAGACCAGCGGGAGAAGCAGGGTTGTCCACCTCCTGTGGGCTCCCCTTCTACCCTGGGGGAGCAGGACACATGCCCCATGTGTCAGGGTGAGGGCCCTCTGAGTCGCTCCCTGTCTGGGGCTCTAGGGTGCCAACATCCCTGGTGCTCCCAAGGAGGGCGCCCATCTGTAGCTTGGTAGTTGAACAGGGACAATGGTTAGAGCACCGAAACGCCATCACGGAGAGCTTCCAGCACACCAGCTACGACTGAGTGTGCCCCTCCCAGACCCTCAAGCCACATAATGACACCATGTGTGCTACCGCCGAGAGGAACAGGGACCGTCCACGTTCCTGCCCATGTGAAAAATGAATGGACAGCACCATCCCCTCAGACTTCTGCAAAACCCTGGTCTGAGCTGAGCTGCCCTCTCCCTATATCTTGGGTTCAGCCAGCTCAGGCCTTCCCCGGGAGGGAACACGGGATTTGGGGTTCATGTCTTTGCAGCAGGCTACAGGCAAGCACGGAGAGGTTGCTCCCCTTCCTTCTAGCTGCACCACATGCAGAATAAGTCTGGGCAAGTTACATCCCTGAGCCTCCATTTCCCCATCTGTAAAACGGGTTCTTCTGTCATCAGGTTGTGCCTGCCCCACAGCAAGTATTCCAGAAACGGAAGCTACAGTCATGATCATCATGGTGACTGCTCAGAAAAGGGATGTGCAAAGAGGTGAAATGTGGTGTCTGTGGAGAGGAGCGGATGGGGGTGGCACCTGGGCTCTCAGGCCGAGAGAGGTTGCGAGTGACAATCTCCCTGATGCGGGCAGGCAGGCTGCTGGTCTGAGCGTCCTGGGCCAGGTCCCGTGCCCCCGAACCCTTCTCCTGGCACAGGACGCTGCTCTCCAGTGTCTGTGGGAAAAGCGAGAGGATCTTCAGGGGAGCCAGGACCCGGGGCTTCCTGGCCTTGAGGAGAGAGCCACAAAGTCCTACTGCCCAAGATACGGGTCCCAGGAGCCCCCTTAAGATGGAGCGAAGCCTGGGAGTTAGATTCCAAAAAGCCCCATGGGGGGAGCCTCCTGTGTGCTCCCTGCCCCTGGGAGACCACCCAGAGCGAGAGGTGAGAACCAAACCCCACAGGCAACCCCAAACCCTACTGGAAGCAGTCCAGTGTTGGGGGCTCCCATCTGGCTCCGACCCTAGATGGAGGAGGATCTGGCTATGTCAGAGGTCTCCTGAACCCTAAAATCTGGAAGTAGGGACCCCCTTCTCCCCATGCAGGGCACTGGGATGAGGAAGCCACAGCAGGTGTACCCTGTGTTCCCCTCTGCCCCCCGTCTTGCCAGGACCTGCAAGCAGGGGCCCTGTATAGCCCCCAACCACAACACATCCCCCACCCTTGACCTCCAAGATGCACACACCTCTCACCACTCCTGCTAAGTCCACGCTACAGCCCCAGACAGGGTGGGCACAGCCCCCAGGACGCACCTGGATAACCGTCTCTAGTGTCAGCTCGGCCTCCTGTGCCCCCGCCAGTCCCAAGCTCATGGAGGGGACGCTGTGGGCACCCCCAGCCCCCTTCTCCAGGACTCCAAAACTAGCTCAGTCAGCACTCCCCATAGCCAGGCTGCTGTGCTGAGCACCAGGCGGATTAAGCTTAAATCCGGCGGCGCCCCCATGTGACCACAGCGGTGGGAGGAGCAGGATGGGGACTGAGCGGGAGGGGATGGGAAAAGACATGAGGAGGGAAGCAGAGGCGGGGGTGGGGGTGGGGGTGGAGCTGAAGGAAGAGGAAGGATGAAGGGTGGCGGGAGAAGGTAGAAAAAGGGAGGGAGGAGAACAGGGAAAGGGGGGAGGCAAGGAGGGGAGGCACCTGGAGGTCAGGACCTCACACACTCTCCACCCTCTGCAGGTTGCTGGTCCTAAAGCCCTCCAAGCCCTAGCAGGTGGGGTCAGTAGCCATGCAGTGGGAAAAGCCAGAGTCCTGTCTTCGGGACTATCTTTGCTGGCCCAGGATGGGGGCCACATGGTTAGCTAAGAATTCGAGGATTTACAGCATGCTGGGAGTACATTTTCCCACAACAGGTGCAGGGCAAAGAAAGCAGGCTGTGAGATCACCCAGACCAGGCTAGGAACTTAGGTGGGCATGAGCGGTTCAGCCTGGACTGATGAGCATCTACATAACACCTGTGGCATTCCTAGGTCTGACCTAGACACAGTGGTAGAGCCTAGAAGCGCAAATGCCCCAGCCTTGCCCTTTAGGCACTTACCCACCCCAGCCCCCACTAGCTGGGTGCACTAGGGACAGTGACTTTGCCTCTCTGAGCTCAGTGTCCTCTTACGTAAGTTGTGAAAATATTGGAGTTGTCCAGGGATTAAACAAAATATTGTGTGTGCATAATCAGCACATGACACAGTGCCACGGGGTCACGCAGTCAACACTCAAGAAATACTCATTTCATTCATTTTAAAACCCAAAAGGCACAGTCCCGGTTGGGTGCCGTGGCTCATACCTGTCATCCCAACACTTTGGGAGAGCAAGACGGGCGGATCACTGAGGTCAGGAGTTCAAGACCAGCCTGACCAAAATGGTGAAACCCCGTCTTTACTAAAAATACAAAAATTAGCCGAGCATGGTGGCGCATGCCTATAATGCCCGATACTGAGATCTGGGAGGCTGAGGCAAGAGAATCGCTTGAGCCCAGGAGGCGGAGGCTGCAGTGAGCCAAGATTGCACCATTGCACTCCAGCCTGGGCAACAAGAGGGAAACTTCATCTCAAAAAAAAAAACAAAAAACAAAAAACAAAAAAAAAACCACCCACCCACACAAAAGGCACTGTCCCTATATCCCAGGTCCTGACACCCAGAGGTCACCCACCACCTCCCACTTTTCCTTCCCTGGGGCAAGAAGGCTATGTGGTGTAGTGGTTAGGCCCACAGCTCTGGCGTCAGGATCAGGTCTGAGATTTCTTGTGAGACACAGCTCTGTCACTTGCAACCATGGTATTCAAGACAGTATGACCTTGAACAATTTACCTCTCTGAGCCTCAGTTTTCTCATCTCTAAAAGGAAACTAGACCAGGCCGGGCACGGTGGCTCATGCCTGTTAATTCTAGCAGTTTGGGAGGCTGAGGTGAGTGGATCACTTGAGGTCAGGAGTTCAGATCAGCCTGGCCAACATAGTGAAACACCAGCTCTACTAAAAACACAAAAATTAGCCTATAATCCCAGCACTTTGGGAGGCCAAGGTGGGCAGATCACAAAGTCAAGAGATTGAGACCATCCTGGCCAACATGATGAAACCCCATCTCTACTAAAAACACAAAAACTAGCTGGGCATGGTGGCAACGTGCCTGTAGTCCCAGTTACTTCGGAGGCTGAGGCAGGAGAATCGCTTGAACCTGGGAGGCAGAAGTTGCAGTGAGCCGAGTTTGCACCACTGTACTCCAGCCTGGTGACAAGCGAGACTCTGTCTCACAAAAAAAAAAAAGTACAAAAATTAGCTGGGCATGGTGGCATGCACATGTAGTCCCAGCTACTCAGGAGGCTGAGGCAGGAGAATCACTTGAACACAGGAGGAGGAGGTTGCAGTGAGCCAAAATTGTGCCACAGCACTCCAGCCTGAGTGACAGAGCAAGACTCTGTCAAAATAAAATAAAATAAGACTAGACCAGGCATGATGGTTCAGGTTTGTAATCCCAGCACTTTGGGAGGCCAAGATGGGAGGATCACTTGAGTCCAGGTGTTTGAGACCAGCCTGGGCAACATAGAGAGACCCTGTCCTACCAAAAACAACAACAACAAAAATGAGACTAATAGCACCTACTAGGCCTGGCGGGTGGTGAGCTATTGCTCATTGGTGGCCACTGTTCCTATCTTCATTAGCATCAAGTATGGGCTCCTGCTGTCTCAGCCCTTGGCCTCTGGGTGCTGTCTGCTCTGTGCTGTGCCCCAAAGCGGGGATATTTACATTATCTCACTAAATCCTTACTTCAACCCATTTCCAGATGAGAAAACTGAGGCTTAGAGAGATTGGGGCTCTCGCCTATTCAAGGTGACATGCTTCAGGGAAGTTGTGAGCCCAAAGCTCATTCCACTTAGACCAGCAGCCTCCCAATAAGTGACTGAAGGGCAAGGCCAGGGCATTTGTGCTTTGAGGCTCTACTACTGTGTCTAGGTCAGACCCAGAATGCCATAGGTGCTGTATAAATGCTCATCAGTCCAGGCTGGACCACTCATGCCCAACTAAGGAATCTGTCCTGCAAATGAAGAACCAAGAAACAGGGCCAAGTTGCAGTGGCAAGCAAGCTAGATATGGGCAAAACTAAACCAGCCACTGGCCAGGTGCAGCGGCTCACGCCTGTAATCCCAACACTTTGGAAGGCCGAGGCAGGTGGATCACTTGAGGTCAGGAGTTCTAAACCAACCAAGGCAACATGGTGAAACCCCGTCTCTATTAAAAATACAAAAATTAGCTGGGTGTTGTGGTGGACACCTGTAATCCCAGCTACTTGGGAGGCTGAGGCACAAGATCACTTGAAACCAGGAGGCAGAAGTTGCAGTGAGACATGATCGCACCACTGCACTTCAGCCTGGGTGACAGAGCGAGACTCTGTCTCAGAAAACAAACAACTAAACCAGCCAGCAGCAGAGAGCTGCCACTACAAACCCCAGGGACACCCACTCTTCTGCCTCTAGGCAGTCTCCAAAAACCCTCTCTACAGGCTGCACACCTGTCACCAGAGCAGGGGGAAGCCACAAATACCCCTGGGCCAGCATGTCTAGTCCTGCATGCCCGGCTCAGCAGAGGGGGCCCCAGATGTCCTTGGGGGACTGAACTGTTCTGTGCCTTCTCCTGACCATGGCCCTGAGGGTTGGGGGGAAGGAGACAAGATGTCAGCCCCTGGCACCAGGTGACACCTATCCTTGGCTCCATTGCCAAAATTCTCCCCCTAGAGTTCCTCTGGGTTCTGTGGGTTCCAAGAAGTCACATCTGAACCCTGCGTATGTATCTACCACTTCCACTCAATTCTCCAAAAACATGACTGAATTCCTCCTAAAAATCTGGATGTTAACAGCCTCAGCATCTAGCCACCTGGACTCCAATCTCGGCTCACCAGCCCTTCACCAGCTGTGTGACCCTGCACCAGTGTCTTCACCTCTCTGAGCCCCAGTTTCCTCATCTGCAAAATGCGATAATAATGGTGCCTGTTTCTAGAGTGAGCATTAAATAAAATACTCCATGCTTAGCTATATGCTTGGTATGGTGTGACACAAACTGCAACGTGCTCACCACAAAGCATGTCCGATTCCTCTTAGGAACATGGCTAAAAGCCATTTCCCGGCCTAGCGCAGTGACTCACACCTGTAATCCCAGCACTTTGGGAGGCAGAGGTGGGTGGATCATGAGATCAAGAGTTTGAGACCATCCTGGCCAACATGGTGAAAACCCATCTCCACTAAAAATACACAAATTAGCTGGGCATGGTGGCACGTGCCTGTAGTCCTAGCTGCTTGAGAGGCTGAGGCAGAATCGCTTGAACTCTGGGGTCGGAGGTTGCAGTGAGCCAAGATCACGCCATTGCACTCTATCCTGGGCTATAGAGCGAGACTCCATCTCAAAAAAAATAAAGCCGTTTCCCAGACTCCCTTGCAGTGAGATACGGCCAGGTGGTCAAGTTCTGATCCATAAAATTAAGACAGAAATAATGCGTGCCACTTTAGGCCTGGCCCATAAAATCATTTTTCTCCTTCCTGGTCCGTCAGCTGGAAGGATATAACTCCAAGGTCCTAGGGGATGCCGGAACCACAAGACAGATGGGATCTGGGTCCCTGGGTCGCCACATAGAAAGCCACCTGCCAAACACCCAACAGGGCTTTTCATGAATGAGAAATAAACTTCTATTGTGTTAAGCCGCTGAGGATTGAGGATTCGGGGTTTCACTGTCACATTAGCTGGTGTTACCTTAATTACTACCTGCAGTTAAACAGCGGCTAAGTGTTGGCTATTCTTACTGTTATCATTACTATCATGAGTATTATTGGCTCTTTCTAGTACCCAGGCTAGAACCCTGTGCCTAGTCTAGGCGCTGAGCCATTATTTGGTGACAAATACAGAGCAGACACCCTTTGTACACTTCCCTCCCCACTGCCACCCTCCAAACCTGCCTTTTGCCAGGCGTAGTGGCAGGACCTAGCCAAAAAGCCCCTCAAAGATTACTTGTGAGTTTCAAACACAGCAGCTGCTCTTATCCGCTTACCCCTTCTTTATCCTTCTGCTGCTGACTAGAAATTATGACAAAAATATTGAACCAACCACGAGCCAGGCCCTGTGCCCAAAACATTACATCTGTCCCTTACCGGCTGCAATATTCCCAGCACCACCCTACCTGCTTTACAGATGACAGCATGAAGTCTCAGCAAAGTTAAATAATTTTCTCCAATGCATCCAGCCACAAAGGCCTCAAGTCACAGCTGAGACCTAGACGTACCTGATTCCAAAGGTTTTTGTTTATTTGTTTTGTTTTTGTTTGAGATGGTGTCTCGCTCTGTCACCCAGGCTGGAGTGCAGTGGCAAGATCTCGGCTCACTGCCACCTACAGCTCCCAGGTGCCGGTTGAAGCAATTCTCTTGCCTCAGCCTCCCGAGTAGCTGGGATTTCAGGCATGCACCACCATGCACAGCTAATTTTTGTATTTTTAGTAGACACAGGGTTTTACCATGTTGGTCAGGCTGGTCTCGAACTCCTGACCTCAGGTGATGCACCTGCATCAGCCTCCCGAAGTGCTGGGATTACAGGCATGAGCCACCACGCCCAGCCCAGAGTTTTAAATAATAACAGCAAGCCAGGCACAGTGACTCATGCCTGTGATCCCAACAGTTTGGGAGGTCATTGCAGGAGAACTGCTTGAGCCCAGGAGTTCAAGACCAGTCCTGGCAACATAGTGAGACTCCATCTCTATAAAAAAAAAACACAAAAAATTGGCCTGGCATGGTGCCATGTACCTCCTGTAGTCCCAGCTCCTTGAGAGGCTGAGGCAGGAGGATTGCTTGAGCCTGGCAGGTTGAGGCTGCAATGAGCTGTCGTTGTGTCACTGCACTCTAGCCTGAGTGACAGAGCAAGACCCTGTCTCAAGTAAACAAAAACAGTAACAGCAATGACTGCCATTCTGCAGCGCCTGCTGTGTGCCTGGCACCACCCCAGGACTCCAATGTGCATTATGTAAGACACTCCCCCGACTGCTGAGATTGCTCCCCAAGGGTCTCACTGCTTCCCTGCTCATCCCCCCACCCCACTCTATTTTCACACAGTAAAGATCATACCCCTCCCCTGCCCAAACCCCTCTACTGGCTCTTATCACACCTAAAATGAAGTTCAAAATCCTGCCATGGCCCAGAGTCCACCAGATCCAGCCCCACCCACTTCTCCCACCTCATCTCCTTTCTCTCCACCCTAAGTCATGAACTTTTCTTTTTCTTTTCTTTTCTTTTCTTTTTTTTTTTTTTTTTTTTTTGAGACAGAGTCTCACTCTGTTGCCCTAGGCTGGAGCTGGAGTGCACTGGTGCACGATCTCGGCTCACTGCAACCTCTGCTTCCTGGGTTCAAGCGATTCTCCTACCTCAGCATCCCAAGTAGCTGGGATTACAGGCATGCACCACCACGCCCGGCTAAGTTTTGTATTTTTAGTAGAGATGAGCTTTCACCACATTGGCCAGGCTGGTCTTGAACTCCTGACCTCAAGAGATCCACCCACCTTGGCCTCCCAAAGTGCTGGGATTACAGGCGTGAATCACCACACCCAACTGTTCACGGCCTTCTTGATTCCTCAAACACAACAGGCATCTCCCACCTCAGCGCCTTTGCACTGCCATTTTCTCTGCCTGGGAAACTCTTCCCCCTTCCTTTGCACAGCTGACTCCCGATTGTCAGCCAGATCTTGGCTTAAAAATATCAACTTCTGAGGGAACTACCCCTGACTCCCAGCCAAAGAGGTCCCTCCAGTGGTTGTTACGTTTTCTCCAACATGTATGTTGTCTGTCTCCTCCTAAGGCAGGGACTGAGTAGGCTTTTTTTTTTTTTTTCCTTTGAGACACAGTCTTGCTCTGTTGCCCAGGCTGGAGTGTGGTGACAAAATCATGGCTCACTGTAGCCTTGACCTCCTGGCTCAAGGGATCCTCCCACCTCAGCTTCCTAAGAAGCTGGGACCACAGGTGCATGTCACCATGCCTGGTTAGTTTTTTACTTTTTGTAGAGATGAGGTCTCACTATGTTGCCCAGGCTAGTCTCAAACTCGTGAGCTCAAGCGATCCTCCCACCTCAGCCTCCCAAAGTGCCAGGTTGGCTTAGTTCACTGCCACTTCCACAGTGCATGGCCTAAGGCCAACCTCCATGAAGAGCTGCTGAATGAATTAATTAATGAACGAATGCTAAGAGCCAAGTAATAATGGAGGATATTAAATGGAAAAAGAAATGACTCCCCTTGGCTCTGGCTGGGGTCACGTTGGGCCACGGACAGTGTCAGCCACAGACTGGGATCACGGAAGGACACCAGTGAATACATATCCAGCACCTGCTGCATCCCAGAAGTTCCAGGTGAAAATCAGGCAGTGACCCCCACAGGCGCCTCCTGGATGGAAAGGGGGCCTCCCCTCCAAAGGCTGAGAGAAAGACTGGGGAGGGGAGGGTTAACTCAGGTAAATGTGCGCAGTTGGAGAGCCCCGGAGATCCATGGGTTGACTCCTGGAGTCTTGCCTGAACCCCACTGGCCTCTGCTCCCGCCACAAGATCTGTTTATTAAGCACCTGCTGTGAGCCCAGCGAAGGAAAACAGAAATGTCTGTTTTCTGGCGTAAACAGACAGATGTGCCTCAAGGCCCACTCCCCAGGGTCCCCATTCTCCAGTCAATCGTCTTCCCGAGGGAGCTGTGACCTGGTCACCAGGGCGCAGACATCCGACCCAGCACGGTCGTCAGATTTGGGTTTGTGTGAAAATCAGGAGGAAGTTCGTTCAAAATGCCCACTCCAGAGACGCTGCAGGGCACAGGGGCCTGAGGCCCCATGGTGACAGGCGCAAGGGGTGCGGGGCCCCATCCCCACACAGCCTCCGGCGGCCCCGCCTCCGTGGCTAGCCCAACTGCGCGCTCTGGGCCTCAGTTTCCCCATCTGCACAATGGAGATGCTTCCGACTCGGCAGAGCTGCAATGAAGACGAAACCGCGTCCCACACGAGGAGGGCAGTGCAGGGCGAGGCCCGCACGCAGGAGCTGAAGGGGTATCTGAGGGGGCAGCAGCCGTCTCGAGGGCCTCCCACGGCCGCCGGCCGCGCGAGGCGACTCTGGCTGGCGGAGGGACGGTCGCGCCCTGCAGGCCGCTGCGCCCAGACAGGCCCCGGCCTCCAGTCGTGCCCCCGGCCCGCGACAATCCGGGCAGGATGCGCGGCAGGACGCGGCGGGGCATCCAGAGACCGTCGGTCACGCTCTCCTGGCCTCCGGGACCGGGTGCAGTACCCAGCACCCCAGGCCCCGGTGCGCAGCTCCAGCCCGCCCCCAGGCGCGCGGCCTTCTCTGCCGGGAGCGCGTCCGTCCCGCCCCCGCGCACGCGCGCGTCCCCGGCCTCCTACCTTCGCGCGCCTTCGCCGCAGCGACTGCCGCCGAGGCCAAGCGGGCCGGACCGGGCGGGCGGGGCGGAGCGTCCCCACCATAGGGCGGGAGCAACCGGGGGCGGAGCCTGCGCCGCGCGGGAGTTGGGCGGGGGCAGGGGGCTGGGCGGACGCAGGGGGCGGGGCGGGCGCCGGGGGCCGCGCGTCTGCCGCGCTCACAGGGGCTGCCGTGGGAGGACACGCCTCGTGCGCCCTATCGCCTGCCTCCTCCCACCTCCCGGCAAGGCAGGAGCCTCCTGCACACACGAACGAGGATTCAAGACGAACGAAGCACGAGGCTCAAGGCTTCGCAGTTGCAAGGTCGCAGCGCAGGATCGAAACCTCGAGCCGGGCTGGGCGTGGTGGCTCACTCCTGTAATCCCAGCACTTTGGGAGGCGGAGGCGGGCGGATCACGAGGTCAGGAGTTCAAGACCAGCCTGGCCAACATGCTGAAACTCCGTCTCTACTAAGAATAGAAAAATGAGCTGGGCATGGTGGCGTGCGCCTGTAATCCCAGCTACTCGGGAGGCTGAGGCAGGAGAATTGCTTGAACCGGGACCTGGGAAGTGGAGGTTGCGGTGAGCTGAGATTGCACCACTGCACTCCAGCCTGGGCTACAGAGCGAGACTCTGTCTCAAAAAAAAATAAAGAAACCCCGACGCGGCTGCAGAGTCCCCGTGCGGTCTGGCCGGGCCTTAAAGGCCTGAAACTCCTGAGCGCTGACTCATTCTGAGCTAGACGGAGGAGGGGTACGTCCCCTGCCAGCCCCGTCACACACCCCCCAGCGGCTATCCCGAGGCTTCGGTGATTTGAGCGGTTGGAGAGAATGACTTTGGTTTCCTGACTGATGTGCAGCCCTGGGGAAGGCACTCTGGCCTGTTAGTTCGCCTGTAAAATGTGCTTCCGCATCTGCTGCCGTCCCTTCCCGCAGGCTCATGGCTTCCCCGAGATGGGATGGAGCTAAGACCAGAGAGGGAACCGTGCTTTTGAGACTCAACCCGGCGGTGCGCCTGTCTCATGTCCTTTCCACTGTAACATAATGTTAGTTCCACCCCCTCACTGGACTTCGACCTCTCTCTGTTCTTGAAGGCAGTGGATGAAATCGTTCATTTTTTTTTTTTTTTTTTTTTTTTTTGAGACAGAGTCTCGCTCTGTCGCCCAGGCTGGAGTGCAGTGGCCTGATCTCAGCTCACTGCCACCTCCGCTTCCCAGGTTTAAGCAATTCTTCTGCCTCCACCTCCTGAGTAGCTGGGACTACAGGCGCCCACCACCAAGCCTGGCTAATTTTTGTATTTTTAGTAGAGACGGGTTTCACCATTTGGCCAGGCTGGTCTCAACCTGACCTCGTGATCCACCTGCCTTGGCCTCCCAAAGTGCTGGGATTACAGGCGTGAGCCACCATGCCTGGCCAAAATAATTTGTTTTCAAAAGGAGAGGCAGCTCTGAATCTCCAGGACTGAGGGAGGGATGTGTTTGGTTTGAAAAAGCATGTTTAATGTAATGATTTTGTGTTTTCCAAACACAGTACCCAGAAAGAACGGCTCGGCTGATGTTCTGTGTTTCATTCGTGGTAGGAGGGAAGCAGTGGAAGTTTCACCTTTGTCAAAGAGGAACCTGTTTGTAACATCTGAAAACTGCACTAGAGACTGCCAATGTGCCCTTTGGATTCTGAAGCCTGGCACAGTGCAAGCAAAGCTGTGGCCTGGGCCAGAGCTGAGCTGTTGGTCAGGAGAGATTCAGGCCAGTCCTTGGGGTTTGGGGTGATGTTACCAAGATTGGAAGGAAGGGCAGTTTCCCTGAGGTGTCCCTGGCCCAACTGCAGGAGGGCTGACATTTGCCAGTAAGCACAGCTGGCCCCTGGGTGCCCAGCATGGCCCAGGTCTGTGTGACCCTGTCTGGAGTCCCCAGACTTGCTATGTCCCTACGCAGGCCCTGGTGGGCTCATGGCCTTACCAGTCCAGTTCTGATGCTGTCTGTCCCTGTGAAGCCCATTCCAGTGTTCATGTCACCAGGGTTTCTGTCCTTGCCCCTCTCTCTAGGGGACCTTGAGTCTCCCTTGGTGACAATACCTGCACCCTGCGGGCAGCCTGCGCTGGCTGTGAACCACACTGCTGGCTGCTGCTTCCTGTAATGTTCCCACTCTGTCCACAGTATTCCTCTGAAAACCTCGATGAAGCAGGTCTACAATCATCTCCATTTTACAGAAGGGGAGATAGAGGATCAGAGACATGCACTTACTTGCCCAAGGACACACAGCGTGAACTTCAGTGGCTTCCAATCCCATGCTCTTTCCTCTACACCATGCTGCCTCACTTGAGGTTTTAACGGGGGGGAGGGAGGGGTGGCAAACACAGCTCCTCTCCCCTTGACCCTCTCATTCCCAAAGCCCATGGGACCCTGCTGCAGGGAGGCACCTGTCCTCCTCTGTCACCCCTGTCCTCCTCGTGGGGGGCTTCCAGCTCCCCACTCTGTGAAGAGCCTAGGTTCCCTGCTGTGCTGACTCCACTCAGCTCAGCCTGATGGGCCTATGGTCATTTGACTCCCCAGTGCTGCCACCCACCGGTCACCCTGTCCTGTCACCAGGTAGTGACTGGCTCAGGGACCCCCAGGACCACCCACCAGAAAAAGAGTCATGCCAGGTGCTCACCTGCTCACTGCAGAGGGTTCTAAATCCACAACTCAGGTAACAGGGAAACAAGTAACTAACTGGAGTTACCACCCTCAGGTTGCTAAGGCCAAGTGCCTGCCAAATCCAGCGGCGAGGCTAGGGTGGACTCTGCCCACCATCAGCAAAACCACATTCACCAGGAGGCTTAGAGGACAGTGCTCTGGTTAACTGGATTTGCTGGGCATCTGAAGGCTAACTTGCAGTCTTTCTATCATGCCAGAATTTAATAGCAAAAAAGAAAGACCTAAATGTTCAGGAGTAGGGGACTTATATAGTAAACCATGGGTTATTCATATACTGGGCTACTATGATGTCATTCCAAATGTTATGGAACATTCAATGACTGCAGAAATGATTATAAGATATACATATACGTATGTGTGTGTGTGTGTGTGTGTGTGTGTGTGTGTGTGTATGTATATATATATATATATATAAATTTTTTTTTTTTTTTTTTTTTTAGACGGAGTTTCGCTCTCGTTACCCAGGCTGGAGTGCAATGGCGCGATCTCGGCTCACCGCAACCTCCGCCTCCTGGGTTCAGGCAGTTCTCCTGCCTCAGCCTCCTGAGTAGCTGGGATTACAGGCACGCACCACCATGCCCAGCTAATTTTTTGTATTTTTAGTAGAGACGGGGTTTCACCATGTTGACCAGGATGGTCTCGATCTCTTGACCTCGTGATCCACCCGCCTCGGCCTCCCAAAAGTGCTGGGATTACAGGCTTGAGCCACCGCGCCTGGCTTTTTTTTTTTTTAAGATGGAGTCCCACTCTGTTGCCCAGGCTGGAGTGCGCTAGTGTGATCTCGGCTCACTACAACCTCCAACTCCCGGGTTTAAGCAATTCTCTTGCCTCAGCCTCCTGAGTAGCTGGGATTACAGGCAACCACCACAACACCTGGCTAATTTTTTTGTACTTTTAGTAGAGACGGGGCTTCTCCATGTTAGCCTGGCTGGTCTTGAACTCCTGACCTCAGGTGATCTGTCTGCCTCAGCTTCCCAAAGTGCTGAGATTACAGGCATGAGCCACTGCGCCCAGCCTGGTTATGATAAATTAAGTGAAAAGTTCAGAAGGGTAATATAGAATAAGACCATATTGTGAAAAACAAAGAAACAAACAGTGGCTGGGTGCAGTGGCTCAAGGCTGTAATCCCAGCACTTTGGGAGGCTGAGGTGGGCAGATCACGAGGTCAGGAGATTGAGACCATCCCAGCCAACATGGTGAAACCCCATCTCTACTAAAAATACAAAAACATTGGCTGGGCATGGTGGCGCACGCCTGTAGTCCCAGCTACTCGGGAGGCTAAGGCAGGAGAATTGCTCGAACCAAGAAGGCGGATACTGCAGTGAGCCAAGATCGCACCACCGCACTACAGCTTGGGCGACAGTGTGAGACTCTGTCTCAAAAAACAGAAAAAGCAATAATGATTTCCTTTTTTTTTTGAGACGGAGTTTTCCTCTTGTTACCTAGGCTGGAGTACAATGGTGCTGTCTCAGCTCACTGCAACCTCCCCCTCCTGGGTTCAATCGATTTTCCTGCCTCAGCTTCCAAATAGCTGGGATTATAGGCCCCACCACCATGCCCAGCTAGTTTTTGTATTTTTAGTAGAGATAGGGTTTCACCCTGTTGGCCAGACTGGTTTCAAACTCCTGACCTCAGGTGATCCACCTGCCTTGGCCTCCCAAAGTGCTGGGATTATAGGTGTGAGCCACTGCACCTCGCCTTTTTTTCTTTTTTTAAAGATGTAGTCTCGCTTGGTCATCCAGATCGGAGGGCAGTGTTGCAATCTCGGCTCACTGCAACCTTTGTCTCCCGGGTTCAAGCGATTCTCCTCCCTCAGCCTCCCAAGTAGCTGGGATTCCAGGTGTGTGCCACCACACCTGGCTAATTTTTGTATTTTTAGTAGAGGCAGGGTTTTGCCATGTTGGCCAGGCTGGTCTCGAATTCCCGACCTCAGGTGATCCGCCCACCTCGGCCTCCCAAAGTGCTACAATTACAGCTGTGAACCATCGCACCTGGCCCTAAGTACAGCTACTGCTCGACTTACGACCACGATTGGGACCGGCAGACCAGTTGTAACACGATTTGGTCGTAAGTTGAGTGGGCTATATGTACAATTGAAATGGTGCACGCGGAGATGGTAGTGCTGCCGGAAGCTGGTCCGCACTGTCGTACGCCCAGCTGGGCAACGTTTGCGCTGCCAGACGCAGAGCAGTCGTAGCTAGCGATTGTGGTCATAAAGTCGAATGGTCGTAAGTTGCATAGGCCATAAGTCGATCAATACCTGTAATACTTGTATTTTTTTTTTTTTTGAGACAGGGTTTCACTGTTGCCCATGTAGGGTACGTTGGGAGCCAGATGTAAGGCTGAGTGCCCCACAGGGTCGTGAGGTGAGCCTTATGCTGTGCTGAGGCGCAGGATCTGAGAAATAAAGAGACAGGACACAGAAGTACAAAGAAAATGCTGCTGGGCTCGGGGGCCACGCCACCTATAAGTGGAGTCAGGCGAGGCCAGCGAGGCAAGGCTGGCGAGGGTGGCCAGCAAGGCTAGGCTGGCTGGCAAGGGTGGCGAGCGAGGCCCCGAATGTCCAGAAGCATGAGTATTTATTGTATATAGGTTAGGGGGCAGGGCAGTGAGTGAAATCATCTTTAAGGATAGTGATAGAGTTGTGAGCAATAAAACATAGGGTCCACCCCCATTAGGTCACCTAGGCCAGGAGGTGGACAGCGCGCAACACGGGGCCCGTTCCCACGAAGGCAAGGGCCGTGTGCAGTAAGGGGTCCACCCCCATTAGGTCACCGAGGCTTGAAGGTGGGCCGTGCGAAGTGAAGAGGGTGCAGTGTGCAATACTTCTATCTATGGGAAAACTACTTCTAAGAAGATTTATAGGAGGATGCTTTAAGTCACATAGCAGTGGCAGAGCTGTCAAGGTTACCGCCACCTTCTGGCAGCTTCCAATGGATTCTATGGGAAGATGCTTTTCAAGCAGCGCAGTAGCAAGAGCTGATAAAGTTCACAGTCACCAAGGTGGATTGCCGGTCTGAGGGCAGCCTTCCACAAGAACTGGAGCAAGGTCCTACAACTCCTTTATCAGGAGGAGTGGCTCTCGCCCCAAGCCTGCCATACAGCGGGTATCTTTACGATACTGACCGCTGCTGCCTAGGCCATGGATTCTTGTCCTGGTATAACTGTTTTTCCCTTAATTCATCCTCTGCACTGTGTCTGCTCCAGGCATTTCTCCGATTATAAGCTGCTTATTCCTTAATTCATGCTCTGTACTGTGTCCACTCTAGGCATTCCTCCGATAATGAACTAAGATATAATTATAAGTGTATATGTAGGGAAATGTTCTTTAGGCACTCATACTATCAACCATTATATGATTATATATAGAGGATTATATAGCCCTATTTCTATAAACTAATATATGATTATGTAAAGGATTAATTATATAAAAGGAAATAGCTGAGTAGTAACACTATAAAGTGAGATATTCCTCAAGCCCTAACTGTGCCAGGGCTCTGCTTAGCTCTCATTCCTCGGTGCCTATATGGGTGGTTACCCACAGCCCAGGCTGGAGTCTAGTGGCATGATCACAGCTCACTGCAGCCTCCACCTCCCAGGTTCAAGTACTCCTCCCACCTCAGCCTTTCAAAGAGCTAGAACTACAGGCGGGTGTCACCACGTTCAGCTAACTTTTGCATTTTTTTGGTAGCGATGGGGTTTCTCCATGTTGGGCAGGCTGGTCTTGAACTCCTGGGCTCAAGCAATCCACCCACCCCAGCCTCCCAAAGTGCTGGGATCACAGATGTGAGCCACTATGCTCAGCCAGATTTTATTTTTCTCTGAAAAAAATGGTAGATTTACATGATTCAAAATTCAAATAGGTTCAGGGGTGAGCCCTGGAGTTTGAGACCAGCCTAGGCAAAAATAAGAGACCCCTGTCTCTATTTTTTAAAAAATTCAACCAGGAGCAGTGGCTCACGCCGGTAATCTCAGCACTTTGGAAGGCCAAGGCAGGCAGATCACCTGAGGTCAGGAGTGCGAGACCAGCCTGATCAACACGGAGAAACCCTGTCTCTACTGAAAATACAAAATTAGCCAGGTGTGGTGGCATATGCCTGTAATCCCAGTTCTTGGGAGGCTGAGGCAGGAGAATCGCTTGAACCCAGGAGGCGGAGGTTGCAGTGAGCTGAGAACACAACATTGCACTCCAGCCTGAGCAACAAGAGTGAAACTCTATCTCTAAATAAATAAAAATGTACAGGCTTTGTATGGTTGGCTAAAAAAAATATCTGTTGGCCAGGCACAGTGGCTCATCTCTGTAATCCCAGCTACTCAGGAGGCTGAGGCAGGAGAATCACTTGAACCCAGGAAGTGGAGGTTGCAATGAGCTGAGATGGTGCCACTGCACTCCAGCCTGGGTGACAGAGTGAGATTCCATCTCAAAAAGGTATCTGTCTACATTCAAGCTGCAGTGAGGAAAAATTGATCTTTTCCCTACTCATTCAGTCCACAGAGCATGGTATCGTTCTCACTCCCAGCTCATAGAAATCAACAACTATTAAGCACCTACTGTGTGTCCATGATGTATTTCAGTAGCTTTCAATCACCAGTGGAATCACCCTTGGCCTGTCATTCCTACATGTGACAGCTTTTGTAATCCATGTGGAGGGAATAAGACCTTTCATGTCTTAAGTAGGTCTTATGTGCCAGGCGTTGCAGGGAGCACCACTCCAAAGAAGTAAACAACCTGACTAAAAGCATGGATGCTGGAGCCAGACTGCCTGGGTTCCAATCCTAGCTCTGCCACTTACCAACCATGTGACTTTGAACAAATTACATAATTTCTCTGCATTTCTCATTTTTAAAACAGGAATGAGTACTGCTATAAACATTTGTGTCCACCCCCCACCCCCAAATTCATATTGAAACCTAATCCCCAGTGTGATGGTATTTGGAGGTGAGGTCTTTGGGAGGTGACTATGTCATAAGGGTAGAGTTTTCACAAATAATATTGCCCTTATAAAGAAGCCCGTCAGGCACAGTGGCTCACACTTGTAATCCCAGCACTTTGGGAGGCCAAGGCACGCAGATTACGAAGTCAGGAGTTGGAGACCAGCCGTGCCAAGATGGCAAAACCCCATCTCTACTAAAAATACAAAAATTAGCCAGGCATGGGGGTACATGCCTGTAATCCCAGCTACTTGGGAGGCTGAGACAGGAGAACTGCTTGAACCCAAGAGGTGGAGGTTGCAGTGAGCCGAGATCACACTACTGCACTCCAGCCTGGGCAACAAGAGTGAAACTGTCTCAAAAAAAAAAAAAAAAAAAAAAAAAAAAAAAAAAAAAAAA